>NW_009259237.1:3995409-3998022 GCF_000687185.1 Egretta garzetta | reverse complement strand
TGAAGCTCTGACATTACTGGAAGGGAATGGAGAAAGGGACTCTGAGGAACCATGCAAGAGGACTGCAGAAGCCGCCACCCATTACATCTCAGACTCACCTGGCAGCGTCATAGCAAGCCTAACTTTCTAGTGTGGCAACAGAAGTCAAAGCAGGAAACAGGATTGTGTAGCTGTTTCCCCATTTCTGGTCATAGCCCTTTACCCAGAGCCAGTCATAGTTTTACAGGGCCTCCTCCCTACAGGAAAAAAAGAAGCGCTAAACAAGAATTAAGTGAGTAAGTTATTTTACATATTGCATCTTGGGGATAGTGAGGGTTGTTTTCTGGTGCGCTGTATTTAGGACTTCAAAAAGCACAATACACAAAGGGCACTATGCAAACTTTAAGCATCGTTTCCACAGTAATCCATTTATCAAAAGAAAATATCGAGAGTCTAAAACAAATGGATATTGTATGAACTGCTCAATTTTTCTCAATTATATGACTTCATTGTGCACAATGTTCTTGTGAAGTATGGAAGGCAACCTCATTGTGTGAACTGTGCTTGGAAGCCCTTTTGTGAGCAGGGCCAATACAAAACAAGCAGATGTTTTCACCTTGCTCCACAGTTTACAGAATAAAAAGGGCAATTAAGTAAATGCCTTTTGGTCTAAAAACATGAGGACTAGCCTTGGAAATTGATGTGATTCTGCACCAACAAAATTGGTAAACCAAATCCTTTCAGGAAAACAAGAAGTAGTGTGATTTAAAAAGGGAGGGGGAAAACTGACATGAAGGAACTGGGGGGGCAGGGCAGAGACCCACATGAACAGCTCAATCTCTAGTATCAGTTACATGAAATCGCTTAGCATGCCATTCAGCTGAACATGTAAGGCCTAGAGATACTATGTCCAAAATTATCTCCTTGGGTTCACAGCTTGTATCTGTTCAAGATTCCAGGAGTGGGATTGTTTCAGGCTTTAGTCGGTTTTGGGAGTTTTCTTTCCCTCCGCCTTCCCCTAGACCTACTGGGTCAGAATGAAAGCTCTGATCTTTGAGACCATTCATTCAACTAATGTGTAACAAGGAATACTGTCTCCTGCTTACATCTAACTTTTAGGGTCAGAAGACTTTGAGCATCTAGCCCAGTCTGAAGTTTACAGGTTTATTAAAGACATTTAGGAGCTGGATGAACCTCTCAAGGATCTGAGTGAACAGAGGGAAGAACATTCGGCTGCAACACTGGCTCACACAGATTTATTTAATATCAGATTCATATCCATTTTCTACTGCTTTAGGATGTAAGTAATTCAGAAGGGAAAGATGCTCATGATGAAGTATAAAACTGATCTTACAGTATTTTCATATATGAGAAAAACTTCATTCCTGTCACGGATATGGGGTTTACACTGATCTAATGCTGTTTCAGTGAACTTAACCCTAATATACAACAATTTAATTGAAAATAAACTCAGTCCTTTAGTAAGTCTGAGCACATAAGATATACTCCTATGACTTACTAAGCACAACTTGGCTATTAAACTTCAGTTAGTCCCCATCAGTAACAACAAATAGAAGAGTTGATTTATCTAACTTAACAAACTTGACAAGTTCACAAAAAGTCAGCTTTTCTACTAATGTGCCTCAAGGCAGCCTACAAGCATCCCATGCTATAGAAAACACAGATGTGGAAACTAAATGATTACAACTTTGCCACACTTCATGATTTCCTGCTATGGAGTACTAAGAACAAGTTATAACTTGCCAAATACTATAGTAGAATTACTCAAATGAAGAAACCAGACAAGATTCGGTCAAAGGTTTGTTTCAGTCTGTCTAGTTACATGGCAGTACTGATCCTTGCAGCATGACTCGCACAGGTAAAACTTCCCTCTTTTCAGCTGCAAGCAGTTCCCCTGCTAAAGGGCAGTATTGTTGCTTAAGCTCGTGAGGGTTATGAATTCGGTGACTACTGGGGGTAAAAACCAGACAGCTTGTAAAGAGGACAACAGAGCAAAGCATATGTGCCTCCCTACTGTGTAATCCGGGTGGTAGCTGGAGTGCATTGTAGTGATATTTTTGTGCAGAGGTGAGCAGCAACAACCTGATGTACAAGGCTTTTTTTTTTTCTCCATAGAATAAACAGTTTATGGTCTCGGATCCAGAACCTACACCAAAACCCCCGTGTATCTACACCCCCATCAAAAGAAGTTACAGGTGTGGAGAACTTAAAAACAGCGAGGGAAGGCTGAATCAAAGCTCCCTGAGAACGGCACTTACTGCCCTTTACCTCCGGTGAAGTTCACAGAAGCCCACAGGGCTGCATTACAGGCGATACTTAACTATAATTACTGTTGTGCAGAAAAGAACTCAGGTGCAGGTTGTGGCATAAGCCGCCCACTCAAGTCTGAAAAGTAATTAGGGCAGATGTTTATTAAAGACTTCCTAACGAGTCTGTTAACTTCATTGCCTCACTCCAGTAAACTTTCTTACAGGTACGCAGGGCAATTTACTAGACAGCGAGCGCGGAGACGCAGTGAGGAGCAAACAGGAAAGAGCCCAGGGAAGAAGGGGGGGGGAAAAAAAAAAAAAAAAAAAAAAAAAAAAGGGGAATTAACCCATTTTGTGGGGCGAG
>NW_009259237.1:3988821-3994498 GCF_000687185.1 Egretta garzetta | reverse complement strand
CGCACACCTGCCCTCTTCCCGGGCCCGCCGGGAGGGCCGAGCCCCCGCACCCTCATCTGGGGGAGGGCAGGAGCCCGGGGGAGATGCCAGAGCCCGGGGAGCTGGAGGGGCTCCAGCGCTGGCCCCTGATAAGGGCAACTGTATCTCGGTGAAGTGCAGGGCTGGCCCCAGCTCTGGGAAACTGTTGTGGGATCAACCTCAGCATTGCAAAAATCTGCAGTGTTCGCACTGAAAACCTCCTGTCTTCGAAATATTCCGTTGTGTAACCAGTTTCGCAAATGTTGTTATTGGACACTCATGTAAGGAAATTGCCAATATTTGTTCCCAGTGCTAGCCAGGCCTAACCTACGGGGTTATGTGGACATTTAGCATTTAAAGATGGAATACAGCAAATACTTATATCAATATTACCCAACTTGGCTTCCGCCCCCCTCCCTTCTTTTCTCTTTTTCCATCTTTCTTATTGTGTAGTTGTGTCAGAAAAAAAATCTGCAGAGACAACCTTTCTTTATCAAAGGAAAAATATCTTTGGAATTACATCCTTAACTGAAACTTTCTTTGAAAACGCCAGGGAGTTATGCAGAGCAGTCCAGTTAAACCATGTGTCTGCTGCCTGTTCTTAAAGAAGACTAGAGTCAGCAACTCAGAAACTGGGATCCAGAGAAATTATTAGGAAATATACTTACCTATCAAACTAAAAAGGATTTTAAAATTTAAATCTTGCAAATCAGTGTAAAACTCCAATGCAATACATATAAATTAGCTTAAGTTAATATAAATGAGATAATTTGCCAGCATAGGCCACGCTGATACAATCTGGCAATTAAAACAGCATTAATGTGACCATCTTGGGAGTTTGCACTGCTTTCAGTGGACTTACTGAAAGCTGATCTCATTGAAAGGCTACAACTGTTACTTGAAATAAAGTCCTAAGTTTGTAGCCAGGACAAAGGGTCAGACAGTTAACATGACGAGGAGTGACTATTATCATGGTTATGTGTAAAGCACAAATTTGTAGAAGTTTCTGCACAGTACAATATCAAAGTTAACTTCTAATATATCTTGGTGACAAAATGCAGACTTCCTTTGTTGCTGGTGGATTATTTGAATAAAACAAAGTCAGCAGTGCTACATGGCACATTTCTACAGCAAATTCAGGGAGTCCAAGCTAGCTCTTAACAGGCTTCCTTCCACCCCCATCTTCAGTGTCTCAACACTCTCACAACTGCCAGATTAGACTGTGCTTTCCCCTCACTTGGATCAAAGGTACCTCATCATGACTGCATTAGGACTGATACTAAGTAAGTCACTGTAAGTTTTGCCTGGATATGGTGAATACGCTTTTTTGCAAAAGGCACACAGGCTGAGCTGTCTAATGACTGGGTAGGAATGCTCCCTGACCCTGGAATGTAAATTGCAGCTTAGAACATTCCAAAACCTGATTTACCCTCAAAAAAACATGTCCCTGCTCTTTTCACCAGTTGGTTAAACATCTTGTCTCCAGTAGCTTTTTGGTTGCTATTAGAATTCCTAAAAAGAGGCGGGTTCATACCGCAGACTTTCTCAGTTTCTCACAATTACATTAATCAGAAGGTTTGGTGTGCTGCATTGTGAGGATTGAGTAATAACAGGCTAGAAATCTGCAAGTCATGCACTCAGAAAAAGGGGCGTATAGATGCAGATGTTTGGTTGATATTTATCTTTAATATTAGAAGACAGTAAGTTCAGTGATCTGGTGCACTGGTGTCACTATCTGAGAAATCAAATGCTTAAGAATTTGCATCCAAATAAGTGTGTTGTGCCTGAAGTATTGAAATTGAAAGCAATGAAGAATACTATCTCTGCATCAAATCTCTTTGTTTTACAGAACTATCTGCTTTGTGCATCTTCACAGATAAACCAGCCAGGTGATCTGAACAACAACCATACTGAGAACAGGCACAGAATGGCAGAGCTTGAGTTGTCCCAAATTTTGTCCCACAGTAGTAAAGGTAAGAGGGACCAGAATTTGGATAGCCTTACCGCAGGCACACAATAGTATATGTGATATATATGTACATGCATGCTTTATGTGCCATGTTTCTGTTATGTTTCCATCACTCCACTTGCTCAGTCAATCTTGTCCTTCTCCCCCTCCCCCATCTTGAAAAAATACGTGAATATATGAAATTCCATCTTTAGTCTTCTCTTTGGCCACTAGGAAATGGTCTCAGTTTGGGAAATTAATTTCCTGCTGGGACGCGTGTTGATGCACTCTTACATACTGAAGATATGAATCTGCTTTGACTTAGTAAGGACAGGTGCTGCTCTCTGGAAAGAGAATGTTTCTTTTTTTGTGATTTTTACAGACCTTGTGACTACAGGAAGGTAGCAGATGCCTCAAAGACAGATACAGAGAGACACAGAGGCTTATCAGCAAAAGCACGTTAGAATGATACCGTATGAAGGGAGAAGTATGCATCAACTCCTGCTGTTTCTCAAGGTAGAGTCTTGAATTTTGAACCTGACACATGGTTACATATTTCTTCTATTGTTGGTGGTTTTGAATATTAAACTTCTGTTCTGCAAGGAAAGACAAAAAGATTTTGTCAGTAACCCTGACCGCCTATAGCTTTACGGTTGATGGATTCAACTGCAGTGAGTTAGTATCATCCTTTATTTCTGAAAATTGCTGTTCTCAATGAGCAAATGTCTGGCTACTGTAGGGAAGTTTTAGGTGTGGTGAGAGGAAAAGGGATCATAGGCTGATTCTCCCCCCCAACTCTTTCCAAATACATATTTGGGCAGAAAAAAAAAAAAAAAGAGAGAGATTGAGAATGGCAAAAACAGGGCATGGGGGCACAATAGCAATAGTGATGTGAATCTGCTTCGTGTCTGTTATAAGTTTACAAGATGTAGGATATTTTCATGTTAGAAAAGTCTGAGAGTAAAGAACAGGAAGGTGTTCTCATAAACAAAAGAAATTCTTCTGCATTTATGACAGATGAATTGAAAAGTGACCAAACAGGAACTGCAAGTAAGAAGTGCAGGCAGAACTTTCCTTACCCGTAAGTTTACTGAGTGTTACCAAAATGGTTTAAAAATGGTACACAAGCTCAGTAGCAGGGCTTTGGATGGCCATGATGTTACTGGCTATCAGGGCAGCAATTCACTGTGGGTTCTTCAAGTTAAGTGTGGGGCATGTGTTCACTGCAGCTTTATCTTGACTGAAAAAAAAATCCCATTTACTATTGAATAACTAATGTGCTTTGCCTGTTCTACTGTGAGATCATATTGGAAACAAAGTGACATTTCAGTAGGGATTAAAAACGTAAGGTAAGGGCAGACAGAACCCAAACATGGGCAAAGGCATCACCACTTTTTCTCAGATAATGCCCTTGCCTTTAGCTGAGATCCATAGATAAAAAAAAGTGTACTTAAGGGCTATACTTGTTATCTCTCTTTTGTTGTTTGTTGTTTTAAAAAATGAAAATTAGCACATTGTAGAAGCTAAAAAACTGCCTGGGGTCTGTACTTCATGTGTCTGCTTCATCAACTGATACAGTAGCCATGTGTTGCTAGGATGAATATTCGGGGGAATATTCCCAGTGAATGCAAGATAAAGCATAGGTGAAGTCAAGCTGCCTGTCTCTTTTTGATGCGTTTTGAAAAATAAAAAGGTAGTATATTTAATATTGTATTTTTATAATTCCTGTACTTATGTTTTCTTATTTTCTTTAATATGTTTTTAACACCTCTGTATATTAATCAATTTTTTGCTTCCTTCTTTTATATATCAATCACGCTGCTTTTAGTCTAAGGTTCAAGTGACTCACATAATTTAAAACTAATCAACCAGACGTTATCTATTTGAGGAACTGGCTTTAAAGAATATAACAAAAGATATAGGAAGACACTTTCATGGTCGACCTTCTTGACGCACTGATTTTAAAAAGTGTTGAAAATGTATTGGAAAACTAAAGCCTGAAGTCCATCTATGGCTTAGGGGCTCAATTTCAGCCTTATATGTACTGGTAAGTATTTGAGCTCTCGTTCAAAAATGTTGATTTTTTTTTTCACCAGTCAAATGACTATAAAAAAATTATTTTAAGCATAAGCTATCCAGACCTACTAATATTTTAGTTTCATTGCATTTATCAAAAGACACTGGAATTACTGTCTACAAATAACTATTGCACCTGGTTTAACAGTTGTAAACGGGAGTTGGAGTTTACCATAGAGAAGGAAATACCACTGGGATGCAAAAGTAATTCTAATCTGGTAACAGCCTTAAGGGGAAAAAAAACCCCTTCAATATTTGCCTACACCAACTCTTTGAACAGACAAGACACTCAAAAAGATTTTCTGTTAACATTGTGCAAAGAAGGTTTATTTAAGCCTGTGTGTTAAATCAAAGTCACATAGAATTGACTATTCAGGAGCAATTATTTCCTAAACAAAGAGAAACAGCAACGGTGCTAACAACTCATTTTGCCACTAGATATTCTAGCTAACTGCTTACTAATTAGTAATGATGAGAAAAGATAATGCAAGTAGATAAGTGTCTGTGGCTTCTACTATATTGTTTTAAAGTGAATTAGAGACCTAAATTAAACAGAGTACTCCTATTTGCATGAAGCCGTGTAAATATTTCTCATGGAAACCTGAAACCACACGAAACTTGGGTAGTTTCAGTTTGAAAGAAACCGGTTCTGCGCATACGAACACAAATACAGGATTAGAGAACACTCCACTAAACTTGCAGAAGGCTTATCTGTAAAGGGCAGGAATTTCTCAAGCCTGTGTTGTGATTTATTTAATTCAAGGATTTCAAGAAACTGGTGATACTTGCTTACAGAAGTTGTGGATTGATAGAATCTATCTTCAGCACAAAATGAAGTGGTTTTGTTTGGATTTGGGGTTTTTGTTTTTTAAACTTACAGTATACTGTGCTTTAGTGAATCTGAGTATTAAGGTAAAATGTAAGATTGAGAAATCAAATTAATCAAGATTGACATAGGAGTTTTTAATGGATAACGCTGGGCAAAGCCACAAAATTAAAATCCAAATTTTGAACACTTGGGTCTTACCGGTGAATACTTACTGTTTCTTATGCACTCTTTGTATAAAACATATTCAGGAAAAGTTTCTCTTGCGATACAAGCCTCCCCAAAGAGGTGCAAAGATACCTGAAAGTGCAGAGGGATAAATCTCTTAAAGGCCTGAATGCAGGGACTTTTGCACTTAACTCCCGTGGGCGTTCTTTTTTAATAGCTCGTAGGACGATGCGGGTAACCGAATTTTGCCATTTATCTGCTGAAGACAGACCAATGAGATCCACACCTCCCTTGGTCATACTGACTCGGGGTGGAGTTCGCTTTACACCTTGACCAGGTAAAGTCTGTTTCACAGAATTTCTGCTGTGCCTTTTCCTGGCCCTTCGTCCTGAGCTGGTTTGCGAGGGGTCTGGTGCACGACATGTTCCGCGGCAGTCGATCGGATGGCCCCTGATTATCAAGCGTTTGAATTTAAAAAAAAAAAAAAAAAATCAAACAACGCCTCAGACCGGCCCACGGCAGCATTTTCCACATTTCTTCACAGAGCTCTCCGGGCCGAAAGGGCTGAAAACCCGGGCTTGCAACCTCTGCAGCCGACGCCGGTTGCGCTGGAGGGACCCGGCGCGGCCAGGGCAGGCTCC
>NW_009259237.1:3972412-3988563 GCF_000687185.1 Egretta garzetta | reverse complement strand
TGGGGCGTCCCGGACGGGCCGCCCGGTTCGCGTCGGTCTGCTCCGGGGCCGCTCTCCGCCTCCTTAGGGCCTTCGCTTCGGGAACGCTGTGGTGTGTGGGCCCAGCGCAGACCTGCCTGCCCCTTCTGCCTCTGCTGTGGGGCGTAGGGGCTGCCTTGGCAGCCGTGCTGGCCTGCCAGAGGGGTGCTGCGCCGGGCCTGGGCGAGGGGCCGTGGGGTAAAGCAGCCTTGGAACGGAAGGCCGGCTTCCCGCGACGGGAATGTGGAAAGGTTCTCTCAGCACCGTAGCGGCTTTCCGGCATGCGGCTGCGGGCCCGGGGTGCCCCAGGGTTTGTGCCGGCACTGTTCCGGCTGGAGCTGGGGGCCTGACTGTCTTTCTGTCCTTTCCCCAAGCCTCAAAAAAAGTAGAGTTCAAATATAACAGCTCAGGGATGTGCAGTTATAGTGAGGTGAACATCCTCCACTTGTACTCATGAGACAGACTCGGCATTGTCCAAGCGCTTCTGTACAGCCGCGACTCCTGAGTCTGTGCCACTTAATTCATAGAAGTGTTGTTAAAAAGGTGCAAATCTTTATGCCAAAGTCGATAGCTTTTGTGTTTTGATTCAGTTTTGGACAATTCTGATGTGTAATTTCTCAGGACAGTTACTTAAGTGACAAAATCCTGTCAGGGGTCTTACATACTAGACAGCTAAACGTGTCCTTCCACAGGAAAAAAAAATATTCTCAGAACTCGTTAGAATTTACGACTTCTA
The DNA here is from genome assembly GCF_000687185.1 of Egretta garzetta. Taxonomy (NCBI): domain Eukaryota; kingdom Metazoa; phylum Chordata; class Aves; order Pelecaniformes; family Ardeidae; genus Egretta; species Egretta garzetta. The sequence goes on along the minus strand of NW_009259237.1, from coordinate 3,987,809 downwards.
TTTGAACACTTCATGCTTTCACTTTAGCAGTGTACATCAACACTGTATACAGATATTTAAAGTAGGGTGGGAATAAACGTAAACTGCTGATGCTTTCCACTTCGGGTTGGCTACTACTTGCTCCAGTTCTTAATTGCAAGGAAGAAATGGCATCTGGAGCAAGTGGAGAGTCCATTCTTTCAGCGTTGTGACTTAGCTTCTGATTTATCTGATTGTAGGTGAACGAATTAAAAAGCCAGTTCCTCTTCAAGAACAGACTGTTAAAGATGCAAAGGGACGATATCAGCGTTTCCATGGAGCATTTACTGGTGGTTTCTCTGCTGGTTACTTTAACACTGTTGGCACAAAGGAAGGTGAGATATTTTTCTGTCTTCTGGGAAGGGTTAATCGATTACCATAATTTAATGTTAGTGAAAACAAGTTAACTGTCATTAAGCTTTTTTTTTCCTGCTGCTCCTTATACTATAAATAGTTTAAACAGTTGCCAAAGTTATTTCCACTTGAGTTTTTGGACTGCAGTTTTATAGATGTTCCCTTGGTGTATCCTTAATGTGTAAGGTTGAAATGTTTGCATTGTTTTCAAATACTATGTTGCAGTTTACAGTTCATTACTTAATATATTAATTCTATTTAAAGGATGGACTCCTTCAGCTTTTGTATCATCACGGCAGAAGAGAGCAGACAGAACCATTCTTGGACCAGAAGACTTCATGGATGAAGAGGTAAATTTAGAAAGGAATGCAAATCTTTTGGAAGTAGTTGCCATGACAGCAGATTTTTCAGGCATTGAAATCTTCTAAAGAATTTAAGTAGCAAAATGGAAGTAACTTTAAAATTACTTCTTGTATACAGTGTTATACTGCTAGGTCCTATAGGCTGTTTCATAGATTCACTTAGGAAGCTCCTGTAATCTGAATATTAACCCCCCCCCCCCATACTCAACACTTGCACTTTCTCTATCTGCAAATACAAATACTTCTGAAACTGTTTAAAATATGACCATTTAAGTTATTGAAAAAGCAACTGTATAAATGGCTTGAAAAATTTAGCCAGGATGAGGGTCATATCCTGTTTTCTTTCCTTTACCATTACCCTAAGTAAGCATTTGAAGGAAAAACTTTTAATCTAAATTTTTCTATTTTGTCTATATTTTCCAGGATCTTAGTGAATTTGGGATAGCACCAAAAGACATTACAACCACAGATGATTTTGCATCCAAAGCCAAAGACAGAATAAAAGAGAAAGCTAGACAGATTGCAGGAGTAGTTGCTGCCATTCCAGGAACCACCGCATTTGATGATTTAATAGGACCATCAAAGTACGTAAATGTAAATGAAAGTTAACCAAACAATTCCTTTCACTTAAAGTGTTGTATTGGTTAGAAAAGTAATGTTTGACCACAGTAATCCATGAAAGAGACTGGGAGATCTGCAGTGTTATGCTTTCTAAGTGGCCTCCACCTGGATTTTTGTTTTGTACGTGCAGACTTGTGCCAGGTAAACATTTACAAACTGGGATGTAGTGTCTATGCAAATGTTGATGTATTCAGATTTGATTTTAAAGTGAGGTATAAAAACATCATTTGGAATGGCATATATGTATATTATTTCTCAATAAATATTAAAAAGTGGTTTGAGGTAATTTTTTTCCATTTGTTTTCTTCTTAGAATTACAGTTGGGGTTGAACTGTTACGAAAAATGGGCTGGAAAGAAGGACAAGGAATTGGACCGCGAGTCAAAAGAAAGCCACGCAGGCAGAAACCTGGTAAGTTCAACGAAGTTCCTGAACTCATTAACAGAAAGTTAGCATTCGTAGACTGATTAGAAAGTTAATTTTAAAACCTCCTTTTATTTGGTCTGTCTCTTTAATTTTAGAGAACTTTAATAAAGAATTGTAATTTAATATGATACTATTATGTCTCTTACAGACCCTGCAGTGAAAGTATACGGTTGTGCGTTACCACCTGGACTGTCTGAGGGTTCTGAGGTATTGAACAGGCAAAAGTTGTTTGTTGACTTATGTAAGAATGTGTGCTAACACATTTAAAAAAAAAACCAAAAAAACCCAACCAAACTTACTTGATGTCTTTGAACAGTATTCTAACATTCAGTTCCAAGTTTTTTTTAAAAGTATTCATAAATACTTATTATGCTTATTGTGAAGAAAGGTTTAAATCTAACTAAATTTATTCTTTTGCTACCTAAGTAGGTGTAGTTCATACATATTTTCTTCTATAATTTAGGAAATGCAAACTTATCTAATCTCATGTTAACTAAGTGTTGCAAAAGCTCAACATACAAAACTTTTAGTCATATTTGCTGTTATATACTTTTATTTTATACAAGGATGAAGAGGATGAATACCAGCCAGAGAATGTGACATTTGCACCAAAAGATGTAATGCCTGTAGATTTGACTCCAAAAGATAATGTCCATGGACTTGGCTATAAGGGTTTGGACCCCTCACAAGCTTTGTTTGGTGCATCCGGAAGAGAACACCTGAATCTTTTCACAGGTGGTTCTGAAGACACAAGCAATTTACTTGGTGATCTGAGACACAGTAAAGCAAGAAAACTTGGTATTACAGGTCAGGTAAGGACATTTTTTAATGCATTTTATTATTAGTGCAGTAAAATCTAAATAAATGTTGTTTTTTCTTCTGTGGAAGGCACCTAGTCGTAGGCTTGTAAGAAATCTTAAGTGTGGTTTTAGAACAGGGTGGGGTTTTTTTGTTTTTACTTAATATGAGGATGTGGGCAAATCCTTGGAATTCTTAAATGCCTTCACTTATCAATATTGTTAAAGAGAACTATAAAATGCCTCGCTCTGAATATTTGGTGGAGAAAATTCATGTGTGACTTTGATTAGAGAAAGCTAATATGGTTTTAGTTTACCTTTTTTGTCAATTTTACTTTCAGTAACGTTGAATCTGTTGGCTAGAGAGGTTTTGCTTCCCTCCATGGTATTTGTAGTTCTTGTGTAGAAGCACTGTCAATTTATATTTCTGGGAATTATACTTTAACTTCCATGCCAACTTACACTTGCTCTTAGTCAGACTGCAAATGTTACCTTGTGGAATTAGGCTGCTGTCCTCATCTTGTACAGACCAGATTCACCATCTCTCCCTGTCAGGGGAGTGGAATATGTTTGCTTTTGTGTTCACTGAGGTCTGGGTTACACATTTTTTTTTTTTTTTTTTTTTTTCCCCCCCACTACTGGGTAGCACTTTTTTTTGTGAAGCTGTACGTTTTTCCCAGTGTGTGTGTGTATATATATACTGGACGTCATACGTAATATAGATGGATAGATATACATGTAGATGTGTTCTGACATGTGACTTAAAAGTATTATTTTTACACCTTCAAATTCTCCTTTTAATTTAAAATTTATTTTAGGCTTTTGGTGTAGGAGCTTTAGAGGAAGAAGACGATGATATTTATGCAACTGAAACACTGTCAAAATACGATACAGTTCTAAAAGATGAGGAACCTGGAGATGGCTTGTATGGCTGGACAGCACCTAAGCAGTATAAATCCAGAAAAAGTAAGAACTGTAATTCTATCTAAAGAGCTAGTGTAATTTGTATTTGGGGGAAAAAAAAATACGTAAGTTTAGTCCCTATTTTCCAAATATTTTAATTTTCAGTGGACTTGTGTCTTCTAGCCCTGATGTCTGAAACTTCATCTAGTCTTCCTTCTATATTGAAGCGTCTAAATCTGGAAATAATTTCCAAAGTCCTCCACTAATCCTAGTAGAGATTAAACCCCCAAATTATGTTTTTAAAAGGACAGTATGTGCTGCTTTGAGATACAGCATTCGGTTCCACTGAAGGAAACAAATGATTGTGAATTGTGGCTACAAAATATGACCCAATACTTGCAAAGAGAAATTTTTGTATATACTTGTGTATTTTCGAATAACATTTGTAAATTCTGTCTTGATACCATAACTTTTAAGTGCATGAAATACTGTAGTGATTTCTAGAGTACCTTTTGACGTTAGTTTTACACAATTAATTGCACTCGTAATGTTAGCTATGCACAGTAGCGACACCATTGCCTCACTATTAGCCATGTTCATCTTACAGCAATCTCTCTGGTAGTTTTTAGCTGTATAATACTAATCCAGATTTAGAACCCTTGATCTTAAATGAAAGGCAGCAACGACAAAGAACTACAATTATATTCCATAAAATATATTGAAAAATGGAAAATATTCAGGAAAAAATGCTTTTTGCCCAACATACATGTTTTAAATATTGACCAACTCTATCATCATTTTATAGGGTCTGAAAGAGAAGTTAAATATATAGGCAAAATCTTGGATGGTTTTTCCTTGGCATCAAAATCATCAGCGCCAAGCAAGGTAAGCAGTTACTGGTATTTTTGTATTAAGAATAACATCAGCAAATTGACATGTGAGCTGTATGGACTTTACTGTTGCTCAATGTTTATGTTCTTAGAAATTAAAGTTCTGGTCAGCGGTAAAGACTGCTGAATGAGCAAAAATATAGAATTGGAGGCTATTCAATACAAACCTAAAATTTGTCAGACTACTGGGTGAATTTAAAGTCTGCCTGTGTACTGGCTTTGAACAAATGCCTTCCGCACTATCCACTGTTATTTGGCATGAAGCTGGAAGAATGGTTTGATTTAACTTTGAAATAAAAAAAGTACATCTTTTGCCTCTAGATCTTTCAGGTGTAACATTCAGTTTCCTGTAAAAATCAGGACCCATGCTTCATCTACTTCACTATTTTGGTGACAAGTAAATTTGTTAGCCCTATTCTTAGGTTTGCATCATTTATGCCGTATATATTTGCATAAATTAGAATGACAAACAGAATTGTGTGAAAGACATGAAAATACAGTAAGCACAGAAATACTCGATAGTCCGATTAATTGATTAAATCATGTGACTTCTGTTTAAAAAATAAATAAATTATTAAGCAATGCCAACAGGGTTTTCTCAAATAAAAGCAATGCATATTAAGAGTCTTGTTAATTTTGCTGTGGGTTGATGTGCACGTTTTCCTATTTTTCATAATCATTACATATTAACAGTGCAATAGTTTGTTCCCAAAGTTTGTATTACGATGCAATTTACTGACTGCGTCTAAAAGAATCAGTAACTTGTAATACCTGTTTCTACCACTAAGATGTAAATTGAGGGATTTTTAGATTGAGGTGACTTTTTCTGAAACACATTAGTAAGTGTTAAATACAAAGTTGTATCTCTCTCTTAGTGGATTTTTGTTTTGTCACTCCCCCCGCCAAGATCTATCCACCACCTGACCTGCCACGAAACTACAGACCAGTCCATTACTTCCGACCTGTGATAGCAGCTGGGAATGAAAACAGCCGTTTACAGAAGGCATTGGAGGAATCAACTGGAAAACTTGAGAGTGATACGACACACCAAAGCAGGCATGCTTTGAATGCATCTCAGAGGGGGGAACGAATAGGAGAGACTGGTCTAAAAGGTATTGATATGTGTGACTGTACCTTTGCTTGTGTTTCAGGTCGCTTGTTTGTTTATATAACAATAAAATTTGGTCTAGCCTTGAACACATATTTTTGAATATAAAAATATTAAATATAGTTGCAGTAGCTAGAATACTTTGTCATTGCTCAGTTTCATCTCAACCAATGAACTGTTGACATATCTGCCTGTATTTTCATTTACTTAAATTTTTTAAAGATGAAAAGTATGTATGCAATTGTGTTTTGTTATGCTGTTTGTTTTTTTTCTTTTTTTGTGGCCTCATTATGAATTCAGAATATAGTAGCCTTGAGCTGGGTTTTTTTCCTGTAAAACGAGGTTTCACTGAAATACACGTAAATTCACTAAAAAGGTAATTCGTAAATGTGGTTTGCATTTTTATCTACAGTAATAAAGTTTACAAAGTAATATGTAAGTATGTGGTAAATAGCATAAAAGTGGAAGAGTGGCCAGTTTTTTACCTACCATTATACTGTTTATTGATGCTTAAGAGCATTTTCTGTGTATCTATATGAATAGTGGTAGGCTTTTTTCCTCCACTTAAGCGGCAGAAATAGTTGTAGTAATTTTTCATTTCTATTTATCTCTTACTGCTTTTTTTGGTTTTAGGTCCAGCTCCTTCTGTTTTGGAATATCTGTCTGAGAAAGATAGAGAAAGACTCAAAGAAGTGAAACAAGCATCTGAACAACAAATGAAAGCAAAAATGTTGCCTCAGCAGTCACGAAATAGCAGATTCCAGCCAGCCTCCCCGGATGATGCTTCTCACAAATGGCAAATGCTGTTGGGGGGACAGTTAGCAAATGCTGGTTCTAGTGACTTCAAACCATTTGCAAGAAATCCAGAAAAACAAAAAAGATACGAAAGTTTTGTGAAAAGTCTTAAGCAAGGAGAAAAAGGTAACTGAAGAGATTAATACGGACATTTTCATTTTTCTCTGGAAAAAATATGTCTTGATTTACGCCTCCCCCCCCGCCCCCATCCTGTTGTATTTTATGTTCACTATGAGTTCTCTTCCTGAATTTCACAGTATTTCTCCTTCTACTTCTTTTTGGGGCCAATATTAAAAGAAATTTTTACTCATACTTAATTGTGTTGAATTCAGGAAAACTGCTCAGTAATTTGTCAGCAAGACTTGATTTTAGGCATTACATTTCATACTTTTATGCTGTAGCAGAAGCAAAGTTCTCCAGGATGTCCTACTTAATTGCCTATATTTCTGGGTTTCCCTTCTTTCATTTGCCAAAGTAGACTTCAGCTTTGGCCAGTACCATAAACTATGCATGGAACAAGCATTTTAATTTAGTTTGTTTCTCTTTGAGGAGTAAAACTGACAGATCTATCTGACTATAAAGGCAGAAAAATTATCAGGTCACAATTGAATGGCAATTTTTTGCCTTTTCCCACACAAGACAGGAAGAATCAAAAGAAAACCCACACCCTGCACTTCCAGGGGAGATAAGGGCCCTAAAGTGAATGAAGTAGTTCACACTTGTCAAAGCTTGTATTACATGTCCTTTGGATACTCAGACTGCCACTGTAGCTTATGTTTGTCTCAAAAATTCATGGCTGTAAAATCATAGCATACCTGCAGAGCTCCTACTCAAAACAAAAAAAAACCAACCCCTTCATCTGCTCTTTTTGTGTTGTTTCAGTCTCATTCCATTTTGTCTGTTTTTGTTATTAAATGATACTGTGGTGTATCTTACGTTAAACCAGGTACTTACAATACCATGTGAGTTCCCCAGTACTGTGATTTTTCTGTAAGGCATAAAAAGCTGAAATGTGCTCTAAGGAGGTCATCATCATCATGTGAATCTAGATAAAAAAAAAAAAAAAAAAAAAAAAAGCTTGGTTGTACTTTAGAATTTAGAAACAAAGGGGCTATTGGTGAAGAAGAAAAAGGGCACCAGCAAAGTTTTGCAGAGGAAAGGGTATAGTGTCAGGTGGAAAACCTGTTATTTTAGGATTTCTTTCAATAATCCTTTTCACTATAGGGAAAAATATTTCCTGATCAGTAGCCTCTTCTGGTTACCGCATTGGGACAGACTACTTAAGCTTTGGAGCCGTAGTTCCTTGGTTCAGCACTGTGTTTTTCCCTGTGTAAAATCGAGCAGCCTCTTATGACTGTAAGTGCCTCCTTAGACATAATGATGAAAATGCAGAAATATTTAAATAACTTGAATTATTAAGATTCTGCTTGTAAGAGTGTCTTTGCTTAGCTGGTGTTATTTTCTATTCATTCTGGGAGCAAATGTGAGCCCATTGCTTTAAACAGGATCTGTTTAAACACACAAAAAACGGTGTCCACATTTTCTGTTGTCAGTGGGTACTTCGTATACCAGAAAGCCCCTTGAAGTTACAACCCACTGGTTAACTTTTTTGTTCTGTGTTTTAGTTATTTGATAAAGCTTTGGATTATACGTTTTGTTTTAAACACCTATTAAATACATAAAGTATTTTGAACATGCCTTAGAGGGCAATGAGTAAGGAGTTAGCATTACAAATAAAATGATCTAAAATATCTGTCTTGCATTTGGCAAATACTATCATTCTTGCTATCTTGAAAAACTACCTCCACTTATCAAGGAATGACACGGTTGAGAGTAATACTATCCTTAAACTAAATACTCATTAAATACTTGAAAGGGTGTTTTCTTATTATCTTATTTTTTGTTTGAAAAGTGTCAGACCTAAGTAAGCTGTAATCTCTGCTAAGCATTTCTCTCCTTATCCTATAGTAGATACATTGGAGCATTATTTAGACCCGAGTATGACAGAATGGGAGCGAGGAAGAGAGCAAGAGGAGTTCTTCCGTGCAGCAATGTTCTACAAATCCTCAAACTCAACACTGTCATCCAGGTTTACCCGGGCCAAATATGAAGATGATGTTGACAAAGTCGAAGTTCCTCGGGACCAAGAGGTATATGCTGTTTACAGTCTTTTAGTACATTGAAGCTGCAGTTGCTGCCTTAACCCTGACCTTCAAAATTCTTTTTCTTTAAAACTCTTTTATAGATACAATGTCAGTGTTTTGTTGCCATTCAGTTTAGCAAACTTTTGAAAACACTACATGCAAAGCAGTGATTTGTTAAACTACACTTAATTATTTATGTTTCTGTTCTGTTCTTAACTTTTACAACAGTAATACTCAATTCTGTAAGTTGTTACTTATTTAGCAGCTATAAATATTTGACTTTTTCAGAATGATCTTGATGATAAGGAAACTGCTGTGAAGATGAAGATGTTTGGCAAACTCACAAGAGACAAGTTTGAATGGCATCCTGAAAAGCTTTTGTGTAAAAGATTTAATGTTCCTGATCCATATCCTGAGTAAGATGATTGATACTGATATTTGTAACACTTTTTCAAAACTCTGAGTTTTTCATATGCTTGAGGAAAATCTGGCTTGATGTTTTCGTGTCATAATAGATGTAATACAGAACTGCCTAATGTTTTTATTTGCCTCATTAAATGTGGTGACCACTGACAAAATAGTATGCATTTTAAGAATGACTGTAGGTGTTTCAGCTTGTTGTAGATAATTTGAGGCCTTTTCTCTGTTGAAAACAATAATCAACAAATGTTTTTATTTCCGTCTAGATCGTCCATTGTTGGGTTACCAAAAGTGAAACGAGACAAATATTCTGTGTTTAATTTCTTAACTCTGCCTGAGCCCAGTACATCTGTTACTCAAGCAACAAATGAAAAAGTCCAACAGAATAATAGTCTTAACAGTAAGTTTGTTGTTACTTTATTCATTTAGCCATAAATGAGATAATAGTATAGAAAAAGCATATCTTTGTCATGGAGAACTTATCCACGTGATTTTTTTTTTTTAATTAAAAAAACCCAAAGAAACTGAAAATTAAATTCAGTGACATAAAAACTGAAGTCAGTGACATTATGCTAATTTCTTCTACCTAGAAGACCTTTTATAGGTCAGATATTCATTAGAGAGGTTTAAAATTGTCAAACTATACTGAAGAAGCAGAGTAATTTAAAATCAAGTAGGCCATGCAATGCAGGATAATTTGGCATGCAACTGATTTGAATATTTTGGGTGTTTTTAGAATCAAAGAAACCTTCAAGATGGGATGTGTCAGATAAGGAGAAGGAGAAAAAAGATTCTATCAGTGAATTCATTAGTCTTGCTAGATCAAAAGCTGATGTTCAGCAGCAGCCACCGGTGCCAGCAAGAGAAGAATGTGGAACTGAGCCAAGTGAAACTCTTCCCACTGAGGTGAGTTAACAACAGTGTTTGAACTTAAAGGGAAGTAGCTGTAAACCTTCACAGCCCTGAAATAAGATTGGGTAATGTATGAATTGATTTAATACAAATCAGTTTGCAGAAGAGCCAACTCGGGATAAGCAAAGATGTGAGATTGTACTTTGAAGAATTTTGAGGTTATAACTCTGAGATGTAAAACATTTACAACATACAAGGACAGCAGGTATGACTGTACTTGAAGTAGCAGCTTCAGAGAAGATAAAACGTAGCTCAGCAGTCTGGGAGTTAAATTCAGTCCCTTATACTCAGGTTGCTCACAGGCACAGAATATATTTTTTTCTGCTTTGAGTGGAGGAGGATGCATGCTTTGGGGAGAAAGGCGATGTCTTCCTTTTGCTTAAATTTAGTAGTTGTATAATTGAAGTTTGAATTAATGAATTAAAATTTATATTATATGTGGATCTATTTTCAACTGGCTGTGTAGCGCACAAATTGCACTTCCCTTTGCAGGACATTGACTTAGCTTAGTAGTGTTTCAGAGTTTTACTATTTTGGACTAGCAGCTCCTAAGATAGTCTATTTCACAGCTATTGTGATATTTGAGTGTTTTATAAACACATGTCAGCATGTTTGAAGTTATTGCTTAACAGAGAGATTGTTACTTTCTGTAGTGTTTAATACAGTTTGTTATGACACTGTTTTGCAGGTAGCTAATGAAGATAAGGATCAGGAAGAAGAAAGCAGACCATCCATGGACTTATTTAAGGCCATCTTTGTGAGTTCCTCAGATGAAAAATCATCTTCCTCTGAAGAAGAGAGTGATGAAGAACAGCAACCAGCTACTTCGGTAATAGATTCAGAAACCACCAAGCAAGCTGATTTACCAGACGGTTCTTCATCTGATATACAAGGTAGTACTTAATGCATGTTCATTTTTATAAATACCTTGTAAAAGCTTCATTTATGAATCAAGTACTCCAGGACTGCTAGGGCAGTGCTATGCTCCTGTGCAGGTCATCTGGCACTGGTGGAGCTGGCCATGTAGACCTGAATAAGGCCTTGCATGTTACAGTGGTATTTACGTTGTCATGTGTCTTGCATAGATTTTACAAGCAAACTGCCTTATGGAATATGCTTGTTAAACACTGAGGGGGAAGAAACCATCTAATGTTAGAGCATACATTACCGAGAAATACAGGGAAACTTTTATACCTATGACAAATTGCAAGATAGATCGATAAATTATTACTGTCTTGTGGTGGATATTTGATAGATTCAGAAATAAATAACTTGCATTTCATTGATAATTAAGTTCACTCTTTAAATATTGACATTCCAGTAAAATATAAGGTTGAAATCATTTTACTAAGACATCAAAAAGTTGCATTTTATTTGTATTCTAGTTATAAAAGTTGCCAGAATACTTCCACAAGAGAGGGAGAAGACCAGTCTTTTACTCTACTTTCTAGTAAACTTTAGTAAGCGACCTGTAAAAACTTCCCATGTTTTCAGGATGTCATTAAATTAACAAAATATACACTATACTTCACTTACAATGGAAATACTTTGTCCACTTACTGTCACAGTTGGTTCTCTTAACGTCTAACTTTCAGATTAACTTTATCCTTCTTGTGGAGTCTTTTTTTTCATTCTAAGTAATGGAGAAGTAGTACTGTGCTACTAAATAAAAGCAAACACATGCACTGGTATTTATTTAATTAGTAGTTGTATAGTGTAAAAGGTTAATTTTGATTAAAAAGAAAAAAAAAACAAACCAAACCAATATGTTGACATGTTTCAGAATGTCAGCTATCCAGCTGGCCAAAGCAGTCCACAGAGATATATAATGCTGATCAATTTGCTTTCTTAGAGGTTTTTAGAAAGCCTCCTTTAACTTTCTTCAGCACTTCTGGGAAAAAGTGTTAACTTATTTTCTTTTGAAATAAAGAAGTTTTGGTTTGGTTTTTTTTTGTTTGGTTTTTTTTTTTTGTAGAGAATGTGGCTGCTACAACTGATCCTGGCATTTCTTTGTTGCCTACTTCAAAGCAGGAACTGGATGCAACAGAGGAATTTGGACCAAAGTTGCCTCCAGCTTTTTCTTCTGGTAGGTTCTGTAGACTTCTAGTGTGTAAATTCTGCATACTGAAGTTGTATGTGAGATATATGATACTTCTCTTTAAAAAACATTGGTGAATAGGCACTTTACCTCTTAATGCCCATGTCAAACTGGTATCAGCAAATGCTTTGTTACCATGCTGTGATCCACTAGCAGGAACCTCTTTGCCTGCATACCAATTTTGTTGTAGCTCTATAGAGGCAATGATAAAAAATTGTAGTGAAAATACAGGACCAGCAATTTCTTTTAATAACAGATTGCAAAGGCATTTAATTACAGTAGGAAGGTTGCGGTTAGGAGTTTGACATTTCATTTCCATTTGAAAGTTTAGGGTTTTTTTTAATATTACTTTTAATCTAATAGGATAGCTTTCGAATTTATTTATTAAATTACCTTTTTTGTCTTTTTTTTTTTGTTTATTTCCTCATTTGCTTTGTTCTTTAGGCCCTACTTGGCAACAAGAACCAGTGGTGCCAGCAAGTTTTCCTGGGCCTAGTAGGAAAGAAAAACATAAAAAGCACAGAGAGAAACACAAGACTAAGAGAGAACACAAACAAAAAAAGGAAAAGGTATTTAATTTAAATAAACAGTTTATTGATTCTTTGATCTGCCAGTCAAAATTTTTTATTGTTTATGATAGGTTGTAGAAAGTAGGTATACTGGGACTAGAATTGAAGCAACTGAGTTTCTCAGGTATCTTGAAACCTGTATCCAACTAGAGTGCTGCTTTTTCTGCAGACACAGTGTGACTACAGACATAATATTGTGGGTAGTCTAATGTCGCACGCTGAAGATGCCAGGCATGTTCTGAGAACTGCGTATAATTCATGGCTTGTATACAAATAATAATGAAATTTATATTTTAGGGGGGTTGAGTGTTTGGGATGAAATGTGTGAGTTTGGTACATAATTCTTATCTCAGTCCGGGTAGTGGAAAAGAGTGATTGTTAAGTGTTCAGTTAAGCTTGGAGTCTACACTGAAATCACCTTTTTGCTGTTGCTGCCTTGCAGAAAAACCCAAGTCTTTCACAATGAAATAAGGGATTATTTCTCTTTTTACAGAAAAAGAAACATAAGAAACAGAAAAACAAAGGAAAACACAAGAATAAAAAATCAGAAAAAGACAGCAGCTCAGACACTGCAGATAGCAGTGACAGCCTTAGTGATACAGATACCCCAGGCTTGTCACCCAAAGAACTTCTAAGAAGGTAAACAGAAAGTTTGCTTAAACACTTGTAAATATTGCAGTGGACAACTAAAACTTTAATGTATGAGTTGTCATTCTAGTGAACCTATTTGCAACAAATATGCAGCCAGTCTCTTTATAAAATACTTTTTTTTTTTTTTTTTTTTAAATAAAGTGAGGAAAGATACAAATATTATAGGGTAGAAGCCTCTTGAGGTAAAGGGCACCAAACACAACTCTGCTAGTAAATGGAGGTTATAGTTAAAGATGACTGATATTTTTGGAAGGTATTTTGAATGGCACTTAAAAATTGACTAAGTGCAGGTGATGATTCGTGTTTCTGTTACTTTGTCTGGTTCACTTTACTTGGAGACATTGAAAGCAACATTATCTGCTTCAGAATGTTTTGAGTCTGCTTCAGTTTGTTGATAATTAGTGAAAGATCCGATTCAGATAGATCCATTGTGTGGCATTGATGCTTAAGATAATTCTGGGCTGGAGCACGGAGCAGTAAAGCAAGCAGAACAATGCTCAACTTGGATACATGTCTGCTAAATTTAGACTGTGCTGTTACATTTTTATAAACTACAGACTTTGACATAGTGCCAACAGAAATGTGAAAATTGAACGATTCGCAATTTCATTTTGCTCACACACTTGAACTAAAGTACAAACAAAAGTAACTGTCTGCAGTTCAGATCACAGTCAACTTCAAGTGCATCCCATGTGGAACAGCCACGGCATTGGCTTCTGTTTAGCATCTCTTACTAGCTGAAGGAGAGTTCTCAACATACTTGTTGAAATACCACATCCAGCTGGCCTAATGGCAAAATGATTGGGGTCTAGGTGTTCAGTGGAATGGACATGTACCAGCAGAAAGGCTGGCATTCCTTTGGAACTGAGCTTCAGTTATGTATTAGTGTTTTCTTGTTAAAAAAACCAAGCTACTTCTCTGATTTCTAAACAGCTAAAATATGTTTTTATGCATTTTGCACAGAATAGTTGGACTTCTTTGTACAAGCAGTTATTTTGGAAGTTTTTGCATTTGCATGTCTTTTTAGACCGCTGAGAAAATGTTTTTTTTTCTCATGTAACTCACATCTGTCTATTAAACTAAGGTTTAAGAAACTGCTCGCGTAATTAAATGTTCTTAATGTTGCATGTTACTATTCAGTCTGATCTCTTTTTTTTCTTTCTCCCTTTTAGATTAAAACAACTTCAGTATTGAAGAGGTAGCTTGCTTGCTTCAGTGCTGTATGACTTTTGATCTCAAATTTTTGATCTCCTCCATGATGGTAGATCAATCATGTGTACTTTGAAGCACTGTAGACACTGTATTCATATTGAATTTGTTTCAAAGTAGATGTGCATATGTGTATTTTGTGATGCTTCACGTGTTCAAAATGTATGGATTATGGAATGTTGAAAAGACTCCTTTCTGGGCAGCATAATCTGACATACTGCAGGCTCTGTTTTAATTAACATGAAACAAGATATTTTAATAAACTTAAGTATTAAGAATCATTTTTGTGTGGTACGTCATTGCCTAGGACCTCTAAAATGCTGGAGAGTAAATTTTCAGTCTGAATTAAGAAGTTAAAAATTAAAGCAATGTAAAATTTGTATGAGGTGCAAGTATTTCTAATGAGTCTAATGCAGAATTTCACATTGCAGTTTTGCAGTGTCTGGCTGTACTTCGAGTTACTTTTACATCTCCAAATTGTGTATAGCATTTACCATAGCAGATCTAAACTAATAAACCATCGCTTTGACACACTATTAAGGCTAATGTACTAAAATATTAGTACTATAATCTGCCTTATTTTGTGCAGTTACAATGAAAACTGTTTATACCACTTTTCTTTTTGTTTCATGCCTACATTTCAAAAGCAATTGTCATCTTGTAGAATTATTTTAATATCAACTATGAAATAATACTGAACTGCTCTTTGAATGATCAGGCTGTTAAAATAGACCCACAGAACTTCTCTTTCCAGTGTGCATGGAAGCCAAGAATATTCCTGCTTAAAACTATGAACAAAAGCCTTAAACTGAAATTCACTGTTGTTGATGGTGGTTCTCTGGGGCCCGATTTAATCTATTTTTTGGTATCCACAGCTTTGTGACAGCTCTTGATGACAGCAAAGTGATACAAGTCTTGTGTTGACACATGGATTGACTGGTTTTAAATGTAAATTCAATGAGAAAACTTGAGTGATGGAAGGAAAAATAAAATTTGGCCTCGAGGTTGCCTCCGTTACAGGACAAAAAATAAACCCGACAGCTGCATTACACGGTAGTTGCTTGGAGCTTGCCCCCGTGTTAAGGCGTCGGAGGTGTTTTGGCGGGAGCAGTAAGGCAGCC
>NW_009259237.1:3954165-3972346 GCF_000687185.1 Egretta garzetta | reverse complement strand
TGTTGGAGTGGTGTTGAAAAGCTCCCTGTCGCTTTACCTGTGCTTAATGCTCGCGGCAGCTGTTCTTTCGTTAGCTCTGTTGACACAAACGCATGCTGGACAGTCATAAACTCCCAAATGACTGAAGAAAAGCCTTTTCAAAATTTGTTACAATCTTGGCTAAAACGTGGGGCCTAAAAGCTTGATGTGCTGCCCTTTGATGGGCCGTGAACGAAGGAAACAAGTGTTTGAAAGGCTTGAGAGAGACTTCATGAGATTTAAAGGTAAGTATTACTTTTCATGGGAGGAGGAAGAACTGGGAAACCAAACCAAACCAAAATAAACCTCCATCCTTTCCAGAAAAATAAAATCTGCATCTGTCAACCTTTCTTTCTCAGTCAGATTTGGTAAATCCCCTACAAGCTAGTAGCAAGGAGAGGATGTGAACTCTTCTCAGACAAGTGGAACTTAAAATTTTTATTCTTCTCCAGTTCTTGCTTTCATACTCCCCCTCGTGGACTAAGCTGTCAAAAATAATTTAAAGGGAAAATATTCCTAAACTTCGCTCTGTTCCTTTACAGATCCAATTTAAAATTCTGAGAGGACACAGTGAAACTGTGAGCTCCTGCCATTTTTGCTTTGAAGACACAAAAATACTTTCATGCTCTTATGATAGAACAGTGAAGCTCTGGGTATGTTATGAATGTAACAACAACAAACTAAAAAAAAAAATCTTAAAGCTGAAATCAAACAGGGAATGTTATACAGGCATGAAGATTGACTGAATCATCAAGGACCCTTCTGAAGTTTTTTACTGAAGTTTAAAAATAACTGTAAATGTTTTTGCAGTCACAGAAAAGAAGTTCATAGTTGAAGATATTTTTGATGTTAAAGGGTGACCCTTGTAAGCATATGTAGCATACACTGAATCAGAGCTCTAGTTTATTAATATTTTAAAACTGTAAGTTGATACACAAAGCTTACTCTTTTTCTCCTGAAAGTTCCTTTTTTTAACTTGTTTATGTATATGGTTGTTTGCAGAGGAGACTTAGAATTGGGGATCACACAGTTGGCTGTGGTGTTTTCATACTTGTAGCTTGCTTTTTCCTTTTACTTATTTCTTGATTTGCACCCTTTATTTTCTTGCTCCCTCAAGTTTTGTGTAGTTAGCTGGGGTTTCCCTAAAATTCCAGCCACTGTGGGCAGGGCGATGGCAAGAACTGAATTGGGGAAGTGTACAGATGCTGGGTGATGAAATCTAAATTTAGTCTAAAAGATAGCTTAGAGACTTACGTGAGCCCTTGAATTTTATGCAAGCAAATGACAACGTAGCTGTGCTAAATAGATTGCAGGCATTGAGATCTGGCATATATTAAACAGTCATGACTTGATTCAAGAATTGGTAATGACTTATAATAATGCCTTAATATGATACAAATACAGATGAAGTCGTTTTATGAAGGATCTAAAGCGTTGACTTCTTACCAATGCCATTTCTACCATAATCCGAACCTTTCTGAAAAAAACCAAGCACCATTATGTCATTGAAGAGCTGTGGATGGCTAGATCTAAGCAATCAGGAAGTCTAGAATGAAAAAAGTCCCATCTTTTAATGATCGGTTCCAAAGTAAATAAACACGGAGATCTTCAGCAAATACTGTAGATAGGAGAAATAAAAATAAGTGTTACCTCAGCGTGTTAGTCATGACATGTACTTTTAAAACTTTCAGATTGACAGTTCCAAACTTTCCTGCTTTTTCTGAACTTAGAACTGGAGCTTGTCTTTTTCTAACTTTAGCGGAATGTTATTCACCTGTCTTGCATGTGAGTAAAGTGAAATCACGACCCAAAAATAAGAAGATAATCCATTAATCTTTTTTAAGCATGGTAGATCATGAATGATCTTTTTGCTGGAAGGGTTACAATGCTCCACTTGCCTGAAGTGTTGAAGGATTGATCTGTCTAAGAAATTTTATCTTTGAAACTTTTATCTAAGAAAGATTTATTCAACACTTGTTGAGCAATACTTATTTTTCAGAATCTATCTCAAAGTATTTGCCCGAGTATTGGGAACTTTCTGATAGCAACGTATAGGCAAGATTATACTCTTTTATTTTGTCTGGACAAGCCTCTGCAGGAACAGCTGAAGCAATAAGAATTCAGGAGAGTAAGGAGGACTTGGTCACACGGAGCTAGGCCAGCCCTGACAATTTCACTTTGGGGTTCTATTTTTTTCCTTTGAAAGAGTAGATATCAAACGATCAAGTGTACCGAGAAAGGATTTGAAGTTCTTCTTGAGAACAGACAGTATCTCACTGACAGTCCACACATCTTTTGGAAAACAAAGATTAATAGGGCGCACAGCAGACAAAGACTGCATAAGTCTAGAAAGGCAGTTGTGACTGCAAGGCTTTTTTGACTCAGAAAAATAGAGCAAGAACATATAGTAACTTTGATCTATGTTTTCTTTCTCTGCTCTTAGAGACATTCCTAATGATTCTAGTGCCAGTTGTTAGGCCTGTAGTGCATTGACACATTCAGAAAATAAGTGGAAAAGTGAAAAGTAAATTTACTTTCACTCCAGTTTTGTCTGTTATCAAGAGTTGCCAAGTTAGCTCCTTCAAGTGAAAGTCCTTATAAGGAAGCAGCTCTAGATCTGAGACTTGACAGTTGATGTTAAAAAGGGGAGGAGTAGTCAAGGGTGCAAGATTTTATTCTCATGCTGAAGACATGAAAGAACACATAAATGATGAAGGGAGTTTGTTGCCTGCTTCCAGACCGATTCTGAAACTTCTTGGTACTTAAGCAAACAAAAATCTAATGGGAATAATTGGGTTAATCATGGAAATAGAAGATTATTTGCCTAGATGAAGGTATGATGAATGATCCTGTGATGCTTTGGTCTGTGAGTTACTCTGCATGTCAGCAGTCCTGGTTACTTTGGTTTTGATGTCTACAGTTAGGCACCATGACCCATTTGTAAAACTTGATTCATATTTTTATTTATATTACTAAAGAACCTCAAGGCTTAAGTCATGGGTTAGGACTGCCCTATGCTTTGAACTTTATACCGTATGACAAAAAGATGATCCCTTCCTGAAATCACTTAAAGCTCTTTGTGTAACAGAGTAAGTAGATAGCAGATGATGGAGTAATATAAATGAACCTCTAATGCAGTGTGGGTCATCTCAGCACTTCGGCAATCTATTCATTGCTGTTGTAGGAATCACAGAATAGAAATTTAAGAGGGACTCCGTATTATGAGAGAGATTTCCAGTTATTTATAGGTGACTTCTTCAAAACATGAAGGACAGCAAAGGGGAAACCATAAATTTTGAAAATCTAACAACTGAGTGACAAAGGCTGGCATCAAAGGTACAGGGCAGAAGGGAGATCATATTTGTGGATAAATCACAAAGGACTTTATATTTGAAAACAAGAGGCTTGTATTTGTGACTGAGAACGAAGAATCCATGGAGGAATACAAATAGAGGGAATGACATTACAGACAGTAAAGGGAGATCTGTGGAAGAGCACTGCACATGGATACCAGCAGGGGAGACTGCATTTGTGAAGAAAATGATGCTGCAATAATTGATACAGGGATGGCAGGCCTTGATCGTGTGAGTTTTAACTGTGTAAGAAAATGGAAAGCCATATATTAGTTTCTGAAGAAAGACTTGCCAGGGTTTTTGCGTGGACATGGATGTGAGAGTCTAAAGAAAACTCTTTTCAAGAAATTTCTGGTGAAAACTATTGAGATGGGAAGGAGATAAGTAGAAGCCCAGGTGCAATAGATGAAGAACTCAGTTTCAGTTGGTCTTGAAATGAAGGAAGGAATGGAGAGTCTGAGGTTGTACTGAAGTAAGACTAGAGTACTGAGATTGTAACTAAAGTAAGACTAGCTTTACTGATTTCACAAGTTTTGTTTTCCCTTATTGTGTGATGCTTTATATTTTTTTTACAATTTAGCAAAGCACTTTGTAATCAAACTCATTTGGATTTACTCAAGGATGTTGAGAAAGGTTTTCCTATTCAAGTTTTTGAAGAACACACCGCCCCAATTTCTGAGTGCAACTTGACTCCTGATGACAGAAGGTGACCATTTTCTATCTTAATTTATTTAAAAAAAAAAAAAAAAAGCGATGTTTTTTGAGATTCCAAGGTTCAATTTCAGTGCATGTGGAAACACTTAGTACAAAATTTAGAACAAATAAGTTACTTTTTCAGTCCTTCTCGTTTGGTTTCCTAACTTGTACTACATCAAAGGCAAATTTCTTTTTCTTCTGTGCTCCATGATAAGTATTCTGTTACAGTTTTGCCTTACATCTCCCTTCCTCCATACACTCTTCCTACTTCTCTCCATCCTGGCACTTTCATTTATGCTGTCCATACTCTGCTAGCAGACTGTTTACTGCCAGACTCCTTCACTGAAATGAACTACCATAAATCTCACCTGGTTCTCACCTAAAGTTTGTGCAGGAGCTCTTAAATATTTTCTGGTTTGCATATGATGTCTGCTGAATTAAGCAGAATCTCTTTATTGTCTTAAATGCACGTTGGAGTAGTCTGATAGATTATGGCCTCTTTTAGCGCAAAGTACTTGTCTAATACTGGTTTTGAGTTATACGGGGCTGGAAGTCTTTCTTTACTTTATGTTCTGAAAGGGCTATGTAAATATATATCACTTGTATAAAAGAACAACATTGAATTAGCCAAGGTTCAGGGGTTCATCTGTCAGTGAGATTTATACCTTCATAAAAGTTCTCTTCTGTCTGTATTGTTTATTAATATTCTATAGCCTTTCCATTACGCCAGTCTTGTCAATTAAAGAAGAAATGCATCTTAATCCAGTGTCAATCTGTGGACATAATAATTAAAACAACTGCAGCATATATTAACGTTCAGTTAAGTAGGTCATGCAGTGCCTCCAGGGATACTATTTCTGGCATATTTTATCATTAAGCCATAGTTTAAGTCAATTTTTATCAGATTGTTGAGTTGACTGATTAGTTTTTTTGATCACTGAATAATACACATGCTATGCTGCCTACTGCAATTGCCTATATTTTTGAAAACTGCTAAACAGGAAGTAAAATACCATTGCGTATGGCCCTGGAAACCAATTTCCAATCAAAATGGTACCGGTTAATAAACTTCATGTAGTCTTTTGCATTATGTGGTTCCATTTAGGAGCAGAAAGTGTGTTGGTTGTGGGCAGTATACACATATGGAGAAAATAAAAGGATTTTAATAATCTACTTGTATTTTTAGTTGTTAGAATCTTAATACATTGAGTTTCTTAGGCAAAATGTATGAAAGCGACAGTTTATTAATTTTATCAAAATAAAAAGCCACAGCGGTACTAAAGACATTTGTCAATTCCAGTGACATTCAATATAAATATTACTTTAGATATTTGGGAATATTTTAATAAAAGTGTGTGAGGGAAAAGTTTTTGGCCTCCCATTTAATGGAAACCTGCCAGTTTTAACTTTATTGAATAGCTTTGTTGTCTAATGTGGCTTTGTGTTTGTGCAGAGCAGCATTTGTGGTAGAGGGTTACCCAGACACACAACCACTGAAAATACGAAAAACCCTACTGACAAGAACACTTCACATTCATCAAAGGAAAGACATCATAATGGCTTTAAAATTATTCTAATGTTAGAAATAATTAAATATCTTGTAATGGATGAAATGAAATTGAGTTGGCTGCTTGCACTGAAAATTACATACGTGGCATTTTTATTATTAGTGTCTATCTGAAATATAAATAATCTTTTTTTTAACTAAGCTATGCAATAGTTTCTGCTGTAGCCTTTAAAAATCTTTTTAAATTAGTGGGTGTGAGGATATCAAATTGTTGTCAGAATTAAATGTTGTTTATTTTTTAAATACCTCCTTTTAAACAAAAACATTGATTGCTGTTTTCACTAATATAATTTTTAGAGTGGTAACATCATCATATGATCACACTGTCAAGGCTTGGGATATGGAAACAGGAAAAATGCTTGTATGTATCCTTTCTAGTGCATCTTGTAGAAGGTACAACTGTAAAATTCAGATTCATTGCTTTGTTATTGATAACTAAGAAAACAAAACATTATTTGTTAGCACAATACAATATGGTTGGGGTAGGTAGACTTGATTTTTAGTCCTAGTTTTGGTACTGATAATTGCTTGATCTTGGGTAAGTCTCTCGATGAACATGTGTCAGTTATTTCAGATACAAATGGGTATGATAATAATAACCTGTCTCAGAAGACACATTTGAGATTGATTAAATTAACATTTTAGGATTTGGACAGGGTGGCTTTGTCTAATTTTAAGTTTATTGCTAATACAAAAATAGAAAAATTGGATATAAAGACATATATCAGCTTTCACCAAAGCGAAGCAATATCAAAAGCCTTCTTTCTGAACCTGCTTACAGATTATAGAAAGCCTGCTGTAAAACTCTCTCTAACCCTCAAGCATGTTTGTAAAACCTTTTATTTTCTCTTTAGTGGGCAGTAGATCATGAAGGCATTGTAACTTCATGTAATATTTCTTGTGATGGTAGATATGTGGTATCTGGTTCAGACAAAGAAAATACTATATATGTTTTTGATGCAATAAGAGCAACAGTAGTGGCACATATCCAAGGTAAGACTTACAACTTTTACATCTTGTTTATGTAGCTCTTGACTTTTTTTTTATTTCTTAGAAAAAAATGAGAAAATTAATTAGTTCAGGTCAAATATTCTTACTTGAGAAAGGCAAAAGAAACTTCTCTATAAGACATTAAACCCAGTATTTTTCAGAATAGGCTTATAAAAAGGAGATAATGGGCCAAAATTAGACCAACAGTGATTTTTTTTTTTTTGAAGCATAATTTTGTTTAGCATCTAAATATATGAGCAGTCTTACAAATGTTCAGTTAGCATATGGTTAATGTTCGTCTGTGAATCAGAGACTGATGGTCAAATAATTTGGTTTAAAAATAAAAAGTGCAACAAATAGATTGTAATAGATTTATTAGAACTGTCTCTGTTAGGTGAGCTATCAGGACATGTTTTGTTTACATTATTTTAATGGTGCTATTTGCATTCTTAAAAGTATAATTACCTGCTTAAGTGCTCCCTAAGAGTCTGAGTAATTAACTGTCATTGGCATTATGGGGCTGCACTTATTTTCTGGATTGGAGCAAAGAAATAAATTACTACAGGGCAGCAGGTGAATTTACACTATGTTGAGTGCCTGGGTACAGGCTCACATTCCTACTATCTACAGTAACTATGAGGCCTCTCTTTTCACCGAGAGGTAGGTGAGGAGGTGTCCTAGCCAGTGAAATAGCAATTTTGAAATTACAGTGTTTTGGAGATAGGCTGACGCATAGATACGATGGGCAGTTCTGCCTTTCAGACCTGTGTTCTGAGGTCCAGATGTAATTGTTCAAAATAACCAATAGTCTCACTTGATGTTCTTTATATAGGTCATCACAAAAGTACAATCACAAGATGCTGTTTTGATCCTGATAACCGAAGAGTGACTTCAGTATCATATGATAAGACCATAAAGCTATGGGATATGATAACACGATCCACCTCAATTACAATTAATGAGTAAGAAACAATACTATAGTTAATTATGCATGGGATTATTTCTGTCTTTCACAATTGTCAGTGAGATTTATGCTAAGATTTGTACTAGAGAAAATGAACAATAATTGTTGAACTAAATAAAGTAATATGCAAGCAAATTACATATATAGAAAGCATGAATAAAATGGTCTACTCAAGCTTCCTGCTGTAAATAATTGAAAAAATGTATTTTGGTGATTGTAAGCATTACTAGTGCTATTTTTTTAGAGCTTCTAGGTTCTTGGGTATATACCAAGGCAGAAGAAAGCATATGCAATATGGTACTGCAGTGTAAACTTCTTGTTCTAATTTCTACTAATTACCAAAAATATATAATCATTGATGAATGAGGAGATAAAATATTACTTAGAATATTGAAGTCTTTAAAAACATTATGGAGTGAAGTAAAAATAATACAGAGGAAAAGGAGAAAATACATCTAGATGTTGGGAATTGGTAATTAATCATGAGTTCTTACAGAATATTTTGTGATAATTAGGTTTTGCACTGCAACCAGATCACCTTAGTGCTTCAAGTTCATGGGCCTCAGAGCAATCACAGGATGATCTACTCTGCTCTTAATGAGCTCTAGTGAAGACCTCGCAGACTTCCAAACAATCTGTTCTGTTGCCTTGCTGTGTTAATCATTAAAAAGATTTTCCCAAGGTGGACTATTTTGGCTGCAGCTTGAGCTCACATGTTTCTGTTTAGATCCACTTCAGACACTGAGATCAGACTATTCCCTTCTTTTCTTTTATGGTTTTATATGTATCCAAGAACTTCTATTATATCTGCCAAGTCATCTTTTCAGTAGATTAAACCATCCTTACAAATTTAATATTTATTTCCTATTTTATTGATTGTTCTTTTTGTTGATCTCTGAGATATTTCCAGTTGACCCACATTTTTTTTTTTAATTATATGGCTCCATTATGTAAACAGTGTTACCTCTGACTGGGGAAAAAAAAAGAAAAATGACGTGACTCTGTTCATGCATCCTGGAATGAAATTTACTCCTTTTTTGACAGCATCATAGTGAAGAGCAGTCAATATTTGTTGCATCCTTTTTTTGCATAACTGTGATGTAGTCCATTGTTCCCACCTCTTATCTGTGCAGTTGATTTTTTGTATGTTATTACAGAATGTTAGGCTTTACAAAATTGACCTGATCAGGCAGCATGCAAATTAGATCATTGATTAAACACTGTAACACTCCAACTGCAGTGACGACAGCATTGTTTCCTATAAAGACTGTTATAACCCTTTTATTTTCTTTATGATTTCTTCAATTTGTGAAGATAATTTTAAATTTTAATCTTCTCCCTTGTATAACTGCAGAACCTCTTTGGCTTCATGTCATATCTCGTTATCTACACTGTTAATGGAAGTATGAAATAGGACTGGATTCAGGACAAATGCTGTGGACCCGAGCTCAATATGTACTTTCATTTTCACAGTGGCCGCTCTCTGAGATCGTTTTTCCAGATCATTTTTCCTTACATGTTTTCGGAGAAGGTCATGCCCAGTGCCAGAAGCCTTGCTCAGTATGATCTCCTGAGCCTTTGCATGCTAAACTGCTATATCTCTCACTGAAGTCAGTAATACAATAAAAAAAGTATGTCAATTTAGGAATTTGTTATCATTTGAAGAAAGATGTATGCAACAATAGAGATGTCAAATCAACCGTTAAAAATATCAGTGGCTTTAAATAAACTCAACCAATTTAGCTTTGAATTCTTAAAACAATAATCAGAAAGAGAGTCTGCCTTTAAACACTAATAAAATTGTTTTTGAGGGATTAGGAATTTCTTCGAATGGGAAATTCAATCTGCAACATTGTAATGTTTTTTTAAATTGCAGTGACTACAGCATTGTTTCCTGTAAGAGATGCTCATAATCCTTTCCCACTATAGATTTCAGGAGGCACTAGAGTCCTTGCCCAGTTCTGAAACATCCAGATTTCTTTTCTCATGGGTTTCACTGCTTCCAAAACTAGACTTTAATCTAGAATTGTTTAATCTTTTTCCTCTGAATGTTTGAGTTGAAATTTACATGTAGAGAGGGATACATGCTACTTATGTAATGAAAAAATGGGTGGCTTTTTTTGGTTGCTTACTTTTAGTAAAATCCGGTCGTGTCATAGCTGCTAAACAATTTCTTGTTAAGCTGCATTCAGTGAAGAAAATAGCTGGTCACTTGGCACTTAACAGCTAGGGTTCAATCCTGCAAAATGACCTATATCAATAAGGGATTTAAGCCTGTGCTGGTTGTGAGGTTGTAAGCAGCTCCAGAGACTTTACAGAACTATTCATACGGTTAAAATTCAGAATATGCTTATGGTGCTTTACTGGATGGAGACAGGGTACTCAATATTGTAGGAGGCTCTTTGAGAGATTTGTAATGATTACAAAAGCTCACTCTTCCTGTGTTTTTCATCTGTGTTTCAGGGGACACAGCAATGCTATCTCAGATTGCTGCTTTACCTCTGATGGTCATTACTTGTGCACAGCATCCTGGGACAAAAGCTTAAAAATATGGGACATAAAGACAGGAGAATTTCAGTGTCATGAACCCGTTTCCTTGAATGAAGGACATGAAGGTTCTGTTAGTTCCTGCCTTTTTAGCCAAGATGGTGAGTTATCTTAATATTAGTGCATGATGTATGTCAATACCTATGTATAGGACATTTCAGATGAACCACAAGTGACCAGTCTGATTATGTAGGTAATTAATTAATCATTTCCAAGATAACATGTTTAATTACGAGACAATGATGTCCATGTAAATAAGTAAATTGAAGTTGATGGTCTGTGTTCTGTCTTAACCAGGCAACTGGAACACCTGCTTAATTGATATACCCATCAAGAGGTCTAACAAAAAGATCGTAATGGAGTATAAGCACAATACTGTATTAAAAGATTAATTTAGCACTTGTGGATATTCTCCTAATGTTAGTTAGTTGAAAAAACGTGTTCAGTAAATACTGTACTGATCTGTAATAATTAGGAAGATATGTTTGTCTTTGTTAGTACCCCCAAAATAATGTTACTTCACAGCCCAAACAGCATATGCTAGTAATGTACTTTTCAAAAACTTCAAACATGTTTTCAGCTACACTGATGGAACACATAAACTACCATGTTCAAAGCAGATGATATTTACAAATTACAGCAAGACAATTTGGTACCTGGAACTTGGATGTCTCCTTGATGCTTGGATGAATAGGAGGAGAATATGAGGAAGAAACAGACTCCCCAGTTTCCCTGTATCTGAGTGGAGATAGTGGGGAGCTATTTCTTCATGCCTTAGTTCCATTACATTCACTAGATCACAGACAACTCCTAGTCCCTCCACAATGTGAAATTAGTGTTACTGCAAACTGCTTGCTGCACTGGAACAGCTTCACTTCTCTTCTAATACAAATTTCTGTACATTGTGATGTAATTGGCTGTTTTCTTTTGCAATTTCACATCTGAATACTCCAGTAAAGATTACTCCTGAACTGCTGACAGTGGGTTAATCTGCAGTCAGTCTCATACAGTGCCTTCTGAGTTACGCAACTCAAATAAATAAACAGCAACTCTGTGGGGAAGAATGTATCTCTTGCTGAACGTATCTCTGGCTTGAAGACATGCAAATGCAGATAGGCCTATGAATATTGGAATCTGAAAGCATGCTTGCCAAACTAAATTCTACTTTTTTTTTTGTTTTTATTTGCAGTTGACCTAACAGTTCTGAAAGTATTCTCTATATTTTAATTTTTAAACAAGGTATCTCCTTAATTTTCTAAGTCAACAAAGTTTTCACGTATGTTTTTTTCCACTCAGTTTGCGTGACTGCTAAATTTATGTATTAATATTTACAAAATTAAGAACATTAACAAGTAGCCAAAAGGAACTTCTACAGTCTTGTTAAGGCATGACTAATAGCTCATTATTTAAATTTTTATTTATAAAGTCTGACTCACTGTTAGAAGGAGCCTCTTTTATTAGTCTGTATGACAAAGCAAAGATAAAATATAGTATTCTGATTTTATATTTCAGCATCTCTTGTTGTGTCTGGCGGATATGACAAAGCTATAGCTATATGGGATACAGAGGGAGGCTATAAAAAGCTAAGCTTAAAGGTACTGAGCTCTTACCTGGTCACTAGTTTGATGAGAAGGTGTAAATGTATTGCTGGTTTAGAAGCATTGTATGTTTCGTTATCTGACAAATACCCTTGCCTGTCCTTTTTGGACACAGGCAGGAATATATCCTGGATTTGTGTGATTTAATTTCTAGAACAGTATATTCATACACAATTGGCTAAAAAGACATTACCTTTGTCAAGTCAGTTGTTAATAAGCTAATACATTTCTCTTTTTATGACCAAGCTCATTCAAGGAGTTGTACCTATGTTTTAGGAGACAGTTTCTTCCAGCAAGTAACAAAAGCCTGGATAGTATATATATTCAGTTTTAAATGCCACACTCTTGTATATCTGTATGTTTACATGCTTCCTTATGTCCACAGAAAACAGTACATTAAAAGGGAAACATTCAAAAAGAATGTAAATATCGGTGTTGAGGTTGTCAAGCTTAGCTCAGTCCCTAGGTTATATAGTGCATGTTACTGCTTGCAGTGACGAGGGTGTGGTCCACCATGTTACAGTACTTTTTAGGATGGACAGTTCTGTAAATGAGGTAGCTATTCAGTATTTAGCTATCGCTGCTTAGAGCTAGGCCTCCTCTTTTATTCCATATCCATGGTAATACTACCCAAAATTTGAGGTGGTAAGTAATGCCTGCATAAAACAAAAAGAAGTCCAACTCTCATTAGGGTTTTTTTTGTGCCATCATGACTTTATTTTTTGCAAACATACCATGTTATATTACAGTACCTTTCATTCGTTTCTTATCTTAGTGGAAACAATCCACAAGACTTGAACTAATGATCAGACATGTGAGTTAAAGAAAAGGATTAACAGTATTCATATGTGCATGTGTTTTGCAAATGTTAATTTCACAGAAGTCAAGCAATGTCAGAGATCAGATTTGCAACCTTGGCTCTTTCCTATCTTATGAAAATGTGATTTTAATAGAGGGCTGATTTTTTTACTTACTGCATGCACTATTCAAGGCTTAGTTAAATCACTCATGAACAAACCCACCTGGAAGATCTCGGAAAAGACCACTTTCCTTCAAAACCTTGGGTTTAAAAATAGCTTTCAGCTGTTGTCATATTCAAGATAACATCTTCATACGGGAGAGCTCCTAAGCTTGTGCCTCACACCCGTTACCTTAAGTGTAAGCTACCTACCCTCTGGAACTGGAACTGTACTGGTGAAACCTTTTGAGCAGTAACAGTACACATTCGCCACCAGCATTGGTGCTTTACGTAATACAGCTACTGCAGATTTCCCAGTTCACAGCAATCACTGTAACTCAGTTTTCCATAAAAAAGATGGCATCTGTTTAAATGCTAATATCTTTGTAACTATGGAGAATTCCAGTTTAGTATCTGTGCCTTGGTATAATTATATTCTGGGCTCATAACTAAGTATAAGAACATGTTTTAAAGATTCTGCTATAAAAACCACATTTTATGTATGCATGTTTCACTGCTGCTCTATGCTGGAAAAATACATGTTTATCTTTTTATTGTATTTCTCATGTGTGGCATTTGTCTATCAAAATGACAGTGTGCCTTCCTAAACTCTAGGAGTCTTATCTGTTAATACCATTCATGTTTGAATAACCTCCCTAGCTGCAATAACTAATTCATTTTAGATTTTAACCTATTCTATTCTTATGCCAACTCAATGCTGTTAACCTCAAATCAGCTGTGCTGTTGTTGTTAGGGCAAGGATATCCGATACAGCTGCTTCACTTGGCCTGCTTTCAGAATTGGTTTCCTTCCTTTAAGTGGGGGGAAGCTGCTGTCTGTTCCCAAAGCTCTTCCCTCCATTATCACATGATAAATAGACTCAAGATTTTTTTAGGTAACGAGTGTTAGAAGACAACTGTCTCTTTACAATTCTTTATTAAACTGTTTAAAAAATAGAAACTACTTGATTGCGGCCTTCCACTACTTAAAGGGGGCCTATAGGAAAGATGGGGAAAATCTTTTCAGTAGGGACAGCTGTGACAGGACAAGGGGTAATGGTTTTAAACTGAAGCAGTGTAGGTTTAGACTAGATATAAGGAAGAAATTCTTTACAATGAGGGTAGTGAAACACTGGAATGGGTTGCCCGGAGAGGTAGTGGAGGCCCCATCCCTGGAAACACTAAAGACCAGGTTGGACGGGGCTCTGAGCAACCTGATCTAGTTAGTGGTGTCCCTGCTCACTGCACTAGATGACCTCTAGGGGTCCCTTCCAACCCAAAACATTTTATGATTCTATGATGATGCTTAAATGGAGCTTAAACCCATGGTAACTGTAGCTGTCGTTCTTCTGAGTGCTACAACTGGTGGTCTGGTTACCAGAGATCGTAACAGCTACTGTTTTCACGTATATGTAGGAAAATACCAACTTCATAACAACATTTTTTTCTTGACTGGACATGAGACACTCTAGATCAGTATTTTCTCACTGCATTTCAAAATGGATTTATGGTATAAATAGGGGGTTTTAAAATTATAATAAAAATAATAGTTTTCTTCCTTGTGTTATAGTTAAATTTTGCTTTATTGTAGGGTCATTTGGACTGGGTGACAGATGTTGCAATTAGCAAAAACAAGAAATGGATTCTTTCAGCCTCAAAGGTAATCACTAATTCTTGATGTGGTTTCAGGAGCTAACATAAATGGGTGTGAAGATTTCATCCCTTCGTTTTGGCTTTTTTTTTTTTAATGAAATTTAACAATGGTGAAATTGTTCATAAAAGTGCTAAGTTGTAAACAGTATTTACATCAAGTAATTAGAGACAATCTTTAAAATAATTTGGTAAGTATGTTTATTTTTGGTTATTTTAAAATGTGCAGGCTGTTTTAGGCAGTTTAGCAGATTGCTAAAGTTTCCAAAGACATGATATTAACATGTAAGAGAGTTTAGCTCTCGTATTGAAAGGGTTCATCTGATGAAATGAGATTTCATCCTTATGGAAATGATGTAAATCACTCTTTTGGTAATATGCAAATATATAAAAATAATTGCATCTTTTTTTCTCAGGATTCTACTGTGAGATTGTGGAATATTGAAAAAATGGATCATATCTCTTCAGTGATAGAAAGCAGAAAAGCAAGAGGCTCAAAAATTGCTCAGGTTCTATCACTTTGTTTTTTAACCACACCTCATACTTTATACAGAAAGAAAATTTGAATGTTGAAGGAAAGCTGTCAAATTTCTAGGCTGAAAACACAAATTGATTGTGTTTGGTTTTTATGTGCAAAGATTGTCAAATCCTTTTTTGGGAGTGGGATGTAGTAATAATTGTTCTTTTTAAAATCTGTTTTCATAAGAATACCAGTTCTCATATACAGGTGCGGTTTTGTTTTTAGAAAAGAGCCACGTATGTGTACTTTGAAAAATAAATATATTTTGGCTTTGTACACCTGATGCTTCTGCAGAGTAATTGGCTGCTTATATAGGAGTATTACTAAACCAAGGCAGGTAATATTCGTGTGCTCCTGGACATAAATCAGCTTATACAAATTCTGAGGAGTGTCTTTTTAAAGCTGAGACTGTATGCATTCTGCCTTCTAAAACATGAATTATAAATAGATGTTAAGAAAGAACATTAACAAGCTTAATGCTATTGACACATGCTTTATATTACAGCCCCTCAGTTGTTCTTTTGTAGTGAATTTGCAAGGTCTTATGTATACATTTCTTCTTGTCAATAACTGTTAAGTGAAACTGCATGAAAAGAACTAACTTTTTTATTATTTCTGGAATATTTTTCAGACTTTCTAGTTGAATAGCAGATATTCAAAAGCAGTGTGCAGTTTTTTAAGCTTTTAGATAAGTTTTATGAATGTGCCAGCAGTGAAAACGTGTACATTCCTAAAAATATCAATTAACAGAAATTTGAGAATATGGTTAAAATTGGTAGAGGTGCTTTTTGGTGCAAATTTGGTACATTTTAGCAATATTCAAAGCATACCAAAGAATTAGAAAAATGTCTCAAATTTTTTGTAAATAGTTTCACAAGTAGTGAATTGGGAATCACTGTTATGTTGACTCTGGCAGAAGCGGATTCAACTTCATGAGTACGTGTGTAGTCAGCAGAAAAACTTCTTTGTACTGACTACAGCACATTAATATTTAATCTAAAATTATTGTTATGTATCAATTTTCCTTTATTTTTTTTAATTTTTCTTTCTACATTTCTCCTTTAGTCAGATAATGGTCAGGTAAAAAAAAAGTAAACAAAAAAAGACCCTAACCACATAGCAATTATCACCGAGACAGAACAGCTAAGAACCGGATACCCATCAAGCCACCCAAAATTTAAAGTATGATACTGTATTAGTTGAAGAAAATAAAATCAGAGTTCACATACAATACAGTTTTATTCAGGGAAAAAACCTCTAAGCCATTCATCGCAGGAATGAATTTTGAGCAGCACTGTCTGTGTCAAGTTTACGGCAGCTATACGCACTAAGTGCATCTCAAAAATCAGGCCTACCTACATGTGTGTATATAGAGCTGTACCTTCATGAGTGAAATAATGCACGTCTATCACAGATGATTGACTGAATTGCCATTTTTGTTATATTTACACCAGTGTGAAGAATGTGAAAAACCTTTCTTACGCCTGCAGAGTAGTGACTCTGAAATGATATCCAAGTGTGTATTCTGTCGTCCGCCTTCTCCAGTGAGAAAAAATTTGCCATTGCCACCTGCTGTTTCTCCTGATCTTTAAATTAATCTAGCAGTCTTGGGATGTTAACACATTTAAGTATAAATTGAGTGTCTGTACATCTTTATGTAATAGAGGAAAGTTTCAGCTTTACATGTATAACCTTGCTCTACCATAGTATTCTGTATGAAGAGTGATAAAATACATTGTACTAATCCATTAAGCAGCTGTGACGTATCAGGTAAAGAGTAAAATCTCCAGGAGTAGAAATCTTATTTATGCTGCATAGTACTAGAGAATAAAATTACTTACTTGTTCTTTGGGAAATTTTAAACAATTTTAAATGAATACACTAGTTCCAAGTTCTGTTTACTAAAGAAAGTATGTGGCTATGTAAATTATTGACAGGTTTCCTTCCCTTCTTCATGTAAACCATTCTTCTTTACTATGGCAAGCAAAAAATCTTTGCTGTCAGCAGACATCAGAAAGATTTTTTTTTTTTTTTTTTTTTGAAATGAGACCATGAAGTTTCTTCCAACTTGTTGCTATACCCCTTACAAAAATATTGTGAAGGAGCTTTCAGGCATTGAGAGTAAGTTGTGGTTCATGTCTGGCATGAAGCAGCACAAATTAGTTCTGTGTCATAAAGGTTCCCCCCAGCAAGGAGCATGGTTATTTTTTCTACCCTTTTTTAGGAGCAACCCTGAGAGGATTATACCTATTCAGTATATGTGAGAATGTCAATTAATAAAAGATTAAGTGTTTCAAAATGTTTGGAAGCCTTGTTCCTAAAAATAGCGTTTTCAACCTTTTCAACATTTCTTTCTAAAAGGAACTTAAAGTGGGGAAAATAGTTGGAACTGGGGATGTGACAGCCTGGAATGCAGTCAAGCTGTGGAATACAAAGAAATCTAACTAGGTAGATTTTTTTCCCCTTGTTTAAATGATGTGAATTGTGTAGCAACAATTACACTTGAATCCAAGGTTAAATGAAAAATATGTCTAGGGAATAGTATGTTTTGTACAGATTTGTGGCTTTGAATAAGTATTAGGTGATAAATTGTATTATTTTCCAGCATTCTTTCCCCCTCTTCACTCCTTAATTAAATATTATTGTTTTGTTACAGGGGCTAAAAGAAAATGCTGTGTCTATGCTCCTCATGTTTCTTTTTAAAACAGATCACATAAAATATGCATGTTTTATAGCTGAATTAATTTGCCTTTAATGCAGTTAGTAATACTGAACTAATTTCTGTATGTTAGAAAAGATTAGTCCTAGAATAATTAAGGTTATATTAGAATTGAAAGTGTTCTTTTTTTCTTTCTTTACCCTTTTCAGCTGGAAAAATCTAGCTCCAATTTTTTTCCACTGTGAAGAGCTCTATTCAGCTCTGTAGAAAACTACCCAAGCCACTTTTTTTGATTATTTAGCTTGTATGAACACGTGTGTGTTTGGTCAGGCCCTGTAGTGTTATGTGTGCGCACAGATCATGAAGCACATGGGTACTGATGGATGAAAAGCTAGACATGAGCTGGCAATGTGCGCTGGCAGCCCAGAAGGCCAACCGTACTCTGGGCTGCATCAGGAGAAGCGTGGCCAGCAGGTCGAGGGAGGTGATTCTGCCCCTTTACTCTGCTCTGGTGAGACCTCACCTGGAGGACTGCGTCCAGCTCTGGAGCCCTCAGCACAAGAAGGACATGGAACTGTTGGACCGGGTCCAGAGGAGGGCCACAAAAATGATCCAAGGGCTGGAGCACCTCTCCTATGAGGACAGGCTGAGGGGGGTGGGCT
>NW_009259237.1:3952598-3953961 GCF_000687185.1 Egretta garzetta | reverse complement strand
GGGGCTCTGAGCAACCTGATCTAGTTAGCAGTGTCCCTGCTCACTGCAGGGAGGTTGGACTAGGTGACCACTAGTGGTCCCTTCCAACCCTAAACATTCTATGATTCTATGATTCACATGAGCGGTGTGTGCATATGCGTATCGTAGCTTAATTTTTGCATCATTATAGACGATTGCAGCACGTAATTGAGGCCTGATCTTCCCTTGGTGTCTTCTGCTGTGGGCCTCGGGCAGTCGAGACCCTGGGGTAAGGCGGGACCGGAGCTCAGCCGTGAGCAATCTTTCCTAAGGATTTTTTAAAACGCTGACGTTTGTGTAGTTTCCTTCAGCCTTTACGCGTGCTGTGCCCAAAGAATTTTTTTCCACTGAATCGGGAAAAAAAAGCAGTTGCTCTATAGAGGCTTGGTTCATTTTGCATTAGTAATGTGAATAGGTTGGCAATTTTCTTTTGAATGAATCCTCTTTCTGTTTCCCAAATTGAGAAGAACAAGGAAAAGTGAATTCTTACATTTTAATAAAATTAGTAAGTTCTATTATTTATTGCTGTTTTCTGTCTGTTACCTGCTTAGTGCTTGGGTGCCACGAGAGTCAGCTTGTCTTCAGCCCTGAACTGATCTCACCTGCAGCAGTAGGCTCTTATTTGTATGCAGCGTAGGTTTTGCAGAGAATGTGATAATTACAGACACTTCATAAGATGGAGATTTAGCTGCATTTTTTCTGGCTCTTGCACCCCTGTAGTTTGACTAATTCACTCAGTCCCCGTTCTAACCTGATGAGAAAGTTCTAAGACTGTTTCAGAGCAAGTCAGTGTGGCTGCCCTTCTGCAGGAGTCATTTGAAGAATAACGTCTATAAGTTGGCTGTAAATATGTCTTAGATGCCTGTTAAATTGCTAAAGCAATCTCTGTGCTTTGCAGGTTCTCCGGGCCTGTAATCAGGTCTATTTGTGAGGACGATCCTTCCCCGATAACCTTGGGTTGTGGGCCAGGCTCCATCTTTGCTCGTGGCTCACGCCTGCCAGGTAGCACCGTCCATTCCTTGGTGTGGCACGTCCTCATCTGCTGCCCTGCGTGGGTGACAGGCTGCAGGGCAGGGGCCCTGAGGGAAGGCGTTTTGCTGGTGGCAGCATCAGTTCTGTGTGAAGAGCTCTATTCAGCTCTGTAGAAAACTACCCAAGCCACTTTTTTTGATTATTTAGCTTGTATGAACACGTGTGTGTTTGGTCAGGCCCTGTAGTGTTATGTGTGCGCACAGATCATGAAGCACATGGGTACTGATGGATGAAAAGCTAGACATGAGCTGGCAATGTGCGCTGGCAGCCCAGAAGGCCAACCGTACTCTGGGCTGCATCAGGAGAAGCGTGG
>NW_009259237.1:3950013-3951370 GCF_000687185.1 Egretta garzetta | reverse complement strand
TTTTTTTTTTTTTTTTTTTTTCCCCCCCCTCTTACACTTCGAGTGCACGTTGGCTAAGTGCCTGATGCTGAGGCTTTGGTCACCTATCAGTACCGAGCCCTACCTTTCACGTCTTCTTGCTTGCCTTGCATAAAGTCCGGCTTTTCCAAGGGAAAGTTGTAGCAAGTGCTCCATGTAATTAGTGACGCCGCAGTGGGACAGAAGGTTTTCCTAGACATCTTTAAAAAGGCAGAATCCGTCCTCAGCTCTAAAGACAAAAGGCTTAAAACCCATTAATGCAAATCCCAGTTTAGCAGCCATATCCTCGGGCATTTGGAGGGGCAGGTTGTTAGGACTCAAATCACAGTAGCCCCAAAGGCAATGTATGTGTCTAATGTCCAGGATGAGCATCTTTGGTTATAAGTTACCTGCAGGAATCTTTCTTTAGGTAGTATTTACTCTAAAAATGCATCATAGGTGGTATTTGATATGTGATAAACAGAAGTAAACCATAATTGGAAGTTGCAATATGTTTTTTAAAAATTAGGACTATCTTGGGATTAACCTCCCATAGATGGGTATTGTTTAAAAGAAAACAAAAAGCACTGGAGTTTAAGACAATTGTAAAGTGCAAATTAAGGAAGATTTGGGGAAAATGTCAGCCAGGTCCCCTGCCACTCCTCACCTAGCAGCAGTTTGGATCCTGCAGGAAACAAGAATTTTGAAAATAAAAACCGTGTGTGGTTGTTTCTGTTCCTCTGACCTTTGTAGCTGATACAGAATCATTTAACTTTCTAGCACTGATTTTGAGCTACAGATGAGGTGCAGAGTCTGTGGACCTGTGAAATTTTAGTATCAAGAAACCCCAGCAGTTTGGTGTCAAATAAATCCTGCAGTTGCGAACAGTGGCACCACTACAGGACCAGACCCTGCTCTGGAGGAAAGGGTTGGGCAGGGTGCCTGCCGCTGCTGGGGGGTGCAGAGGGAAGAGGCATGTCCCCATCCTCCCAGCCTCTCTGGTTTTGGCTGTTGGGATAGCGCTTGCTGGAAACCCCTTTCTTTCCTGCTAGGAGCCCACTTCCTCCACTTGCAGCTTTTTTTGTGCATTAGGAGGATAGTGCCTGAAATGAAGAACAAAGAAAACCAAATACTCTGGTGGTTTTGGCACATGCTGTTGTAGTCAAACAGACACAAGTTCACAGCTCTTGCACAGCAGAGAGAGGTGACTTAGGGCTTCTTTATTCTGAACATTTGTATGTGCTGTTACTCTGCTAGTTTCCGTCTAGTTTCTGTTCTTTAGATTGTAGATGAGAATCGCCAATGTTAATGAGTATCTAGGTGCTTGTATGAAAATAGTTAACACTTTTCTTCTGCATCA
>NW_009259237.1:3938388-3949998 GCF_000687185.1 Egretta garzetta | reverse complement strand
GATGAGCCCGCCAGGATGACACTGGAGTGGGCTGGTCACTCTGTACTTCAACATCAGCACCCTAAAAAAAGCCTCAAAACGTTGAAGGACAAATTGGAATCTGAATCGGTTCGCGAGCACAGACCCAATTCATTTGAATTCTGTAAGAGTGACTCTGTATTTTTAATATATTAGTCACAAACATGGACCCCTGGCTTCTGTAACAGATTTCTAGGATGATCTGCATACTTATGCAGGAAGTAATATTTTAAGCCATTATTTAAGCAAATTGAGTGAACTGTGGCATTTTTTTTTTACATAGATTTTATGATATATACATACATCATATAGGTTGCTTGTTTTGGCTCATACTTGCATGTTTTAAATATGTATTCAGGAAATCCTTTCATCTGAGCACTGAGCTTTCACTGACTGCCCAGAGAGATGGGTGAAGGGCCTGCTGTGCTGGACAATTTGCTATATTTCTTATTTAGATAATAACATTAATAAGAAATACAACAATGTGAAGTTCACTTAGATGTGCCTGTTCTGCTGGTAGTAACACCACCTCAGAACTCAGTTATTTCCAAGATTTGCCACCAGTCTTTTCATTGCAGAGGGGCGTTGGATATGTTTAGACTGTAATATGTCAGCCTAAAAACATGTAAGTCCATCTGCTTGCCTCATTCACTTTTTCCAGCGTTTTGCACTACCTTGTGTCCTTTGTGTAAGATTGCAAGGAGGAAGGGTAAGTGCTGTCTACAGACCATGCAAGATTTGACTGTCTCCAAAAGGGTCGAGCTTTGTGAGTGTCCCCAAACAGGAGATGTAGGTAGATTCTGGTTCACAAATTGAAGCAGTGCCTATGCCTGTTGAAATTGGTCTCAGTTTTGGCTGAGCACTACATCACCTCACTCATTCTCCTTGCGGAGGTAGTCAGCTGGACTACACAGTCCAGTTAACTTCAGTGAAACTACTCCCCTACAAAAGGTTTTGCATGGTTAAGGCTTTTAGCTGCTTTCTTTCTGTTACAAGTAATATTTAGTTCCTAAGTTGAGAGCTAGAAACCCAAGAAACAAACTCATCAATGGGATTGTGTAAAGTATTTTAATGCATGTGATAGGAAAAAAAAATCAAACCTCTATTAAAATGTCAGAATACTAGTTATAGCAAAAAGATCCTATATTATTATCATGTAAAATTCTACAAAGATAGGTTTCTAAGGTAGTTTACTAAACTAATCACTAACACTTAAGCTAAATGTGCATGTTCAGTGTGCATGGTTTTTTGGTTTTGTTTTTTCTTTCACATTTACATGTGGGGAATAGGCCAGATGAAGGCCACTTAAATCTAAAGTAAGATTGTAGTTACAGATTTGCCAATAGCATTAAAACTGCATTAGAGCTTATATGTAGTTTGCCAGGTAGCAGGTAATAACAGCTGTCTTTGCATAAATATTTGCATTTTTATTTTTAATGTGATCTGAATAAGCTTCCTTCTCCTACTCCCCGCCCAAATGTTACACCATCGCGTCAATAACCAGTGAGGCAAAGCAGTTGTACTCTGCATATAATCATGTCATCAAAGACTCTAAAATACAGCAAGTGGTGCTCAGAGACCCCCTGGCCCTTGCGCTACTGGTATTTGCAATTTTGTATTTGAAAATACACAAATAATGAAGTGTGATCTGTTCAATTCCCAACAAGCAAAAGAGAGCCTGGTCAGACCAGCCTTGTGCATCGAGGGACCTTTTGAGCTCTTTGCTCTTCAGCTGCTGTTTGGCTCTGGACACACTGCTCTTAACTTTTGATCTCTTTTGCCATCTGCAAAATTATAATAATACTTACTGATCTCACAGAGTTGCTGGGAGAGTTAATTAATGTTGTATGAAGCACTTTGAGCTTTTGGACAAAATCAATATTATTAAAGCCATGTTTTTATTTTTCTTTTCGGGAAGTTCAGTCTTTGTGCAGTTAGGTCATGCTGATACTAAGCCTCTTCAATGGCGCTGGCAATGTTCACAGATGTGTTTGGACTTTTTCTGGGAAAAGGGGCCTGACTGACTTAATCTCATTGATGGGGTAGAATATCAACTTGCAAATAAAACTTTTGAAGGGTTTAAGTAAAGGTGTTCCATGAAAATTTAGTATGTAGGCCTGGTTTAGTCTCTTTGTTGAAGGTGCTTATTAGCTATTCAGATTATTTTACATTTACCTACAGAAATGTATGTAATACGTGTTTTTACAGGCCAGTATTTTTCTGTCAAGATACTTTTCCTTTTTTAATCTCAAAATATTGCCGCATTTTACATGAAGGTGTGTGATTATTATACCAATATATGATTGATATTGCCTGAGAAGAGGTAAGTGTAATAGGTAGCTTATGACAGCTATTTAGAAACTACTTCAAAATCTTTCTAACTGCAAAAAATGCTTTTTTTTTTTTATGCCAAACCCAACCAAGTGGCCACAATCTGTAAGAAAGGATGCATAGCATGTTTCTTATGACACGTTCCTATAATGACTGGCTGCTTCAAATGGAACAAATTAACACCTGGTAAAGACAGTAAGTATGATAAACTATAACCTTCTGTAAAAGCATATTATAGGAGCTCACATACAACCCTGACCAATTCATGACATGGATGCAAATCCCTAGAACTGTTAATTGTGCTCTGGTCCTTTTATCCACAGAGCACACAGTGTTCAACGTTTTTAGAGCTGTAATGAATCTCTGAAATCATAAGATTGGTAAGTATATATTTAATAATCTTTTACTTTAGACAGTTCACAAAACCTCCATAACTTGTCCTCGTTACTGATTCATAGCTGAATTAGGACCACAAAACTAACCTGGTTTTGAGAATCAGCTGCTGAGATTCTGTCAAGGGGCTATAGAAGAATAACATGTGAAGTAATATCTCAACAGCTTAGCATTTATATAAAAATCGTATGAAATGGTGAAGTAACAAGCCGGTGTTTGGCATTTTAAAGAATTCTCAAAGTGGCAGGAATTGCTCCAGAAGATCTTTAGCTCCTGTGCTGTTGTGACTAATTTTCCTAGGAGTTCCGTAACCAACTTGTTCTGTGAAATGGTATCCAGAACTTACCATAGTCATGGTGACTCTGTGCTACTGACTCAGTGAAGTTGAGTATGTTAAGTATCACTTAATGTTCAAAAATAACTATACTCAAATTGAATGAGACTAAAGGTGCCTCTGGCCCAGGGTCCTCTCTATAACCGTGGCCAATATCACGTGTATAGGGCAGAACATGAGCACAGGGCAAACATGCAGTGATATTTTGCCAGAATACCCTACCAGCCTCTGGTGATGTCCAGCTCGGGGTCTTGAACTCCCACATACAGACCTGATCAAATTTAATTTTTCATTTCTCCGTGTCTGTGAATAGGAAAAAGTGAAGTGACTCCTGCAGGCAGATGTGTGTATTGGAGACATCTTTATCATAGGGACAGTTGCCTAAAGAAGGAAAATATTAGAGGCAGTCAAATGTTTAGTGGCTGTTTATTGCAGCAGTGACTATAGGCTTAGGGGGATATTTTCCAGTTTGCCTGTGGGCTGGCATTGCTGCCTGAATGTTATTCACAAAGATTTGGGTGAAAACATTTGATGAAAACATCGAGTGAAGCCACATTGCCTGTTAACCCCGGTTTGTAAGACTGCCCTTTCGTATTTCCTGACACATTGTTCTGTGATGTGTCATGCTTCGACAGGCGTGTCTAGTTACATGGTGTCATGCCTGTATAATGTGATGTGATGTATGTGTCGTGAAAGGATTTGCCAGAGTGTAGTATGTCAGCTCTGAACTTTGGTGGGGGGACGACAACACTGTTCGGGATACTGTCGTCCGCATATTGGAAGACGAAGACATTTTCCAGTTACTGCTTTGCTGCTTGTAGAAAATACTGGGATGGGTGGTTATTATAAGTAATTTGTAGAAATGATACCTGTTACGTGTAGGCTTCTTGCAAGATTTTCGTTGCCTGTTCTTAGAAAATAAGATGCTTTAATGTCATTACTTATTGAGAAGAAAGTGACTTGCCCCCATCACCCAGCAGATCAGGCCCTCGTGTATTCTGCTATTGATGTTTACAGTCCAGACCTTTATGGAGGTAAAACTGGCCTGTGAACTTAGAGATAGATATCCCATAGAGTGCCACTTGAAAGACAGAAAACACAACAGATGGCAGCAGCAGAGAGAGTAAGAAACGGGCACTGAGCAATTTAGATTCTTCCCATTTAGGACCTGTGTTGCTCCAGTCAACCCATCTCATAAGTACACCTGAATAGGGGAAAAAAAAAAAAATTAAAAGCTTCGCTGTATTTCAGTTCAGAGTGAAAACCAAGATTCTTCAAGCAAGGAGACAGGTTAGTTAGAAAATTGCAAGTTGTGTGCATTCCTGTAGCAAAACAGGGAATTTTTCATCCAAAGAAGTGTGGCTGAAATCCATGGCCACAAAACATGGGATTCTGTGGGACCAGTGGGAGAAGTGAGGCAGTTTTGGAGATGTTCTTTGACCACTCTGAAAAATGTTATTTCATTACTATGCTTGGCTAATGTTCAGAAATCTACTTGCTTGAAGGTGTTTTCACTTCTTACGTTTTAAATGTACATTGCCTGTCATGGCAATTTGGATTTGTTTTATTAGATGGTGAAACCATTACAATTCAGTTTATTTTCAGTTTAACCTTCTATTTCTATTCCAATGGGTATAAATGGATTAACAAATGTGTATACCTAAAAATTAACTTTTACGTCTTGTTTATGTGTAGGAGTAGTATAGATTTGAAAGCTATGGAGCCTGACGTCCCAGGAGACCCGTG
This sequence comes from Egretta garzetta, assembly GCF_000687185.1. Classification (NCBI taxonomy): domain Eukaryota; kingdom Metazoa; phylum Chordata; class Aves; order Pelecaniformes; family Ardeidae; genus Egretta; species Egretta garzetta. The sequence goes on along the minus strand of NW_009259237.1, from coordinate 3,945,176 downwards.
CCCTACGTGTGATCCAGGTGGTGTGAAAATGGACTTTGCAGTAAGAAATATATGCCTGTAGAAGTATTGTCTAAAACTGCTGCATATATATAGCCTTATTATTAATTTCAAAAACTATTTTAAAAACAATTACCTTGAGCGAAGGGCAAGTGTTATTAACACCTATGAAATAAAATCTACAATGTTAAGGCCTCCTACATCCCTTTTCAGCCAAGGAGCCTTTCAATCTTGAGTTGAAATTTAGTGTATGTTGAAGATATCTATTAACGGTTGTGGTCTCTGCTCAGTCTCTGTACATCTCTTTGATTATGGTTAATGTAGTGAGGTGCAGATGTTGCAGATGGGCCTGTGGAACTGCATCACAATCCCTGCAGGCAAGTGCTTTCCATCTCCATGAGCCGTGCTCCAGGACATTGCTTTTCTAACCCTGGAGATGGTAAGATTGCACAGATTGCACAGGCACATGCGTACTACTAACATGGCTGTGAGAACTTCTGCTTGATGCATTGGAAGGGCCAGCATGCAAGTTATAATGCACTCAGCAACAACAGAAAAGCCAGCAACTTATCTCTGTTTTAAGTCATTTGAAAGATAACACCTGAGGTATATGAAACAGGGAGGCATCTGTCCTTCCTTTTTGCAACAGGTCTTTTCTTTCCTTCAAAAAAACTGTAGCTAAGCTACAATTAAGGTTGAAATACACAAGGATATTTTTAATATTAGTTGGTGAGGTAATCAAGAATTGACCTCACTGACGTCAATGGCAAAACTCCCACTGACTGTGCTGTAGTCAGGTTTTCATTCAATAAAAAGATAATAAGAATCTGATTCATAATGAAGGGAGGAAAAGATGAATCAACCCAAGCTGTGTGGGTAGAGTTTTTCCTGTGCTATTAGCTGTGCAGTGCCATCCAAACAACAAGGTCTGTCCTCATCTGCTGTAGTATTTAAGATTATTCTTTACATACATACAACTAAACACAATTAGCCCTCACGTTATTCCTGCCAAAGCATGTGTTGAGCTCCCATTGTTGTCAATGGAAACTGTTGAGTGCCAAGTTTTTCTGAAAATCTCTTGCTAATATTTTAAAACAAGAAGTATTTTGAAATTATCATCTGAATTACAGATTTTTTATGGCATAAAGGTTGATGAGGTGTTTCTGGATGATTTTTTAAACTAATGTGCTTTTTAGTACATATACTATATACATTAAAAACATTTATCTCATTTTCTCCCGTGATAGCAAAATGTAATGGTTGAAACTATCATAAGAGCAAATAAGATGACCATTTATACCTCTAATTTCATTTGACATATCTCGCTGAATGAACATACTAGAACATCATAGCCCAGAAAGAATTTATTACAGTGTCCCTAATTATTATGGAGTTGGGTTAGTATTTGGAGAAAAGTCTGATACAAACTATTCAATTAACTTTGTATGTTTACTTCTGATGAATTACATTATATATAATGCTTTTCTGTTAGAATAAATATTTACTGTCAGTAACAGAAATTGTCAAATAACATGTTAACTCAGTTCTTTCTGGCCAGCCCTAAGTAGCTGTTATTTTCAGTACTAGACTTTTTTTTTTTTTCTTCAAATTGACATTTTAATTTGCATTTTCAAGCAAAACAGAATCACTCAGTTTTTTCCCTGGTATGGGTTATGCTCTTCTATTCAGTGCTTCTCGTGGTCATTTGGGTTAACTTTATATAATAAATAGGCATTGATGCATTATCTTAATTGACCAGGGTACCAATATCCTATTATTTCCCTACCTTTAAAGCAATCCAAACTCAATCCTTGTACAGTATTATCCATATTAGCTGAGTTCTAAAGTTTGTTCTTTTGTTTTCTAATAGAATGTACTTTGAAGTGTAAGAGCTGTGTGCCCTTAATCACTGTAACTGCCACACCTGTGTGATGAAGATTGGGATTATGCAGGCTGTTCAGGTACCATTATCACATGACATCCTTTTCTTTTGCCTGAGAAAATGTATCCAAGGTATTTCTAGCAAATTCCTTAAATGAAACCAGAGTATGTAAGGTTTGCATATTGAATGGGAAAAAAAAATGCTCAACGCTTTTACTTCTTGACTATCCAGCTGAAAAGGTATACAGGTCTCTGTGTCCTGTATTTCTTTGACTATCCAGAAAAATAAACCATTTGGTGAATAGTTAACTTGGGGCACTTGGTCAAAATGAGTATACTGCCTTGATTGCCATGGCCAAAATATTCCCCTGTTCTAAGACAGCAAGAATAGGGTGAACTTCATGTGCTCTTAATATCGCTTCCCATGAGGTCAATTGCCATTTCTTCTGGCAGTCTTTCTGGCTGCAGTCTGTGGAAACAGAACCTGGAAAATTAGGGGAGAATTAATGAATTAGTAGTTGCAAACACAAATTTGGAATTATTAGAGCCCAAGGCTGCTATGAGTTAGTATCTCTCTTAAAAAAGGTGCTAGTAAGACCCATAACATTGTAGTTTAGATGCCGTGGTCCAAATTTGGTGTTACGTGACTAGAAGTAAGAGAAGGACTTAGTCACTTCTTTTAATGCCATCTTGTTGAATCTCTGACTTAATAATTTCCAAATGATTTCACATAAATTGATTATGCAGCTGCTGCTGGTTTCCGTATTTCAGCAACTCTGGACACGGGGCCCTCAGGAGAGCATAAAAATAGATTTGGGGCTGCCTTGGTACCACTGGCTTTAGGCCTGCCTGACACTGATCATAGCTAATTTGGCTGCAGAGCTCTTGGTTGGTACTGTACAATCTGAAATTGATCCAGATCTTTGCTCTGTGTCTGTAATGACCACTGGAGTGAAAATTGCCTGTAAGGAAAAGAGCATACTTTATTCAGTAAATACAAATATTTCTGAAACAAAGTTGTATTGCGGTAATACTAAAATTGTGAATGCATGCACATCAGGATTTATGCATCACTAATGTTTTTTGCATTAACTTTTTGTCCCCTGAACTCTGGACATTACAGAGCATTGCAGAAATTCTAACGAGCCCTTCTGTGCTGGAATGCGTCAAGTAAATTGCCTGCAAATACAGCTAGACTTGTGCCGAGCTAAATGTGGGCACTGCAGTGAGTAATTGTAATTGTTTCCAACTGGGATTACTGTACTTTCAGTAAATCTATAGATATGGGATGAAATATTTAAAATTGCTTGGCAGTGAAATATTTGCTAGTGTGCCTTGCTTTTGAGAAATAGGAAACCTTTGTGATTCATACCTCTGTATCATTGCAATCAATGGGCACTGCTTTGCCATTAAGTTCAGTGAATGTAGGATCGAGACAAATGAACTAATCAGAATACAAAAGTTCTTTGTAATAGGGGAGACAAGAAGAATGGAATTTGATTGCTACACCTGTGGCTGTGGAAATAGATCAGTGCCATGTTGGCTAATAAACAATGGTATTAAATATTATCTCTTTGGATCACTATTTTTTTTCAAGCTAGTACAATGTCATTTTTATGGACATAACTACCACTATTTTTTTGTAGTTAGAGCAGAAGAGCATTGCATACGTAAGATAAAAAAATAACAATTATTGTAATTACTGTCACTTATGAAAGTTTACAAGTTACTGCAGTAGAATAATATTTTTAAATGCATAGGTTTTCCTAAGTTGCATGAAAATGATACGTGAGCTGCCATCTTTTTACTACTCAACAACATGAATGCATAAAAATATTTTTGTTCATTTGTTCCAAGATGGTCTGTGAATAATGATAGATTCATAAAAGCTAATTACAGTGAACTCCCAAAGCAACTGGTTGGTTGAGTTAGTAATTGAAAAATCAACACAACCTGTCTAGAAATGATTTTGACAAAGTGAATAGAAATTAAAGTATAAATAAATACTTTTTCTTTTATTCAAATAGGTTTTAAAACTTGATTTAATCTTCACAGCACCTCCCTAGACATGGACAAACCAAAGAATATGTTGCCATGGGAAAAAGTGCTATAATGAAGGATATTTGAACACTGATAGCTGTAAATGCATATGTCAATCTGGGTATCATGGGAATTTCTGCGATATGTATATTGCATTACCCTGAACTCCTCTCAAATCTGTACAAGATCAAAGTACTTTTCTGTTAGCTACTTTTAATTTAGAATCTGTGACCCTGCTGGTTCTGTCTACCAGCTTGACTGCTTTCTGTTTAAGAGAATTCATGAATGTGTAATGTATAAATTTAGAGAAACCCACGTATAAATTGTTTTTTATTATTGTTGCCTGTTGCAGTATTCTCCCCCCCGTCAGTCTCCCCCAGCCCCTTTGGAACATCTGTTTAGTTTTGAGATTTCCCAGATGGAGAACTCTGTACAGAAATTACATATTTAGGAAACGTAAAATTACCTTCACACAATTCTGATTTTAAGTAGGCACCATTTTGTAACATTCCTGTTCACCTGCCTACTACTACAGATACTGGTGGGTATTATCTTAAGTTGTTCTATTGCAATTTTTTTTCAATTTTACTTCCTTATTTCTGTTAAAATAATATTTTTTATTAATTTAGTTGGCTTCTCTATCTGGCATCTTCATCTCCCACTCAATTAAGGGAATAACTGGAATGTTTTGACAGCCATATAAATATTCTGGGAAGGGATGACATCTTGGGGCAGTAGCGCATGCAACCATGCTACTGTTGCCCTCAAGGATAAATAAACAAATGTCAGCTCAGGGGAGTACCATTGATCCCATGTGAGAGGTTGATGCATATGAGAGAGGATCTCGGATTACTCTACCTTCAGGAAAAGGGAAGTGCAAGGGCAGGAATTTTCTCATATTTTCCTTGACTTTGTCTTTCAATTTTGACAGATATTTTACCGCCTCTGTTTGGCATCGTATTTACATATGATGTTGTATTATAACAATGTGTACAGTTACATAGTCCAGGTCTTAAATCGTGTGAAGGATTTTTTAAAAATCTCTTGACAGCTTTATGAAAACAAGTGCTTATGCTCTCCTAAAACAGTTTAGATCCTCTAAATCACTAAGTATCCTCATATTCTTTCTTTCCTTTCCCCCCGCCCCCTCCCGGCACACTTGTAAACTATGTGTATATGAATCCACAGGGCTACTGTCTTGTTCATTCAGCTCCTTTCTTATGATGTGGTTCTTACACAATTGTTGCAATGATTTTCCCTTCACATTCTTCAGCCCATTTACTACAGGCTGCTCTTTTATTTACATGTTTTGGTCAGAATGTACAACAGGCATCCATAGCTCTTCTGCACAGACTGAGTCATAGTTAAAGGGTATATTGGATTACGGGGTTTTCTTTATGCAAAAGAAAATCTGACTTTTCATGGTTTTAAGCTCCACTGAAGGTTGAAGCAGCTTTGATTCTTCTGCAAATCTCTGACATGAGTTTTGAGTTTTGTTCCATGGTTTATGCTTATCCTCTTTTTCTGTTTTCTCCCTCTCTTTCAGTTACGTGGTCTGAATTAGCATGCTAATTTGTCAAAATTTTATTTGGTTTTATATTAATCAGATAGAGTTCATTTGCATGCTTCAGCCAGCTTTTACTTTTAGAGATTTTGTACACTGTTTAATACTAAAAAAATAGCCTAAGCAGCAAGGAACAGAGATTAAATCATTACACCTTCAGGGCAGGTATAATTTCCTATCTGTAGCTACTAGCCCACCATCTCTTATGATGTGCTTCCAGTTTTTGTTTGGGACACTGTTTACACAATAAATACCCATGCTTGCTGTTACTGCTAGCAGTTGGTAGAATCACTGATGTGCCAGAGAGACAGTGTTTGTTTATTCAGTGTGACACAGCAAAGAGAGCAGAGCTTTTTGTACCATGGAAACATACCTCATGACTTAGTGGTGACGGACTGGACATATCCTGTATCCCCTTCATGGTATGTATTGGCACACGGTCTGCGTAATGGTCTGATATTCACATGTGAGCGCATGTTGGTATTTCTGTTTCCTGGTGCTTTAAACTTGCTTTGGCTTTTAGTGAAGTTAGCTGAACAGATTATTGTCCTGATAAGCCAATACATTGTCATCCTTATGACCGTGTTAATACAATACTGTGAGGCTGGCTGTATTATCCTGGTGAAAAATAGGGAGAATTTTGTAGGTGAGCTCATGCATTCCTTTACATCCTTTCTCATTCTTCCTGTGGAACAGCCTCACTGATGCCTAGTTCCAAATTTTTGCTGTTTTCTGTCTATGCATGTTAAGAAGAGCTTTGCAATCATTTGGGAAATAAGCTGTAATTTGCTCTCTTATGAACCCAGAAATCGCTGTGCTATGAATATGTATTGAGAACTTAGAGGAAAAAAATGTGGAAGAATTGTTAGCAATAATGATTTTAGCTGATTCCAAGGACACTCTCCTACCATAAAATCATTAGAACTTTTAAAACTATGTGGGGTATTGCAGTGAATAAGAAGTGCAGTGCTTTGTGCGGAATGGGTTTAATAGAAATTTATACTTAAAAACATGCCACTGGAACTTAAAAAATATAACTATAGTAGACAAATAAAGGAAGTGAAGCCATAAATCAGTGTTAGTGACAGCCCCTGGGACAGGTGGAACACAAGTTACGTTCTCTAGGACCAAATAAAGCCTCTAAGGAAGGGCCAAATTTTAATGAAAAAGAGTAGCCATAGCAGCTACATTTTAGGTATTGGTAACACAATGAGTAGTAGGGAAAAAAAAAAAGAAAAATTATTTAATTGTCAATGAAACATGAGAAGCCTGCTTATCTTTACCCTCTGGTGTGCTTTTCCTGCTG
>NW_009259237.1:3930312-3938375 GCF_000687185.1 Egretta garzetta | reverse complement strand
TGCTGAACTGGTAATTGGATGCAAGTAAAATGGCAGTCTATGATAAGTATGCTGAATAGTGTAGTCTGTAACTATACTCAGTTTACAGTGGAATTGCTGCAATGCTCAGAGTCCAGTTCAGAATTGTGCTGTGGGTATTGCAGTGATTTTTACCCCAGCGCTTGCAAGGTGGCACTGGCAGAGCACCAGCTCTGAGTTACTTGTCACACCGTTCCTCAAACAGCAGCTTGCTGGATGTCATGCTCTGGCTAATTTATATCTGTCTGAAGTCTTTGCACAAGTTTCCCAGTCATAAGAATGGATGGAAGACAGCTCTAAATATTATCAGTGTTTCTAACCAATGGGTAATGTTACACGAGAGCACATTTTCTAGGCTGGCAGTGGGAACACTACAGGGTAGCGTGGCAGGGGAGCTGCTCTGCAGCCTCTCCATCTGCGTTGCAGTTGCGTCTAGCCCTTCTCCACACGGTACAAAAGCCAGTCACTGAACGCATTTGAAGGTGTCTGTTCAGTCCTAATTATATATTTCGCTTTACCATGCATGCTCAGTTTTAGATATGCCTGATTGCATGCAACACCTTATTTAATTTCTATTCTTTGGGGTTTTTAAACAGAATTGAAGGCAGAAGCACATTGCTGAGCAACCTCATATGGCTATTTTCATCTGCTCTAATAACAATATGCATACTGAACAAAGAAAATATTTGTTCTCTCCCTAGGAGATAGTTTTAATGCACATTCACTGTGTTCATCCTGTGACTTAGAGGAGTGTTCATGTTCCTAATTCCAATCTGTTCGATCTCCTACTTAAATTCTAAAGTAAGTCTGTAGTAATTAATGCAGCTAGTGTATGTTTGGCTAAGAATATATTGATAGTCTGTTTCATTTTCTTCTGCAGAAAAGAAGTAAAGTAATAAAGACAACTTCAGGCCTTACTTGAGCCCATTATTTCCCTGAATTTCTGTATGTGAAGGGGAACCTGAAATGTGATTCAGCCTTATTTTGTCATTGCTTTTCTATCATTTACAAGCAGAAGAGTCTCACTTCTGAGTTACTTTAGCCCTCGTTTACCAAAGATTTTGTACATCAAGGAGAAAAAACAGTAAATCCTTTAATGACTCCAACTACCAGGGAGAGTAAGCCCCTAACATAACCAAAGCATAAAAGGATTTATCATAAACTAAATTAAATCATCCAAACTCAGTTCATCAATAGATATGAGGCAATGGGCAGAAGAGAGAAATCGATTTAGCATATTAGTAGATCAGGGGACTCACTATTCTCTTGCAATGCTTTTCCAGTATGCAGATAATAAAAACTAGCATCATGGCAGTTTAAATCAATCCAAATACAATTATTAAATGATAAAGTCACCAGGGATGTAGGAGGTGTGGAGTGGCGTTGAAATAGCCCTCTTACTGTGGAGTCACAAGTGAAATGAATTTGTAGGAACTCAGGGTACTTGTGTAAGCCGCAGAACCTCTGCGCAGTGTAGCGGGACTGGGTGGGACTGGGAAGGTGCTCAAAGGATCCTGGGAACCAGAGCCAGGGAGAGTGCTGCAGGCAACGAGGTGTGTATATTGGCAGGTCATAGAGCCTCGTGAAACAATTGACATAATTGCTGGCATAAAACAGTGCCATGAGATTATACTTCTAAAACTGAATCACGCTGAAAATATTTAAAGGCAAAAATAAGAGAGAAATGAAATGGTGTTGGTCTTTGCCTGGCTGTTTCTCTTTCAGGTGTCCAGTGGAGCTTAGTGATAAAGTGCAGTTTAACGTTTTTGATAAGGAACCCTGATAAAATTCCTCAAATTATTTCTGTAAAAATTAGAAACAAAGACAATTCTAATCTTCTTCTATAATTACGCTGTGTGCTTGTTGCAAATGAGTGTCTTTACACAGTTTGATTTAGTAGCAGTTTAGAATTTATTTGTGCCTTTACGGCAAATCACAGGATTTGATTGTTATATTTTAACAGCACTCAATCATCGGTTGATTAACAAAGTGATTTGACAGAATTAATCAGAACAGCGACTTAGTTACAGATTTGAAGATGGCAAGGTTCACTCTATTACTGCATGGAAGAAGTATACAAAGGAAATCAAGTTATACTTGAGTTAGAATGACTCACAGAGAGGTCGTGGATGCAGTGGATAAGGGGAATCCTCCCACTGAGTCACAAGGTTCACAATAGACCCCCTTGCTTTTTAAACTGTCGTGGATGCAGTGGATAAGGGGAATCCTCCCATTGAGTCACGAGGTTCACAATAGACTCCCTTGCTTTTCAAACTCCGTCTCAGAGAGGAGTCTAGGTGCGGCTAGGTCTAAGCTTAGTCTCAGACTTGGTCAATGGTTTATGTCTAAGGATAATATGTGTCTAGCAGCAGTTTGAGGTTTGTTCACAGTTTTAAGGTGGACCACAAGATTTTTTCTTTAGCAGCACTTGATCATTGACTAAATTAACATTCACAGAGTTAGTAATTAAATCACACATCTACAGATTAAATTGATTCATACATGCATACACACACAAACATGACTATATCCATATTTTATATATATGCATGTATATATAAGGGTATACCCACTAAAAATTCTACTCAAGTTCAGTGAAATACATCAAATGTCTTGGCATTTCTCAATGGGCAAGGGCTGAGCCTCAAGGAGTGAAAGGTTTCAGCCCAGGCTCCACTGTTGGTCTTCGCCGATGGACCTCCGATTTTAGCAGACTTTAGAGTTTGCGGACTCTGAGAGGTGTCCCACTCAGAGGGTGGTGCTGGTTGCAGCCCACTGCAGTCCAGGAGAGCTCAAAGGGCCTCACTTTGAACCACTGGTTTATTGGGATGATTGGCTTTAGTCATTTGTAAACTGTCATCCTGACCACAATCCATGCAGAGGTTACTGAAATCCCAGTAACAGTGGTACCGCTTCACTTGGGTTGTAACAATGGTACATTGGGCTGTGACCATGCTTGGGCTGTGACCATGGTGCTGCTCCACTTGGTCACAACCCAGGTGAGGCTGCTTCAAGGCTGTCAGGGTATAACTGATCGTTCCTTGTTCTGTGCCCTGCCTTGACCAGTCAACTGGTGCTGCTAGTACGTGCAGTGCCTCTCCCGCCCCAGCCACATCTGAGTTTCTGGTACAGTTAAGCGGCGCTTAACAGACCAACTCACTACACAAAGGCAGGAATTCCTGAGGTCATACAGCGGTTGAAGAGAGGAAGTGGTTGGGGGGGGATACCCTACCCCAATGCTTCAAAACTCTGATGCCAATAACACTGTTAAATAAAAATGAGATCTAATTTACTTAATGGAGCGGGTTAGGTAGACCTCCTGTTTTGTTAAGAGAGCTAAGTTATAAGTATAAAAAAAATTAAGATGCAATTAATGCTGCCTTGATAGTAGTTACAAAGACAACTGAACCCTTTCAAGAGAGAATGATTTTATTTTATTTTTCAAGCAATTACCCTAATGTAATTGCTACTCATAATCTGGTCTGCTTGATACAAATTCAGGATTTCATTGAACATTCAGAGTGTCACAGAGGAATATCACAGCTTTGCACTCTCTTTGGAAAAATGCCTATACATTGGTGATCTTATTATAGTATTTCTCCATCAAACAATTTGGTTTCACTTTCCTGTAATACCAAGTTGCTTGTATTTATTCCCATCACATTTCATAAAATGAATGTGAATTACAATGGGGTTTTTTCAGCTCTTCATAGAATACATGAATAACAAATTCCTAAAGAAGAGCAAGGAAAATAGTTCACTGTGAAGTTTAGCAATGATCTATAATGGATCAAGACAGGAATAGCGTTAAAGTCGGTGCAGCAGAGTACCCTTGAGAATTTTCTTCCCTTTCAAGGCGAGTGTAGTTGTCACTAAATGTAAACCTTATTAAATACAGGCAGATTGTGTTGTATCGTGGTGCAATATGAACCCTTGTAAAAATAAAACTGGTGGTAAACTATGTGAGATTGAGACAAATAATGCATGTTACCACACCTAATGTTTTCTAACCAACTATTCTTTAATGTCAGGTTTCAAAAGAGAACAGTGGTCATTAAAATATATGGAATTGCAGGCTTGCTTATCTGCATAACTCTACGTGTGCTGCCTTTGCATTGAAACAGACTTCTGGTGAAAAGGAGAGAAATGCATAGAAAGAATTTATGGAACAGGTAAAATCATAGTCTTAGTTTAAAGGAATCTCAACCAAATTAATCGAAAGAAAGAGATGCATAAGCTTTTATGAGTTACAGAAATTAGATACAGAGGGAACTGATGTGGAAAAAGCAATAAAATTATAGGTAGTCAGATAGAGATTACTTACATGGGCAGGATAAGGTTCTACGTTATTTTAACATTCTTAGAACTAATATTGATGAAATCCATAATCTCTTTGTCAACATTGTGTATCATTTTATGATGTCTTCATCTTTTTGCTGCATATTTTAAAAAATAACTTGTAATATCCGTTGATTATACTCAGTAAAATTTTATTGGAACTTTATTTTGGTGGTGTTACATGATTTTTTTTTTTGTGATCCTACTCTGTCAAAAGCATTAAAGTGAATGAATGTGCCTACAGCTACAGCGTATATAATGTATAACGTCTACTAATGAAGTTTCCTAGAGCCATCTCCATATCGTGTGTTCTGAAATGAGACAGGAAGGCTTGACACTTGGCTTGCAACCATGGTTTAGCTTGGTGCAACTCTTAAAGTAAGTTTAAAATGATCTGCAAATCATCCTGAAGTAGAGCACCTAGAATGGGTTCTGCTGGTTATGTTTTCGAGGTGTTTGGGTGGATGTTGTAATAGGATGATGAATTCCCCTATGCCAGTAGATGCTGGAGCATATGTAATTTCATATATAATTTTCTAATTTGTATGTATATTTCTATGAACACAAAAGTGTGTGCCTGAAAATCTGGACCCAGAATTTTAAATTAGTCTTATAGGAACACCGAAGTGTAAGAATAATTCTTAAACTGAGTGGGTTTTATCTTAACAACAAGTTAGTGGCATGGATAGAATCTGCTAAAAGAGAATGTGCATCTGTCGCTTTGCTTTCAGTCCTGTATAGTCTACTGTTTTGGTGAGATGCAAGGATATTATTTAATGGAAATGAGAGATGCACTTTACTCATAATTATCATAAAAAGGGTTAATGCGTAACGTAGAGGTGACTAGATACATTATTTTATTGCAATAATAGACTCACTGAGGAAAAACTCTTTTATGACACATTCCATTATTGCTGTTACAGACCCATAATTTGAAGATTACTGCTCAAAAACCCAGACGAAATGATTTTACAATCATGGGCCCATTAAAGGTTTAAGAATTGTCTGGTTAGATTAGGAAGAATTTAGTTGTGGAAAATGTTGTGTGATTTATTACGCTACTTAAAAAGCACGCAGACACATGTACTTGTAAAGCAGGCTGCCTCTGCAGAGCAGCCCAGTTCCCTCCGCGTGGCGTGCGCGGCCTTCTCACCTATGGGTAAACTTTGTTTGTATTGATCTGCTTATTATTTCTTCATCTTTAGCATAGTAGAAGTATTTATTTTAACATCGAGTTCTCTCATCCCAAGTAGACAAGATGTGATACTATTGATCCTCAGGCCTATCATCCATTAGGCATCCATTAAGATCCAGAGTGATAGACAAATGTGAATTACAATTATTATAATTCCATCAAAGGGCTGCTACGATAAGGCACAAGTCTGTAGCTCAGCAAGGATAAGGATCACCTGAACCCCGGAGATATTACTGTAGCCACACTTTATATTGTTGAAATAAAAAGGCCTAAAGCAGTATCTCAGTGTGCTGAGAGATGTCCTTTGGTGAACTGTGGTGCTTCCAGGCATTAAAGCCCTTAGCCTTCTGTTTCACCACTCTGCCAGAGTTTTTCGCTATCAAATAAGAATCAGCAAAAGGGAACCTGAGTATGTGCTTCGACTTTAATGTGCTTTCTACGTCCAATGCGATCTGCTTCCCGTAGACGCTCCAGAAAGCATCTGTCATCACCATTGCCCTAAAATAGTTTCAGCCTGGCCTGGCATTTTCTCATCCATTTCTGCCTTTTGTTTCTTATCTGGTGTTTCCTTTCCCATGTTATAATTTGGTCTGTTTCTCTATTTCCCTGAAACTTTCTGCTGAGTGGATTAATTTTAAACAAGATACAGTGCCATGAGAGTAGCTCTGTGGAATGGTTTTATTGTAGACACACTTGAAAGTATTTGCTTAACTGAGCTGTGTGTTCAAAATTATACTCACGACCTTATGGGCAAATGAGAATCATAGTTCTAATTAATATTTTTAAACTGCAAATTAAGTATGCTTTTCTCTCATATTTTAACCATACAAACAGACATTTGGAATTGTGCAGCTGTTTTCCTTGATGGGGCACGCACAATTAACAAATATCTGAAATACCTGTCCGAAGGTGTACCTGGGTGTGAATCAGATGGGCCTTCGGTGTGAGAGACCTGATGATGTACCTGGCTGGGCCAGTTACCTGCCACGGGCTGGGGTAGCCCAGCTCCCCCCACAGCCACTCCCTTCCTTCCCCACATCCACTTTTGTTATTACACAAGCTTATTAGCATTCTTGCACGTGAGCATTTTTAACCTGTTTTGGGGCAGTACCTGATCTAAGCCTGACTCTTAAGATGACAATCAGAAGTTTGAAACAGCACAAAGCTTCCAGTGTGGCATAGCACCTGTAATTTATGTTGCATCTCTTTAGCAAGAACCTTGTTCATGGTGTGTGTGCTGGTAAAAGGGGAAGTTCACTCTTAGCAAACACCTCGGCTTTACCTCGGCATCCCAGTTCCTCTTACTGCTGTCTCTTGCTTTTCTTATTCTTCCCCAGGAATGTCGCCCTTCCGATACGATTGCTCTGCCAGGTCTAGTCAGAGTGCAGAGCTGAACCCGGGCCCATCGATGACAGAATAACTGAGTCCCTGTTTTTATAACTGAATTGCAGCTACCGCAACTCGCCCCGGAGGGCATGCCGGCCAGTGCTTGTGAGTTCCTGCGTGTCTGCCACGAGCACAATGTTGGATGGAAACCCCTTAAATTTGAATTTTGCTTGGGAATTGCATCCCTTTCATGGGAAAATGGGTATGATAACAATATGCTGTTAACTGTTTTGTGATGCTGATTTTACCAATCAATATTTAATTTAGTGATCGGAGAGTTTCTGTTGTAAATAGCCACAGACTGCACGTCTGGTATCTCTCTTGTGATACAGCCACTGAACGCAAAGATGCATTTTTTTTTAAGCACGTAGGGAAATTTTTCTGTGTTTATAGTGAAATGCAGGAAGACCTCATCTTTGCCCTGGAGGATTAAACTGTGCCCTGTAGCACAGCCCTCATTTGTGTAGTGTAAGAAAAGGCGCTGTCACAGAGCTTTGTACAGTTGTTGGTATCTGTAGCTGAATTAAACTGCTGCTCAGCAGGCTGCAGCACTTGTGTGGGAGCGGTGCAGCGGTGCCCTCGGGGCTCTGCTCCTTGGAGGGGAGAAGCTGTGCCACCAACAGAGGACCTGCTACTGGTTTTCTGGGGGAGGATGTGAACACCTGCAAACGGGAAAACAATGAAAAGTTCAGGAAATAGGTGAGGTAGAGCTGGTTCATTTTAGCAGTTTGTCACCTGAACAAGGGTGTCTTTCATATTTTGCTGTTGTGCTATTCTGTGCCTGAAGTTCTCAGTTAACTTCGTCGCCTTGCTTGCTGGTTGTAAACACACGCGACGTTGTCCATTTTCAGTGGAACAAGGGTGGTTTTACGTCGCTTATATTGATCCAAAGTGTGTAGACTTGCTGTGGATACGTAACCCTGTTTGTGTGACCGGATTACTTGGTTCACGCTCGGCCAGGCCTGGAAGGATCTGGGTCCCGTCCCTTCGGACAGGTGACCCGCAGCATGCTTTGAGGGGAGCAGCGAGCTCCGGGGACAGCCGCGTTTCTAGGTCGGCTCCGCTGCCTGTGCACGTTACCGGTGGCACCTGATGTGAAAGCCTTCAAGGCGTTCGCTTGCGCCAG
>NW_009259237.1:3874950-3928962 GCF_000687185.1 Egretta garzetta | reverse complement strand
TTTCTCTGTCATATTCTGCTCTCCTCCCTCCCTTCTGCTCGAAGCAATTGCTCTCCGCTTTGCTTCGCAGCAGGTGTTAAGTTATGGCAACGTGATGAAGCGTATTACTGGTTTCCAGTCTGTCAGTCCTTTCTGTCAGGGAAGACGTTTTTTGTTAGGGAGAAGCGTTGATGCCTGTGACTAGAACGGGTGAGCAAAAGGCCTCCGCGTATTTAGCAGGGGCATGTTGAAATTGGGGGTTATTAAAGCCGACTGTTCCGTGCTGCCAAAAAATTCAGATGGAGCAGCGTTGTCAGAAGCACTGTGCGCAGCGTAGCAGGGCTGGGGCTGCTCTGAACTCGCCTGACGGTTTTTTGGTAAACTGTTAGAGCTCCTCGAACTAGCATGTGCTAAACCCACAACTCTTCGCCAGTGAAGCGGATTAGAGTTCATTTTTAATAATGCCAAATGACAGTTAGTATTTGTTACATAAATGATCAGAAGGGGGTATCTGTGGCCAGACTGCTCGTTCTATTTTTGTGAAAGTGTTTTAACGTCAGTGCTTGCCTAGAAAAATGTAGGAAGTTGAAGTTTAAAAGCTGCTCTTGTTACTTCAAATGTATCTATTTTAATTAACGGAAGTGTGATGTAAAAAGCTATCTAAACGGCAAAACACTTTGAACATCCATCCTAGCTAGTACTACTTTTTTTTGCAGAGGCTTAAAGGAATGTCAGAGATGTGCAGGGCATGAGGATGATGTCGGCTGCGTTGTTTACTTAAAGTTAGAGAAAGATACAAGTTTCTGCCATATCTTGGAGTTTCTTGGGGTGGAGGGGGTAGGGTTGTGGCCCAGTCAGACCTTTGTTAAAACTTTCATTATTTAACAGAAATAGCATACTTAGATGACTAATAATATCATAAAAGGTTATGTAAACCCCAGAGTTTAAGTGAGAACACTTCTTCTGTTTAGCTGTGGGTAATGCCAGGTTGAAAGTTTAGTAGATTTCTGCTTTCTGTGACTTCCAGAATTTCACTGTCTGGCTCTTCTTTTCAGCTGGAATGTATTATTCCTATTCCTTGCACAACTGACAGTAGTGGAAGTTGAGAAACATGAGCGGTGGGAAGCTTGTAAGGTTTCTGCTTCAGTGAACCCATAAGAATATAATGCTGCCGCTTTAACTGTTTTTGTATTTTACTTCCTGCTAGTCTGTCCTTTCCTTTCGTCCTTATTTTTGGTTCTTGCTTCTTGCCTTTCTTTTACTTTTTGTTTTCCTGTAGGCGGTGTTTGGGGTCTGCCTCAATGCACTGCCACTGACCATTGCTGTATGTGACCTCATCTGTAAACTGCTGCTCCAAAGACTGCAACTGGGTTTGTTGCGGCTGTTCTTCCGTGAGGCTATTTTATTTTTCACTCTTGGGAAATTCTGGAGGACATAGAAAGTTACCAAGTAGGAAGCAATTAAAGCAGCGAAGCTGATGTCTCTCCTCCTGGCTGTGGGAAAAGCCTGGTAGCTGTCATGTGGTTCGGGGGTGCCAAGATGTAAATTTCCCTTTTGATCCAAATAACCTGAAAACCTCACCCTGGGAATTATTTAGCAATCCAAATGAATGGCACAGTAAGTTTCCTACATGGAGTTCAAGCCAACTGAATTGCTTCTGTTTTTTCCGGCATTCCCATAACTCTGCCCAACAGTTAAGAAAAAGAACATCGAGAAGACTTTGTAATATACCCCTAGTCTCTCACCTGTTTTTATTTTGACAAGACTTTGTTTTGACAAGAGACAAGAAAACTAGCAGGGAATGGCTGTTCTTTCTTTTGGGCCTCTTGACACTTTTGAGAGCTGAGTGCTTCAGAAAATGCTGGTTTACAGCGCTCTTGTGGTTTGATTTGACGGTCTTGAGTGAGACCGAGAGTGAGGAAAGCAGATACTGGAAACGGTAAGCTTATTCAGTCGCTGGGGAAAGTACCCGATGTGAAACCAAACTTTTATTTTAAAGAACTGTTCCTGACTGCTGATTCCTTCGTGTGAAAGACTTTGAAAATGAGAGCAAAGAACTTGCAACAGCAGCCAATAGATGTTTTGCATTTGCAGAGATAACAGAGCATTTTTGGGCGTTGTCTTTCTTATGTATCTGCCAGGCTGGGTGTGCAAAGCTGTCTGTAACTCTGTCCTTCCGGTAGCCAAGTAGGGCTGTCTGTTTAACAGTCCTCAGAAGAAAGTAACATGGCTCTGAGCTGGCTGATTCCACTCTATCACGCCCCTTGCCTTCATGCTAGTTATTTCCATTTAGAGGGCATAGGGGCCCCTCATCAGCCATGCGAGGGAACCTCTGCTTGGGAGCTCGTGTTCCGTTGTGGCCACTGGGAAGATTCGGGTAGGAAACATGAAAAAAGATCGAAGAATGGTAGTGCAGACCTAGACGTTTCCATATGATGCATCTTCAAACACTCCATTCAGTTGTGGCAATAACAGTTTTGCAGAGTATATTCATGTACTTTCTTTGGAGCAAAACAAAATATTTTAATTTTCATTAAATTAAATTTGTGACTTAATCACTGGTTAATTACTTCTCAGTCTTTATGACTACATTACTATGGTTACAGGAATAGCGGTGCTTTAGTACCGTGCAAGAAAATGTTGTGTCGCCGTTCTTGCTGTGATCGGAGGTTTGTCACAAGCTGACCTGCTGCTCTGTCACACAGAGCCGCGCTGCTCCCTGGTACAGGATGGTGGTGCTGCTCCTAGGTGTGCTTACTGACCTACTGGAGCAAGCTAGCAGCGTGAAACAAAGGAAGTCATTGCATGGCACGTTGTTATTATCATATAACAAATGTTACTGTACATTAATTATGTAATAAAATCAGCGCTGTTAAGGTCCTTTGAACATCGTGTTAATGCTTATTAGCGCAAATCTGCAGCTCAGGCCTGTTTCTTCTCAAGCCACAGCATACATAGCTGCCATTTAGTTGCCCTCTTGCCCTTGTGCGTTACTAAGAGCCAAATCCTGCAGCCACTTAGGAGCGTGAAGTTGCTGCCCTTGCCCTTGTGGTAGTACCGTGAAGTCCTCTGTGACAGGTGACGCCAGGAGCGGTTGTTCTTTCTTGTTTGCAGGGCCTGGCCTCAGCCCGAGGTCCGTAGCAGCCTGAGAGCCTGCCAAAATCCCTCTCTGCATTTAGCTCTTGGAGCTCTGGCTTCAGGAAGGAGAAAGTCCAAATTGTGGACATCCAGACATAAGTCGGGGCAGGACTGCTGTAGGCACCTGGGCTGCTGCAATTCTACGATAGTTCAGATCCACCACGGACTGAAAACCGTGTCTGGGCTTGAACTGGCAAGCTAAGGGATCGTTTTTCGCTTTTCTATTTCTACCCCTTTAGTGTGGTGGGTACTTTTTTTCCTCTTATGCTGGTTTGAGTTATACCAGAAGGAGGTTGGGGCAAGGGTTATTGTTCTGTGATGTGTTTGGACGGTGTCGAAGACAATGGGGGCCCGCGCTTGTACATGCTACTCTGAGACATAAATAGTGTTAATTGTCAGCAGCTTCCCAAGTGACTGTTAGGAACAGGGACGGTTTCTCTTCCTCTCTTCTCCTATTGTACATTTTTTAATTATGTTTTTTACTAAATGCTTGCCAAAAAGATTTAGGACTTAACACATGTAAAATGAAGGCAGAGTGAGTGCTTGGGCTGGGATGTTGTAAATTAAGTTGTGGTAACCTTTTAAAACTTTCTAATTCTTTTAGACATTTGTAATTTTATTAATAGGCTGTCTTTGTAGATTACAGAGTACTGCTAAAATGAGGGCAGGTAGAGGAATATGCTGTACTTGTTAGAGAAGTGCCTTAAAGAATGTCTGGGGAAGCTAATTGGAACTACGTGTTATCGCTGACCTCTGGAGCAACAGTGACACAGGAGAAATTTTTTTTGGCAATAACTACTCTTACCAGATCACTCTAACGGTATATATGGTGAGAGGAAGCTTCTGAGAAAGTGAAGAGGATTTGGAAACTAATTTGTAAGTCAGATGTGTGTTGCAAGCGCCACCTCATCCTGTTTTGATTTTACCAGTGGACCTTTTTGAAAACTTCATTGCCTTTGATTAGTCAAGGTAATCATGTTAGCTTTAGGAGTTTATTTTCAAGGTGATTTTTACCTGAGAGGAACAAACTTTGCTTTATATAGGCTTATTTAAAGATAATAATCTCATTAGTTATTTTCCAGCATTTAAGCAGGTGAAGTAACTAGCTGTGGTGATGAATGTTTCAGTGTAATTATATTTTTGTCTTCCCCAATTAAAAAAAAAATCCCGCAGAAGACAACCTAGAATAGATTGGCAGTTGTTTCTCTTGGTGGCGTATTTGACAGATACTAAACTAACATTGTGTGTTGACTTTTCTTATAGCTACAGTGAAGGACAATGGTTTATTACGTGACTTGCCCGTGTAGATAAGCAAAGTTCTTGTGGGAAGACTGCAATGTTTTTATATTAACAACCCAGCAAACACCTAGAAATGGTTAACTACTGACTGCCACCCTGTGTTGCTTAGAACCTGTGTCAACATTATTTTTCTGTCTTTACACAGTGAATCTCTTCCTGACTGGGAAAATAGAAAGTGCTGTTACCTCGTTAGGTAAGACATACTTTTCTTATTTGTATTTACTCTTCTTTTGAGTTGTTACTGTTTCTTCCCCACACAAAGCGATCTTTTAACTAAACAGTATGGCCTTTGTTTGAGAGAGAGTAACAATGACGTTTTAGGAAGTTTAGGACTTCTAAGTCTTCCTGGGGTTATAGACTCCATCAGTGTTACTGTGCTAGGAAAAAATCCTAAGCTTGAGGCTAAGGTCATAGTACGTGCTGGTATGTTCAGAGGAAAACTCTGTGTTTAGGAAATGTGCCTGGGAATATCAAGCCAGGGACAGTGGCCCATTCCTGGGGGAGCTAAAACGAGAATGTTAAAAATGTCTTATGAATGTCAAAGTGGAAATTCAACCAGAATCACATCACTTATTGTAATTTCCTTCTTTATAGCAGTACCGTGACTTACTGACATTACGGGAACATTGCATTCAGGGTCCTCGTAGTGATAAGGGCCCTCTTGCGCCTGTCAATCCACAGTCACGTTGGTAGGCATACTTTATGCACAAAGAGCTTGCAACTTAAATTAAAAGAGAAAAAACAAGTAAGTGAGGCAGGAGGAAAGGAAATGGGAAAACAGGAAAATTGTTCTAAAGCAGTAGGTTGATTAAAGTGTGAGCTTGAGCATTCAAGTCAACACGGGGGTTTGAGGGAAGGTTTAAATCAGGAAAAGGTAGTCATTTTATGATTAAGTAACTTCCTTAAACTTCACTTAGGGGAAGTGTAGATGAACCATATAGGACATGTGGTGTTTGTAACATAGTGTTTCCATTCTTTCATTGGAAAAAGTTCAGAATGTCATCTATGTCCTAGTCTGTTCTGCCTGGATGGTTCTTCGGCTTTTGGTGGAGTTTGCCATCCGTTGGCTGTATGGTATATGATTTTACAAAGTGTAACTTGAGTAATTACACAGTGGCTGGCCTAGACTGGTGATGCTGTCTCAGCCTGAAATATATAATGCTTCATCCAGTTGGCTCTGCTGCTTTCTAATGCTGTTCTTTTGTTAGAAGCAAAGACAGAGTTGTAACATTTGGCTTTTATTCTTTCAAGTATGCTGAAAACCTGAGAGTACTGTAGCCTTCATGGTTTTTTGTCTTGGTGGTTTTGAGCTACTTTGTCTCCTGAGACCGTAACTGTAGTGGGGGGGTGAATGACCATAAAAGGTTGTTGCAATAGTGTGATCCATGTGTAGCTTCTCTTACCTGTGCGTTGGAGGATAGCAGGGTAGGATAGCGCAGTCGTAAGGCAGATGACCCTGCCAGGAATCGCCTTGCAGGGGATGTTCCTTAGGAGCCCTGATAAAAGTTGGGAGGAATGCTTGCTGTCCTAAACATGTCCTGACAAAGCAGCTTATTACAGAGTTGATCTCTATGATAAAGTATAGTGTGGTTTCTTTTCAGAAAACAAGTAATAGCAGAAATAATGAGTTCTGGAGAAAGCAGGTTGAGCTACCATCTTGGCTGTACTTGTGAAATTACTTTAAGCCAGAAAAGCTGCTGCTGCTGCCAGGGAGCAGTCCTCCCCCAATCCCTGTTTCCCCGGGCTTGCTGTGAGCCAGTTCAGCCTGTTGATCCAGCGGAGAATGAGCTCAGATTTTGTCAGATCAGCGAGTTGAACCCTTGGGCTGTGCCTTTGCTGGTTCTGATATCGGGGGGCAGAAGCAGCCTGCTGGAGACTGGATAAAGTGAAGGGGAGCCTTAAGTCCTTTTTTCTCCACAGGCGTAAGGGATCTGCATTAAGCAATGTGTGCAAGCCCTCCTTGAGGGAGCATTTGGAGACCCGGGGGAGATTTTCCTTTTGACCCTGACATAGCTACTGAGGGAGTGTATGTTGCCAAGCGTTCGGTTTTGAGAGAAGGTTCCTTCTGGCAGGTGCAAACCGTCCTTTATCCTGGAGCAGATGGTTGGGGTGTGTCCCTTGGGATGGTGGCAGACCCCAGGGCATCGCAGAAGAGCGTGAAACTGCAGGATTTATTTTCTGCTAGGATTGCCTGAAAATTTATCGCTCCACAGCTTAGTGCCCCCAGCTCTGTCCTCTGCTGGAGCTTGGTCTGTTCTGTTATAGTCGCTTTTGCAAAAATAAGAGTAATACTATTCATGTAAAGTTTTGGAAACTTTCCTGCAAGTATTTGTGGCATATTTAGCTGGCAGGGGGAATCTACTGCTGTTTATGGAAAAGTAGAAGAAATCCATTTCATTATTACAGAAAGAGCCTCATTAAGATTTACACCTGCTTGACAGAAACTCTCTGAACTCAAACCTCTTCTGGCATTTGTTTAAAATTTTGCTTTTTTTTTAATCTATAAAAGATTCATTATTGTCTGTCTTGAGAATTTATCTTTTTTTAAAAGCACCATCTCAGTAGGATTTTTGGTGGGCTGGTTTGCCAGGTTGGTATTCTCTTACGTTTCTTCAGTAATGCTAAATGTGGAAGATGTAAGCAGTTTGGGGCTTCAGGTTTTTACTTTTCTTCTGCGTTCATGTGTTGTTGCTGATGATAAGGCCTTCAGACTGTACCTTTCTATTTAGAGACTTCCCTTTCCTTTAGATGTTTTGGCAATTTGAAAAGGCTTTGTTTATTTTCCTTAAGGAATCACACTGTCATGCTGAAGCCCAACTTAATAACACAATAGTTATGCATGTATGCGATTCTGCAAACTTCATGGCCAGGAGCTGAGGAGGGAAGTGGGGCCCCTTTACTGACGCTGAAACGCCAACAGTACGGAATTGTGCCCTTGTGTGGTTTTTCTGTTTTGTCGCCAGCACTGAAGGCTTTGTTTAGGTACAGGTTTTTCTTTCAAAATGTATGCAGGTGAAAGAACAGCTGCTGAAAGCAGCACTCAGATACTTCACCTTGTCTGCCACACAGCAGTCAGTGCACAAGGAGTAGAGAGGCAGACAACTGGTTGGGAAGGAGATCTATTGATTTATTGCAAATACCATAGTAATGAGCATTGATGGGAACTAAAAGGCATCAGAAGCGCAAGGCAATTAAGTGAGGTTTGGGTAAACACAGCAGTAGTTTTGAGGGGTGGATGGGTGTGTGTCCTCAGTTTGCTCCATTAGGTTTAGGGGGACTGTGGACAGAGCCTTAAAATAGTGTAATTATGTTTTGGCAATATGAATTCAGATTAGTGGTTTATTCACATCGGAGCCTTTGTAAGAGCAAAGCAGTTGTCCTTTTAATTTTGAGTAGGGCAAGTCTGAAATGCTTGTTGTGTGTCAGAGGGGTAAAGCCATGGGAAAGTACTGAGCAACAATGACCACTGCCAGGTGACCTGCCCAAAATGGCATATAGTGGGCAGCCCTCACCTTGCTTATGTCCTTAGGTTTTCACAGCTACAATTCTTCTGTTAAAATGGAAAACCTTTTTCTTTTGTCTGTTCTTTCCATGTCCCATGTTCATAGCAGATGTGCAGTGTTAATAAGAAAAAGCATTTCTCACTGAGAACCTGAACTGTTAAGTTACATCAGATGCACTGCTTACAAGTTAGGAAACTATATATTATTGCGAAAGAAAAAATGGTAGTGATGTTACTTCAAAAAAAGCTGGGATACTTCAAATAACTATTGCTCAGGGTCTTTGTAAATACTTGCTAAAACTGAGCAACTATTTGGGAGAACAAAAGCTCTGCTTAACTGCACTGATGAATGCGTGAGTGGAAGTGCTCATGTGGAGTCACCAGGATGTCGGAGGGACTTCTTCAGAACGGAAACTAAAACAAGCTTTGTGTAATTATTGTTCTGTTCTGTGTCCTAGTGCATGTACTATGAATAAGGGATATTAATCCAGAACAGTATTTGGTACGAGGAGAACGGAAATATTTGCAGAACTGTTGCTGGAAGCCTCTGGATAGTGCTGTCTGGTGTATTTGGCTCTTTCTGCTTTGTGCATTCTGTTTCCTTCCCATTGAGAAGTTTTAGTCATCTGGCAGTTACAAAATGCAGTCTTTTCCAGCTCCTTTTATGTGGTTGCTAGCTCTAGGTCCTCTTGTGCTGCTGTGATATGTTGATGCAGTGACAAGTGTGTGGAGGAGCACACTTACAGACCTAAAACTGAGAACTAGAGTTGAAAAGTCCTGTGGATCTTACATTTGCTCGTACAATTCTGTAATTGCATCTGCATCTCAGTATTTTGCCAGCATCTAGCGTGGAGCCTCTCTGGTTTTAGCAATATCATAACAAAAATGTTCTTGGCTTTCGTAACTGCTTTACTGCAAAATATTTGTTTGGAAAATAGATGTTTTCCTGTATTTATGTATTCTGTATGCTTTTGTGGCCTTTTAAACCAGTAGGAATTATATGCATATGCTTCAGTGGAATGCCCTGCTTGGAGAGTAAAAATAATGTTTTTTTATATGTTTTGCCTCAGGTAAGTTACTCACCTCATGCTTTTTGTATTACTGTGGCTCTCACTTCGAAAGTGTTTACTGTGAATAAATAGAATGGTGCCAGGCACAGATTTTCTGGTGGGGGGATACTGCAGGCTGGTCCCAGCCCCAGCCCAGAGCTCTGTGGGCAGCCCTGCCACCTGACTTGATTGCAGCCAGGCAGCTTCGCCGGCACTTCATCACCCCATCCCTCCAGTGCAGCTAAATCTGGTGCCGGCTGTGAATTGAAAATGATGCATTTATATGGCTGAATTTCAAGCAATACTGTAAATCTGTGATTTATTACACAGTATATTTGGACGCGTATGAGGAAGCTTGAGGTATAGGCCACCCTTTTTTTCCTTGACACCTTTTTAAGCTATGAGAAAGTAAGTTTCTGTCAAAAATTGGAATATTCAGCTGCAATCCACAAGTCATGCTCTAGATAGTAATTTGTTTTAAAAATAGTTTTAAAAATATTTTTGGAGAATGTTCAGAATAGCTATTGCATTACGCAGAATTTCCCCTCTTGTAGTCTGCTGAGAGTACATTTTCCCATCAGAACAGCTTTCCCACTTGTCCTTGGAACATTTCACTTTCATTTTTGAATTGCTTAATTACAAATTAGAAGTATTTGATGTAGCCTTAATTGGCGTGCTGTTTTCCATAGGAAGATCTGAAAGTGCTTTGAAAATATTGAGCTTTATTTAGCCCTGTTTGCTCCTTTGCCTGTTTGCTCCTTTCCCTGTCTGGAAAATTTTTGCTATCTATGGGAGTTCAGAAGTAATTTAGAGTACTTAGTAATGTTCAATGAAAACATTTGACACCGGAGTCCAGTTTCCTTTTTTCTTTTTTTGTTGGGGATTTTTTTTAACTATTACAAACTCTTCAGGTCTGTTGTATGATTAGAATAAACAACATGTCCAGGAACATGTAACAACAAAATAAGCTTCTAGATACTTTACACTGAATATGGATCTTCTTCAGTTGCTGGGTGACGTACCCCGGCTTGGGGAAGCTGGTAGGAAGGATTTCTGTATTACATCCTCTTGGCAGATGCATGCAGTAATATTGATTGTAGCCTTTGGTAGATTCATACAAGGTTATTGATTAATCCTGCATTGAAATGCAGGTTATGCTTACCTACACTTAGAGTGGCTGTCTTAATTAAAAACCGGGTCAGGGAAGAAAGCAGTAAGAGGATAAAACTGTTGACTCTCATTTGTCTGCAATCCCCAGAAATTGTTGAAAGCTCTTGTAGCTAATGTGAATTGTTGATTAGGCAAAGCATTAATGATAATATTTTTTTTTTCCCCCTTATTAACAGGTGCTTGCAGTGGAGGAGTGGAACAGCACACAGAGAGACGGGGAGTCATCTATAGTCCTTCTTGGCCATTGAACTATCCTCCAGCTGTAAACTGCAGCTGGTACATTAAAGGAGATCGTGGAGACATGATAACAATTAGGTATGGTTTGATATTTTGTGGGGATAAAGGCTTGCTTTGCTGAAATGAAGCAACATGCGAGTTCTTTTCTGATATACCTGTATGAGGCTGTTTGTCAGAGCTACTGAATGGTCGAAGGAAGCTGAAGTTGATTACACTGGAGCATGATTGCAGGTTGGACACCTCTCTCATTTTAAAAATGTTCCACTGTGTCTTGTTTCTTTAGGCTACTTCTGACAGCCATTATTATATATGCAAGTCACTTGCAGTCTTTTCATATATATCTATCTTCACAATACCTGTGTGAGATTTCATCCACCTCTGATAGATGAGGAGGTGGGAAACAGTGATATATTTACTCATATTAAATAGTCCCCCTTCTCTTCATTGCTTATAAATAGGAATAGGTGAAGGCTATAAAACCTGGCACAGCCTCAGTGGGATACGTAAAATTCATAGAGCAAAATTGGCTTTTTCTGTAATGTCTTGAAATGGTGCTATGTTTAACTGACAGTTGAAGATAATCATGCTTATTGTTACTTGTTAACCAAAAGACACATGCTTTTCTGCTTAATATTTATTTCCAACAGCATTTAATAATAGCATTTGTGGCATATTTTCCACTCATTCTATAAAAATACTATTCAGAAAAGACTAGAATATGTTACAAATAATTTGTTAAGAATATTTAAGCTATAATATCAGCATACTGCAAATGCGCTTAATTTCTCTGGGCTAATCGTAGTATCCTTCTCAAACCAATAATTTCTTATTTAGAAAAAAGAAAAAAAAAAAGCAAACGTAGGAAAGGTTTTTTGTTTGGTTTTTAGTACTGTTGTATTTGACACCATCTGCTCATTCTTTGCTCAGCTGCTTAAAAGGACTGCAAACCTCTTCAACTGCAGATGCTCAGCAATTAAAAACAAATCTGCCACAGATGGAATAATAGGAGGGCTCCACCATCCATAGTTCAAAATAGGAACTACTCATCAAAAGTAAGGAAGTAGATACCTGCCAGCATTTGAGATCCATAAATAGAAACACGCTTTTAAACCCCATTAAATTGTATTGGACTTGGGGAATTTGTTTCAAAGCAGACATTGTCAGGAACTCTGAGGAAGCATACAAATGAGACACAGGACCTGGCTCTGGAGAATAGTACTGCAGTTTATGCTATGAAAAACGTCTCAGAGCTCCCAGTTAGAATTAGGATTCTCTTCTGCAAGTCCAAGTGTAACAGGCTAAAGAAATGAAGGAAAGTAAAATGAGGAAACTGGTAATAATGTGTGTGTACAGTTTAGATGCATGCATAGCAATGATTTGGAAGATTCCTTCTTAATGGGTTTGGTTTTTATCACTGCCACATCCTGCCCTCCTATGCACACACAAACAATGGGAGCTACGTGTTTACATCCTAGGGAGTAGTGTCGTGGTGTTACATTTCTGACTATAAATGTTCTTGGAATGACTCACTCCAGTGTATGAAACACAAAATGCTACAGCATCGGGGAATTTCTTTAGAACGTTGTAGCCCTTGTAATGTCAAGGATGTAAAACAAGCAGCTGACTTGCCTAAGCTAGCATGATATAAGGTAACTGGGGAAGAGGGTTCAAATACCAACATTTTTTCCTCTTAACAGTTGGGTATGCTTCTTGTCCTAACAGTGAGCTGATAAGGGCATAAAAGAGTAGCTTTTTTAATTTTCCTAGGAAAATCAAACACAGTTCTTGTGATAACATCTGGATTTTGAAAGGTTTAAAAAAAACCCACCTCATTTGTGTTATGTTACGCTGAATGCATTTCCTTTGATCTTCAGTTCTCATTGACAGTAAGACAGCAGTGTTATATAAGCATCATATTTGAGATACAGCAGGAGTCATTAAGGGATAAAATTGCAACTGAAAGTAGTTTTGGTTTCTAAAACATTTGCAGTTGGTAGTCATTTTTTATAAACCTATTATTCAGCAGCTTTCAGCAGAACAGTGCCCAGACCTACATGTGGATGTAAGATGCTGGCTCCTGTGGGCATGTCCTTTAGAAGCTTTATCTTAATATCTACCTTTCATGTGTGTGTATTGATTTTCTTCATATCCTCGCATTTCCATGCTTATTGTTTTGCTTTATAGTTTACTTTTTAGAAATCCTTGGGGGAGACTTCACAAGAACAGGAAATACATGTTCTTTGTACTTACACTTTTCTGTTCATTACGTACTTTTCAATACTTTCTTCCAAGTTTGTGTGTCTGATGGAATGGTGCCATTAAGACCTGGGAACAAGTGTGTAGCTCCTGTTTTCCAGGACTATGTTGTGTCACTTTAGATTCAGGTAATCAGTGTGTTAGTTATTGTTTTGGAAGTGACTTGATTTTTCCTCCCATTTTCTCTATTTTTATGTCTGTTTTCACAGAGGACTACATAAAAATCCTGTAAGATCAGATAAAGATGTCCTATGCAGTAGCTGCCTTTGTACCATCCTTTACAGGCTTTATATGTGTATGTTTCCTCATATCTGAGAAAAAGATCAAAATTGGTTTTGTTAGCAGTTGCTGTTACCTGATGATTGTAATTAACGTGATATGGGCAGAGTATAAATGAATTGTGTTTTATGATGGGAATTTACAGGACTGAAAGCAAAATGTGCTCCATGTTCAGAATTCAAGATGAGAGTATTGAAAAGTGATCTACTTAGTGATCCACTCCAGCCGTCTTTTATTAATTGAGACAGGGGGCGGGGATCACCTTCACTGGCTTTCACTTCAGTGATTCACGTCATTGGCTTTGAAAAAAGAGATTTTCAGATACCATCTGAGTTTCAATTCCTGACTAAAACTGAGGCCCGTTCTTGTAAAGGCTTGCTGGTCTGTAATTGTGTGAAGAATTAAAGGGACTGCTTCATAGTCTATTTACCAAACTCACAGTGTTTCAGAACTTGATATTAATTGGAAAAAGAACTCACAATAGCCATTTATTTAATTCAGTTGCATGTGCTCAGCTTTTGAAAACGCAGCCCTTGTGTCTCTTGCCTAAGGTTACACAGTGAGCTAGGAGTAGAATAGAGCTTTCCTGACTTCCAGGTCCTTGTGCTTCAGTGGTTAAGCAGAAGTTTTTAATGAGCCAATTAAGTCATCAGTTGTTCACAGCCTGCACTTGCTGTGAGAGGTTGGCAAATAGAAATAACTTTTCTTGCTTAATTGGCTGGTCTGTTTTATTTTGGGACTGTGCTCTACTGATCTACCCATAACAATTGTTCTTCCATTTTTCAATGAGTTTAGAGGGCCAAATTGGGCATTTTTTAAAAAATGTATTTACTGTTTACTTTCATTCAGATTTTACGTCTGCTGGACCTCCAACAGTTTACGCTTTTTTTGTTCATTTTCCTGAGCGTTCCATGTTTGTCCTTTTCCAGTTATTAGGAATGCTTTTTTTTTTTTCTTTAATCTGTGGTTGCTTGTGCTTAAATTACTAAGAGGGTTGTAGGGAATTCCCTACATTATTTATAGAAGTACTTTTTTTTTGCTAGCTGCTACTGCTTCTTTCAGTACAGATGGCAAAAAGCTTAGCTCTGCTAAGCATTAGTTTTTGCAGGTAGCACATTTTTTTCATATTTTCACAGTGTAAATGAATATTTATGATAAGCTGGTTTAATGACGTTTTTTCCAGCAACTTAAAAATACTTGACAGTTAAAAGGAAAATATCATGGTAGGCTACTGTTGCTTCACTTGGGTAATTGTACAGGCAAGATCTTGTATATTGCTGATCCTGTAATTTTCTGTAAGCTCCAGGAATCCTGTTTAGTGTTGGAGTTCTTTCAGTATCTTACCACTGAAAGAAAAATCAGATGATTTTACCCATTTCTGCAGAATTCTGTAAAAACAGATTTAGTGCTGTATTTGTTAGTTCACATTGAGCTGTTCTGATCCCCAGAGTTTGAATGCTTCCAGTGTTTAAATAAACTATTAAACTCTTCTACTTTTGTATGCAGTTACGTTTTTTTTTAAAGGAATTAGCTGTGGAAGAGATGTTCCAAAAGCAAGATAACTGAAGATAGTGTTTTTGAATAGCATCTTTCAGAAGAAAGAAAACCTGCAAAATTTGGTCTGATAATTTTGATCTTTTACACCAGCCTCCTCCTCTATTCCTGTATTGTGTTGGAGATCCACAGGTTAACAGTGGGAACAGCTTAAGGGCCAAAGCATTTTAAAGGGTGTTCTGTGTTTTAATAATGAATGTTGCATGTTTTTAATACTGCATTTCTAGGTACTCGAAATACCAACATTTGACTCCTGCAGTGTTGTGCTTGAGTGTTCTTCCTCTCCCTGCCCCTGGAACTCTGGCTGTGCACTCTGGTCATGGAGGAAAGAAATCCCAGAGGAAAGATGGGTTCTCCTTCCTTTGGTTGTCGAGCACTGAAATGCCAGAGCAGAGGAGTGTTGCCCTAAAAGTCAAGCTTGTGGGTGAAGGGGGACGTTTGCATCCCAGGTTGCAGCTGCAGTGCAGTGGGGAGGGCTGTATTTGAGGGGTGCAAAGGCTGGAGTTTAGTGCCACTCTGCACTGCAGCTTGCATGGTAGGATGGTCCTCTGGGTCCACATGCCATGCTTTCAGATGCATCAGAGTGGTTTGCTGGAGGGGATTAGTGGCTGAATGGACCAGTGGCCTCTTTATCTTCTCTCACTTTTCCTCCCAAACCTTGTGCTTCCCTGCCCAAGATGTTTAAAAATGCCGCAGCGCTGGCTGGTGCTGCGTGAGGTACAGATGACATTGTACATCAGTACTCTCTGTTTCAGTATGACTTGATTCTTATTTTAATCACAGAAAATGACATGGGGTTTGGATATAAAGAGACTGAGACCTCCCTCAAGAACCGTAACTACAGACTTCATTCAGTACTTTTCCAAAAACTGTAAGATGTTTGTACAGTTCTACAAGCAGTAGGAGCACAAGACTTTGTCCCTTACTTCCACTGTATACCCTCAGTCATTCAACCATTGGGCTAATCCTTTTGACAGAAAATATTGCGTTCCAGTTTGAGAAAGTTCAACTAAATAAGTAAATGTCCCTGCGCTCTATTTTGTGGGTAGCAGGATTAAATTATTCTTCTGAAGACTGTAACAACAGCAGTGCTAGATCTAATTACAGATGATGAAAGAAATGAAATAGCAGAGGTTGAATGCACTATTCAGGACTCTTAGGTAAAATAAATCAGTGGGCTATTTAATGTCAGATTAGTGTGGCAGAAACTTCTGACACAAAACCTTGTTGCTAATGCATTCTAAAGTGAAAACCAATTTTATAATATTTATATGTGCACACATATATATTCATGTTGTTTCATATTTCATTACAAAGGCGTGGGTTTTGTGGTGAGTTTTGTTGATGGCTCGTTCAAATATACCATGCTTTTGGTCTTGAGTAAAATCACCATCAACTTAAATGGGGCAAAATTTGCTTCCAGTGGAGACAATCTAACTTAAAAGAATGCTGGAGTGGAGTGACAATGATTTAGTCAAAGCAGAATTTGTTTGAAATATGTCTGTTGATTAGTTTGCATGAGGTAGAAAATAATTGCTTTGACTTTGCTTTTGCCCTTAGAATAAGAACATTTATAACTGCTATGGTATCTATTGTATATTTTCAGAGAAATTGTGTTTATTCAATGGTGTTTGAAACTCCTAGGCACCTGTGATTAAGATGCTTACTGTTTTTTTAAAAGAGTTCATCCTTGTGAATATTCTGTCTTGCCCTTTTTTGAATACCAAGGCATTTGTTTCAGTAGCTCGTGCATCCCTGAGAGGCATGGTGTGTTCAATGTTTAGGGAGGCTGTTAAAGATGATACTTCCTTGCAAGTCTGTTCTGCCTCACCACCCTTGTGCTCAGTTGGTTTTGTGGCTAAAGCTTGGATTTCTTAGTGGAAAAGTGTGGGATTCTGCTCTGAACCCATTTCAGATCCACAGCTGACGCTCAGGAAAATCAGTTATCCTCCGTACGCTGGTGCTTTGGAGGGTGGGACTAAAGATTCTTCCTCTTCCACACCCTTTATAATAAGCCAAAAAAAGCCCTTTACCAGCAATGTACAATACTACATTCTTAAGGTACAAATAGAAGATATTGTGAATTATATGCAAATGCAGGCTCTCCAGAGGTACTGCTATCATCTGCAGAAGTTTGTAAACAAGGTATGTGCATGTAGCTGACTTTTCTGTACTCTTCCTTTGCTGGAATCTTAAAAGTGTTAAACCTTTTTTTTCTTTTAGAAATAAATGCATTTTAATATAAAGTTCAGGCAGCTTATTATATAGGCAAATTCTCCCCTGGGTGTGTGCAGTCTGTGTTGCATTAACAATGCCATGGGTGAATTATTTATCTGGTAGACAAAAGTAGTTGTTTTCAGCAGAGTGAGTGGGGAAAGCGAGTGGCTGTGGGACTTGGCTGGAGTGCTGGGAACTGGGTAGGATAGGAGAGAAAATTGTTTAGCTCTTTAAGATTCATCCTGGTACATCTAAAATAACTACAGAAGTAAGAGATCAAAAGATTTAGTAAATGATCTTGTTTGTATTGCACAAGCAGAAGTTTTCTAGTCATTCCTCCCCCCCCCCCAGCTTCCCAGTTCTGAGTTTCCATTTCTTGATTTAGTGACTGTTCCCTTTTCTTAAAATATTTTGTTGTTGGGCAGATAGATATTTCTAATGCTTATCCAAAAAGACTTTATGATAGGAAAACTGTACAAACAATCCTTCAAGCAGATGATAGAAACCCTTGTTGATGTCTGGTGCTGAAATGTGTTACAGAGAGCAAAACCAATGTGGTAGCTCAGTAATGCTGTCTCACATCTCTTGCAAGACTTGATGTGGGTGCCCATAGTTTCACTGATGCTTTGTATAATTCCTTTTCATGCTGTAGTGCCTGTTCATATACTTTCTTGGTCATTAAAAAGGTTTTTTAGAACACCTGGGACAGATGACGTTCAGTTTACGTTCACATGGCTGAATACTTAAATCTTCTAATTCTGACAGCACAGTTGTCTAAAACTTCTTGCAAAATATGCTGGTTTCAGAAGCTTGACAAGATCACTTACAGCAAAGAATTAGGTGCTGTGGGAATATTCCTTCCCAGCTGGGAAGACACATAGAACATGGTGAGAGAAAAAGAGTTAGAAAAGAGGAAGGACATATTTCGGGGTGGATTGTCCTTGCCTGCACATATGTTGTTGGACATCTCTCTTGGACATTTCCATTTTAACTTAACACTTTCAGTGGTCTTTTACTTCTCATTCTCTTGCTGATAATTTTTTTTTTGAGAGTTATTAAACTAATACAGCAGAACCTACAGGTGTGTGTAGGCTGGGTCATCTCCTTAAATGAATTGGCTAGTTTATCTTGCCCTTTCACCTTCCAACGGCAAGATCTGGCAGGCATTGACAGCCTTTTGTAAATACACAGTGATATCAGAGAATTATCTTTCCTTTTATCTTTTTCAAAGAACTCAACTTTTATGTTTGTGGAAAGTCTATTGTGGAAGGAGGTCTGTATTTTGCAGCAGCTTTTCAGCCTTTCTGAAACTTCTGTCTAGGTATTTGCATGGAGTATGTGCAAACTTCAACCAAGTTAATTTTGTGCAGCTGAGTTGTATGAAAGAGGACCAAAATTAATTTCTAAGTGTTCTGAACAGTGTGCCCTTTCCTAGTGAGTGTGCTTCTCTGTACTATTGTCATTGCAAATTACTGAATTCAAATGTAGTCTGTTTCATCAGACAACAAATACCCTGTTCAGTTCCTGAGCTACAGGTTAGGGAGTATTACCTGGTTGTGTTCAGTGTTCTAGAAACAATTGGGGCACCTCTTTGCACGAGGTAAGCTACTAGTGAGTAGTCGCCGGGCTTGGGTCAGCGGAAGGGTGGGAGGTTTGACTGTAAAAGGTTATAAGCTTGTTTGGTCTGTGTTTGCATTCCTAGAAAGGGAATATTTTAATCTTTGAATTAAAAAATAATAGTGTTAGACTTCAGGTTCCGTTTCCACCCTTTGCAGTCCTAGTCTCTTCTTGCCTTCTCTGTACACCTGTCCATGGCTTGAAGAGTTGATTTTGGTCTCTCGTATTTATCTCTTTGGGATTCTTTGTACTGCTCCCTATTGTCCTTTCCCCAAGACAGTAGTGTCTCCTCTCATCCTGTAGTTTCATAGCTTTTAAGGTTGGAAAAGACTGCTGAAGTTAACTTACCTTCTGTATAATGTATTCTGGAATTTTTCTTGTACTCATACCTGTATTGTAGGAAGCAGTTTTGTTTGAGGACTCTGAGTAAAAGAGGAATCATCCTTTCAGCTTTTGGAGCTACTTGACATGCTCTTTATGCCTATGAGATGGGTGCTTTTCCAAATTGGGGGAATTTGAGTGCTCTGTTTGTATGTAATCAAGATACTGTAGGTGTTTCATTATCTTCAAATTTGATCTCTTTATGTCAGCACTGCTTAGTGCAGAAACTCAGCTGTTACAGTCTGTTTTTTCTCTGTTTGGCTTTGTTCCAGATACATGTCGTCTTGTAACTTGTGTTTTCTTTTGTTCCTAACAGTTTTAAAAACTTTGATTTGGAAGACTCTCAGAAGTGTTCAGTAGACTGGTTGATGATTGGCCCATCTTCCAAGAGGGAGGAGTACAAAGTGTGTGGATCTTCCATACCTCCGTCTTTCATCTCTGCAAGGAACCATGTTTGGATATTTTTTCACTCAGATGCATCAAGCTCAGGACAGGCTCAGGGATTTCGCCTTTCTTATATTAGAGGTAAAACCTTACAGTTTTGTTGGCTTCACTTACACTCTCTGGCAAAACTTGAAGACGGTAGTATTTTTTGTTGACAGGAGTCTTGGGCCAGTCTTGATGACTGTAAGATTTTAGCATGGTAACACTGATACTATTTCCATTTGGCTTTTTAACAGTGTGCCTGAAGTGTACTGGCCTGACTGACTTGTGACATGCAGGGCAGTAGACATTAAAAAGTGACATCAGGTGGTTCTGAAAGTTTTGTTACTGACTTTTTTTTCCTTGCCCTCTTTCACAGGAAAGATAGGTCAGGCTGTATGCCAGTCAGATGAATTCCGTTGTGCAAATGGAAAGTGTATTCCCAGTACTTGGAAGTGTAATTCCATGGATGAGTGCGGTGATAATTCGGACGAGAGAAATTGCACTATCCCTCCAACAGAGCCTCCGTCCAGCATCTGTCCCTCAGGAATGTTCCAGTGCAGTGCAGCCCACTCCACCAAGTGCTTGATGAATGAGCTGAGATGTAATTCAGTTAAGGACTGCAGCGATGGTTCGGATGAAGATAATTGTCCTGATCTTTCTTGTGGCAAAAGGCTGGGTAATTTTTATGGATCTTTTGCTTCCCCAGACTTATTCCGTTCTGATCACAGCAGATCAGACCTTCGTTGCACATGGTACGTGGACACACAAGATAATCGACATGTTCTGTTGCAGCTTGATTTGCAGTTAGGCTACAATGACTACGTAAAGGTGTATGATGGCATCAAAGAGAGTGGTGATAAATTAATGCAGACCTTTTCCTACCACAACAATAGGCATTCGGTGAGCGTAGAGTCGTCAAAGGGCCAGCTTACTGTCTCATATCATGCCCGCTCCAAGAGCACTGGCCACGGGTTCAACGCAACCTATCAGGTGAAAGGCTATTGCCTTCCTTGGGAACACCCTTGTGGAAGCGATGAGGAGTGTTTCACAGATAAGCAGCGTTGTGATGGCTGGTGGCACTGTCCAAATGGCAAGGACGAGGAGAACTGTCCTGCTTGCCAGAAAAATGAATACCCGTGTGAAGGAAACAGTGGGCTTTGTTACTCAATACTTGACCGCTGTAATAACCAAAAGAACTGCCCAGATGGCTCAGATGAAAAAAACTGCTTTACTTGCCAGCCAGGAAACTTCCATTGTGGTACAAATCTGTGCATCTTTGAGACTTGGCGCTGTGACGGCCAAGAAGACTGCCAGGATGGAAGCGATGAACATAACTGCCTGGTGATCGTTCCCAGGAAAGTCATCACAGCTGCTCTGATTGGGAGTCTCGTGTGTGGCTTGCTGCTGGTGATAGCACTGGGCTGTGCATTTAAATTATATTCTCTAAGGACCAGGGAATACAGGTAGGCATCTTGCTTTTATGATGCTTTAGTAGCTGTGGGGTTTTTTCCTTTTTGTTTAAAGGGAAAAAAGTTGATTGTTAACCAGAGAATTTGCAAAATACTGTGAATTTGATCCAAGGAATTGATGACAATTAGATAGCAGTCACAGCATTAGGCTTAGAGTAGTTAAGATTCTCGGAAGCAGTGAGAGGAATGTCGTCTCTTCTGTGATCTGTGAGAAATGTACATTTATTGTGCAGGCTGGCAGAACCTGTATCTAACTGAAAACTGTTTTGAGCAATTTTCTCTCCCACCTTCTCCTGCAGCAAACCCCTTGCATTGCCAAAAACTGAATGCTGAACTGTTGCAGTGAAGTCTTTGCTGATTCTGAACTGAATACTCTCCCCCTTCCCTCCCCAAACACTCTAGTTCTCAGTTCCACTAAAAGTGATGTTCTGCAGTGGTAGGGCTTGTTCTGAGTAGGAATTTTTTACCTCCACTGTTCCCATTGGTGTGAGCTGTGCCCCTTTGCCCCGGTCCTATATGCTTTGCTGTATGGATAGTGTGCGTGTTTCCACGTCTCTGTTTTGTGTGTTTGTGCAAGCCTGGTTCTGCCCTTTGGGAGAGAGTCATAAGGGACTTTCTGAAGACCGTCTTTTGTCACATGCACCAGCTCTGTGCCGTGCTGCTGATACCGCTTGTGTTTTCAGCACAGTGTGCTTAACATTCTCTCCTGATCAAATCTGCGTGATTAAGGAGCTGGAAACAAGCCGCTGTGCTATGTTGGGAACCTTGGTGCCTCGGTTCTGGCAGGACAGCCAAAGCTCTCTGCAGCTGCAAGCTGCCCCTGTTGTGTGATTGTTTCCAGTTCTTAATGTTGTCTTTTCCAAAAATAACCTTTGGGCTCTTGCTGAACAAGTTACCACTGTTATTAGCATAAGCTGGCCGATTGAAAAAGCTTCAGTTGCCAGAGTCCAACCTGGGACTGCACCAAAGAGTTTGCTGATTTGATTCACTGATGCTTATACCCTCTACTCTTATTCCTTTTGTTTATTTTAGCATCCTGATAAGATTTTCACGGAGCCTAGTTGAAGGTTTGTGGCTTTGCTGCTAGTGTGAAGCCCTCTGCACTGCTTTTATACATTAATGTGAGGGAGGCAAGACAAACTGACTGTTACTTCTCTTGCACGTTTTCCTTCTGGTTCTGTTTCCAGAGCATTTGAGACCCAGATGACGCGACTTGAGGCAGAGTTTGTGCGGCGGGAAGCTCCACCGTCCTACGGGCAGCTGATCGCGCAAGGACTTATCCCCCCAGTTGAAGACTTCCCTGTGTACAATGCGTCACAAGTATGGAGAGACAAGTGCCAATGAAATCTATCAGCAGCCAAGCTACTATAAATTAGATAGAATCGATCTGGAACTGTATTCTTTCAGTAGCTGTGCTAATTATATGGAAGTCATATAAAAATGTGTATGTTTTCTTGAAGCTGAAGAACCACAGTTACGCATCTTTGTGCTGTGGGTAGTTTTGAACACATTAAATGTGTTCTTGCTAGGGAATAGCAGTGAGATAAGCACATGCTGGTTTGCTGTACATCAGGATAGAATGAACAGAGACAAAGGTCAGAAAGTAAATAGAAAAAAAGCTTTTCAAGCTGAAACTGTAAATGTGCCCGAAGCAATAAGGAAGTAAGGTCTCTAGCAGTATTTTTGAGAAATTCTGGGATTATTTTTCATTTACACATACATTACACTGGGAAGCCATTGAATCATTCTTCTATTTCATTGCTGAGTTCTCAACAATCTCCTGTGCCCTGTCAAAAGCATCCAGCTGAGATACATTTCCTGGTGTGATAAAGCTCTTGTAGTTTGTTACTCAAGCAGAGAGGTAGTTTGCCTTGGCCTTTCTTCTCTGATGTTTTCATCAGCTTTTGAGGATCCTCTGCTGTTGCTGATGATAGAGGACTCGGTGGTCTGCAGTCTGGTTCTTCACTGGTGATCTGATCGTATGAGTGGAGCATCTTCCTGGGCAGACAAGTAGAGCTTAAACTCATAAAGGAAACACTTTAAGAACCTTTTTGATGCAGGCAGAGCTGTCTGATATTCTTAAATAGTTCATTAGAAAATACACATTTAACAAGGAAGTGTAGGGATCAAGTCTGAGAATTCTGGTAAGGTGGAGGGTACTAGTGGAAAGAAAAAGGTTTAGGAGAAGTCTTTTGAGTATGTGTGAAATCATTGTTACGTCTGTGTTACAGGCTTCTGTGCTGCAGAACATTCGAACAGCTATGAGGAGGCAGATGAGACGACACTCATCAAGACGGAGCTCATCTCGGCGGCGCTTGGGCAGGCTCTGGAACAGACTCTTCCACAGACCTCGGGTGAGAGGACAGATCCCACTCTTGACGCCTGCCCGCACTTCACAGACTACACTGGGCGATGGAATCATCAACCGTGCTGATGGGACTATTCAGAGTCCTCCACCTTCCCCCGAAGGACCTAGTTTAGAGGCAGGTGCCCGTGGCCAAGCCAGGGGCCTACAAGAAGCTGGATGTAGCAGCTTGCAGCCAGAGACAGAAATCGCAGAGCCATCGCCTTCAAATGTCTTAGCGAATACTTGCACGGCTGCACATGCAGAGCCTGAGACTGGACGTGCTGATAAATCATTAGGTGCTGAGACCTCTGGCCCTGAGCTTAAGCAGTCTGGTAAAGTGGATTCAAGAAAGGCTTTCAGAGATCCTTTGTCTGAAAGTGTTACAGAAACGATCCATGGAGGGTCAGCACCCAGGAGGACTGTCCCAGAGGGCAGTAGTTTAAGTAGAAGTCATCCGCTGAGTGAAGAGCCATGTAGGTTACCCTTAAAAAAGTGGGAGTCTGCTTATTCAGACAGCCCTATGAATGTTCATATCCAAGTGGATGGACAAAACCGATGTTGCCCTAACTCATACCGGGAGGAGCCTTTGGGTATTCATGCGGCTTGTTGCCATTCTGTGGAAGTGCCAATGTTAGAGTCCTCTACTCCCCTCTCTGAAATCAATACCAGTGATGATGAATCTTTACTTGTTTGCTAATAAAAATTTTTGGTTTGGGCCTGTATATTTGTAACTTCATTGTTTATATGACAGTGCACTTTGATAGGTGGTATGTCTGTGCTCTCAACTTTGTCTCAAAACCAGTGTGCTTTAATCTCCCAAGGGAGTACAGTACAAGACTAAATGGGACAAGTTTTTGTCTTCGTTGTTATTCCTGAAACTCCAGTGGGGCAGAAGTAGGCCAGTATGCAATGTCAGGGGCGAGGAGAGCAAGAACGTGTCACTGCAGTTTGGAGGCATCTCCATCCTCTGGTATTTCTTCCGTGCATTTATTCACTCTGCATTCAGGGAATTAGTGTTTCTTTGCTTTTCAAGTGGTCTTACTGAAACTAGAGAGAACTCCGTTGGAACCTGGGGCAGGCACCAGTCATTGTAACTATGAATACTAAACTAGAAATAATGTTGTCTTTTTAAGCATCATAATGTAATTAAAATTTAATAATTTTAATTACAAATACTTAGAAGGAAATAAAATCCTTTGTAGCTTCCTCTTTATAGAAATTGTTCCCTTCCTTTGCTTCCTTCAGAAATGTTTTGATGGCCATATGTACCTTGAGGCATCCACTGAAACCAAAGTTTCTGTATAGAATACCCAGAATGATACCAGATGTCTTACCTGCTACAGCTTTGTAATAAGAAATTAGCGGTGCTCCGTGTAAACGGAGTGCATTGAACCCCAGTTGCAGCAGTATTTCTTTTTTGTGTTGTCATATGTTACATTCTCTTCATAGTGATGTTGTGAAGGTTGAAGAATTGTTTGCTTTCTCCCTTCCCAGTAGGAAGCGCTGAGCGCTTGGTAACTGTCAGGATCAGACTTCTGTTTTATTTTGAAATAAAATCTGCTTCACAAGTTTTCTTGTAAATCTGCTGTCTAGGTGCAGATATATAAATTTTTTATTATTATTATTTCTTATTTTTAGAGATTTTGTTTCCTTTTTTCCCTTAAGAACTGAAATAGATCAGTGCCATTTTCAAAGCTGACACTGTGTGGACTGCACAACACTTAGATGTAAACCAGTGCCTTTTTGGTTCTTAGAGTGTAATTAAAGGCAAGCAAGTTATTTAGCTGGAAGAAGGGTGACATTGCTTAACCAGGAGTAACTCGGTGCAGAGTGGCAGAACGTTAACCACGTGATAGCTGGGCGCTGTTGCAATGGCCGGGCTCCCCCATGCTCTAGCAAGAGCTTTGCTACAATTCCCCTGTGATGCAGTGACAAACGCCTTATATAGGAATTAACAAGGAAGTTGACGCTGCTGCTCTATAGATACCTGAGTGCTCTGAAGTCTTTTTGTCGCTGTAGGAATTCAAGTTGCTCAAAGTTATAAACTGAACTTGTAAAATTGAGGTGGACCTGGGCTCTGCTGTCCACTGGACCCTCCTGGGCTGTGAAGGCAAACAGGCTTTTGCAGTGAATAGTTTAGTTTACATCAAAGTGTCAAAGATTTTTTTTTTTCCTTTAAATGGGCTATATTTTGCCCTGGATCTTTTACTAGGACTCCCTTTGGGGGAGTGCGTTAAAAAGAACAAGGGATAGGGCTTTGGCTTTACTGAAATGTAACATGGAAGAATTAAATTGAAGTAATTTTTTTTTTTTCCTCATCAGTTGCAAATTGGTTTCATACTGTGCATTCCAGAGGCAGAAGATTCAAACCCCTTAAGGGCATTAATAGCAGGAAGGGCTCATGGCAAAAATGTGTAACAAGTAAGAGTCGTAGTTACATTAAGTAAATACTGCTCGCTTGTTTTTTCCAAGTGCTTTTGTGATCAGAATTCATTTCATCAAAGGAAATGTAGTTTTGAAAGAGATCTTGCTTTCATAGCATTTGTAAACCTTTTAGGTACTTTCCACCTTTGCAAGGCCATGTACTGTAGTCATCACACTGCCAGGACTGTGGTTTGCATCTAAAGCTACAGGGTCTAGTGTCTTTTTTTTTTTTTTTTTTTTTCCTAAAGGTAATTTTGAATACATAGACTTGTATGTGTAAAGTAGTTAATTATAATTGGGAAGAAGATTGTATTTCAAGGTTAATATTATGCAGATATGAAGGACCTTAGAAATAAGTGTATACTCTGTTACAGAAATATATTTCTATAATAAAATAATGTTGATCATACTATGCCTTAAACTCTCACCACTGTAAGGCTCTTAAAGTTGAAATATATGTACTTCAGAATAGTGCTGTATTTTGGGAACAACCCTGAGCAGCTAACACTATTTTATTTTAAGATATGTAACTTCACATAATTTCTTACATATATCATACATATTTTGTGTACTGATCCATTTGGTAACTCAGTGGAAATTTCATTGAGGTTTTATTTTCAGAAACTTTAAAAAATTCAGGTTAATGAGAATTGGATGCTTGAAATGTACAGAAATGTTCACAGCCCTCATTACTGGAATTTATAGCCTTGCATCAAGAGAGAGAAGCCTGGTGCTCTTTGTAAACACCTACTTTTGTATTCTGCAAGACAGTATTCTCTCCCAGCTCCCCTAGGTCACTCCTTGGAGGGAAGAGTCACAAATTTACTGCTTATTTTGCAGAAGAAATCTCTATGTCAGCCCTGTGAGCACAAGCAGGTGTGTTGCAGTGTCCTGGAACGTCAATAACCTGAAGAAACCACGAAGTCTGCCTTAGTGTATGTCTGCCCTCCCTCCTCTTGTAGGCATTTAGCAGTGAATCAACCATCCTCAAAGACACCCAACTTCTGTTTCAAGTAAGCGGTCTCCTTGTATTCAGAACAACTTCTTAAAATGGAAAAAGGAAAAAAAAAAGGGGGGGGGCGAAAACCTGCTACTATGCCAGACGTGAACAGGAAGAGCTCGTTGTTACATTTCTTTGCTCAGTGGAAAATATCACACTTTAATGACTAGACAACCTAACGTTAAGCAGCTAATAAACCTGTTAAATTTTTTGTTATTTTGGTAATGCTTTTCTGAGCTCTATAGTTTGTGTAGACAGAAGGAAAACAAAGTATTAAAGGTAGATTTTTTTTTTTTTTTTAAATCATATTTTAGGGTAGAAAACTCCCCTGTCGAAGCAAAAAAGTTTCTGAATAGAGAAGAATACTTACACTGGTTTAAGAAGAATGCAGCGTTAAGGGAAAAGTGTCCCCCTTCTGTTTTCTCTTACTGCTGTTAAAACATGGGCAATATTTCTGTTTGAAATTCTGGCACTTTCCAGCTTGTGTATGACTCTGTAACATGCCTTAAATGTACTTGTTTTCTTTTTCTGTTCTCAGCTTCAGTTTAGTTTTGTTTGTTTGGTCGGGTTTTTTAATTTCCATGTTGTATATATTCATTTAGATACGACATTTTACCGTAGCATATGTACAGCTATGTGGTTCAGGTATGGCCTCATGGTTGCCGGTGTCTGCTGGTTCCTGGACAATGATACTAAGCAAGTAAGATGCTGGGCATCATCATACTTTGCTCGTGCTTTGGATCTCTTAATTTTTAATAAAAATTGACGTGCCCGGAGACTGTGGGTTTGTGACAGTCACTCTAACACCAAAGGTGGAGGATGCCTAAATGGTGCTCACCCAGCCTTTCTTTGACTCTGACTCTGCGTATGCCAAC
Source organism: Egretta garzetta (assembly GCF_000687185.1). NCBI lineage: Eukaryota > Metazoa > Chordata > Aves > Pelecaniformes > Ardeidae > Egretta > Egretta garzetta. The sequence goes on along the minus strand of NW_009259237.1, from coordinate 3,901,743 downwards.
TCATGGCTCAGTGTGTTGGCATGAATCTGAATGGAGGGGGTTGTTTTGCTTTGGGTGGGTTTGGTGTGCGGGTTTTTTTATTATCTGCTTTTTCTGGTAGCTTATGCTGTGGAGGTGCATCACTTTTTTTAGACGGTACATGTGAAATCTTAACCACTAGCAATTCACTGTTCTATACAACTGCCTTTAAAATGCATGTATGCATATACCCCAAATAACAAAAAGAAGCCCTGAAGTGTATGACTCTTTTAGGTGGTTAAAAAAGAAGTTATTTCTGAAGTACAGCCTCTCATTCCCATTGCTGAGGGCAATGCTTGTTTTGCTGATGCTTCCCCTTCCCAGTCTGTGCTTTGGAGGGTACCACTGGCTCTATCCTGCTGTTTTTCAGGGGAAGGTGGCGGCTGAGTTGTTTTCTGTTGACAGAGATTTACTCTACAGACTTGGAAATCTTTATCTGTGTTGAAAAGAATTGGACAGACTTCATCGTTGCCTAGATTTATCCATAGCCGTGAGGGATGGGAGGACACAGCTCGATGCAGAAGGATAGCACCTCCTAACCTGGTAGAAAGAGTCTTTGTTTTGCTCTGTCCTGAAGTGCTGATTCAGCTGCAATGACAGTGGCACAAGCAGTAACACTACAAACCATATCCTGATGTGAGGCCGAAATGAAAGTAGCCCATAAAATGGAAATAGAGTAGTAAATGATCCCTGTGCTTTTGCGGCAGAGTTTGTTGACAGCCTGTGTGGTGCAATGGGTGTCTCTTAACGACAAACCAAGGAGCTAACTTGACAAGCCTTGAGGGAATTGCATATTTTTTAATCAGACCTTTCTCTGAGAGGAGAACAACAACTGCTTTTGCTTATTTAAGATTTTTGGTCTTCGCAGGAGACTGAATTTTAATCTCCCAGGCAGGCGTTAGGATTTAAAATCGAGTACAAATGGCTATCTGCCCGTGACCGGAACCTCGCAGGCAGCAAACCTCGTCTCCTGCCTCTTGCAGTCTGTTACCCTGTTAGCAAACTCTGTTCAATAGGCCATCCCCCTCTTTTCAGGTGCTGGCTCTTGTGTTCTTGGCTACAGGGATTAAATGGTGACCAAGGCTGATGTGAGTGGTAGAAGTTTATGTTTTATTCCCTCTTTGTTCTGTATGTTTCCTGCCTTACAGTGCCTTCTAGGTCTCCTTCCCTTCTAGCGCTATCTTGTACCTTAGGACTTCCATTCAAATTTCTTTTTGGCCTCTCAGCATCTCTTGGTCACATTCTAATCCTTTTCCTTGGATTTTCCTATTTCATTTGTCCAAGTGCAGAAATTTCTCATTGGAGCACTGGTAAGAAGTGTCAAGGACCAAGGAAAGGGGGTTTAAAAAACCGAAGAGGCTTTGCCTGTGTTCACAACTGGAGTTGGAGGTGGAGACAGGGCACACTCATCTGAATTCTAAAGCTTTAGGAAAGGACAAATTCCAAGCAAGGTTTACCCTCCATTTTTTTTGCATTTTCATTTATGAAATGTACTTCAATATCTCCTATAAAACTCCTCAGCAGCTGAGTGATTGCTAACTTCTTGTCATTCGGTGCTTGGTATGAAGGGGCCGGAAAGCAAATGTGGTTTGTTTTTGAGGTTTGAAGAATTCACAAGAGTGAAACATGAGAAATACCTTGACAAAGGCCTCTGAAAATGAAGTGTGGGACAACATGTTTGCTGGGGGTTGTTTGTTTGTTTGTTCATTTGTTTGCTTTCCCCTCAAAGATGAGTCATTTTATTTAGCTTCAGCTCTTTGGCATGGAGAGGCACGTTTGCTTTCACAGCATTAGCTTGTTCACAGAAAAGCAATGGCAGTGGGCCCTGTCCTGGGCTTCCCAACCCACCACAGCTCATCATGGGTGATGGTGGGGCTCTTCTGGAGCCACCAGTGCTAGTCCCGTGGTTGAAGGCTGAGCCAGGGTTATGCTTTCAGAAGTGATTGAGCGTGGCTAATGAAATCTTGTCTGCATATTTTTGGATACATTTTTTTGTAAAGATGCTTCCAACTCAAATGTATTATTAAATACACAGTGACTAATCAATCCTCCTTGAGTTGGATGAAAGCTCTGAACTGATATGAGTCTCTTTCCTTGACCCTGCTGAGATCAACTCTTCTGGTTTATGTACTAACATGAATTGAAAACAACCAATTCCTTTATCAAGTTTATGACAACGCTTGGGAGAGGCTGGACCAGCAGCAGCACCGCTGCCTCATTCTCCTTGTGCTTCCCATCGGCGCCCACCCAGCTCCTATCTGCTATCGAACATCGAGAGGGAGAGGGACTACCTTCCCAGTCTCTTGCACAGCGCGTAGCACAGGGACATCGTGATCTGCTGCTGCTTTTCTCAATACTGTGATAAAGCAGATAAGAATAATCCAATACATCTTTCACTGACTTTACATTAAGCTGACTTACAGGTGATAACTCTTGTTAGTACTTGCATTACCTTGTTTTCCCTCTGAAATTCTCTGAATGCTGTATTATTGCCAGGGCTAAAAGAGTAAACAGCACAGAGTGTTTTTCTGCATTACAGCCTCTAATATTTTACGCTACATAAATAGAACAGAATACATGGTCTTATATAGTATTGCATTCCTTTTAAAGCTTTGTTTAAACTTTTCTTCTGGAAACAACTTGCTTTTCTGCATCAAGTATGGCATTATTCTTGACACGCTTGTAGCGTCAGCTGTCTCAGGGTTTTTCTTTTGTTTAGCGGGCTTTAAAATATTAGCAATTATGTCTCCTTTGGGCCTGTCGCTTCATCTCTTGGAAAAAATCACACTTACATGGGGTTGAGGACGCTGCTAAATTTCATTTAGCATATGAATTTATCTTTCTAGTTCTGTATATTGATTTCTATGGCTAGAAATCGTACACATTAGGCACTTACTTTTGCAAAGGCTCTAAAAAGCAATATATGTGATGTTGGGAGCACAGATGAAGCTGTTCCTAAAAATGAAACAAGACATCGTGGAACAGCTTTTGGGGATTGGTATGTAATTTGAAGATGAGCTCTACTAAACCATCCTGTTCTAAATTCAGCCTTCTGATTTAAGGCCAAATGTTAATTGTTTTAAAGCATGGCAGTATAATCAGGGAAAATTTGAGCCAAACCCAGTTAACGACTATGAGGCAATTGGTCTTTTAATTTTGCTTTTGATTTCCTTAAACAATAGCTAAGAAAAGCCTTGGTAGCACTTAAAGATTATTATTATTATTATTATTATTATTATTATTATTATTATTATTATTATTATTTTGTTTATTTATTTATTATTTACTACCACCTTTCTCATTACCACACAGACTTAGTGTCTCAAGAGCTGCAAAGTTTCCGTGCTGGCTGATTTCCATACCTTAATTATTTAAACAAACAAAAATAAAACCACACCAAAACTTAGCAGTTCTGAAAGCAATCATTATTACTGGTGCTATAATACATTTAATTTTCCCACTATATAATAAAATTACTGAAAAAATTAACCTGTTGGAAATTTACCACAGAAAGTGGATTTTGAACTATGGAAAATAAGACTCTGACATGGGTTAAGTGTTGGGGTGCTGCTTAGCCAATAGAAATAGGGGAGGTGTGCTGTGAATTTAAAAAAAAAGAAAAGGCAAGCTGAATATATAAGATTTTCATCAGCAAACTTTATATTCATAACATCATTTAAAATGTGGAATCTCTCTTTACATGTGTGCATGCGTACATACAAACCCACACCTTTTTCTTTAGCTCAATACATATTTTAATCTCTTGTGATTAACAGCTTTATACGAAGCGAAGAGTGTAAGTTGTATTTCTTTTTAGTGTCTGCCATCTGAAAGTTTGGAGAGAGATGAATACATATGTAAAAAAAATACTTCTGAATAATTAATTGTGTTGGGAAGATACGTTCCTTGAACTTGCTCCTTATTTTTAATCTATTCTTAAATCTTTGTAGAGAGTGTGATACTCAACAAACTAAGAGATTAAAGAACCCTTAGGTTTTGTACCAGGGCCTGTAATACATAGAAAGATAGTTTTAAAATTAAATTCACATGGTTGTTACCAAGGCTACTGAACATGATAGTTTTTGTTTTCAAAATTGCAAAAGACTAGTAGCGATTCAAAATACTGGTCAGAGCTAGTCTCGCATTTTGCATTTTTCAAAAGATTCTTTGGTGTGAAAGTGGCCATATTGCTAGAGCAGCAAATCTCTGTATATAAATTAAATACATGAACTAGATTTTTCTAGTGTTTGCCATAACTAAAATATGCAAAACACTTTCTAAAGAGCATCTGATGTGAGAATGATTTAGGCTTGTTACTTGGCTGAGCATAGCTGAAATGGGGAATTTGTCTCTGAAGCAATGTGACGTCGCCTGACACTTCAGTAAAAAGGAGAAATGTCGGGCTTTGTTCCCATGTTTCCCTCAGGTTCCCACTGCTGAGCCCACTGCAAGCCCCTCCACATCTCCGTCCTCCCCTGCTGGCACCCGGATCGTGCTGAGTTTTGCACAAGAGTTGCTGGGCGGTGCAATGAGCTCCCTCCCCATCTGGGATACAGGAGCCCAGCCCCGCCTTTGCAAAAACGCTTCAAAATGGAGATACTTGAGATTTTATCACTACTTCTGTGTATTTTTTTCTCTGTGTCACCAAATGATGTCTGAACAGTCAAGCAGACCGTTGATTTTGTACCTTTTACTCTTAAGGTCTGCCTGGGCTGGTTAGTGTTCAGCGCCATGCCCCTGCCCCTGGTGGGGCCGGCCGCGCTGGTGCTCAGACGGACGCGCTGCGCTCTTGCAGGTACATGGAGGGGTGATCTTCTGGATTGTAACTTTGAAACCTCATGTGTTATGTGGGGATTTGCCCCACCCAGGGACAGCAACAGGAGTTTTCCAGCTGGGATGGGTGTCCCAGGGCCTTATGGCTTTCTCTTGATTTCTCCAGTTTGATTTTGCATTGGGAGCTGCCCTACCTTTGAAAAGCCTGAATTCGTATGTCTCCGATGGACCCTTATGGCTGCTAAAATCAGTATTCCAGAGCTGTATCTGTGCTGCTCTCCCCTGCTGAGCAAGTACGCTGCCAGAAAAAAACAACCAGCACCTTATTTTATATTTTATTTCTTGTGGTTTTTTTTTCTCTTTTTTCTTTTTTTTTTAGGGAAAAACTGAAAGCTACAGGTACCATAAAGGGTGTACTTCATTTTATGGTCTTCACTACTGGAGCTCTAAAAACATTTTTCTTTTTTTTTTTTTTTTTTCAGAAAAACTTTTGAAAAAAATCAGCATGTAAACAAGAAGCCACTTTAGCCTCGGAGGCCGCGTCGTTATTTCCTGGCGGCCATCTCGCTCGCCAGTCGCCGAGAGCGGGCCGAGGGTGCCTCCTCCTCCTCGGCAACTCCCCCCTGAGGGTAGACCACAAAACACAGCTTCTGTCCCCAGCACGTCATGGACTCTGCGAAGAGCAAACGTGTGGGTGGTTAATGGGGATGCTCGAGCTCTTCCAAACAAAAGCGCGATGCCGGGGCGACGCAACATGTGAAGGAGCTTGCATCTTCCCAGCTGGGGCCACTCAGCCTGGCTGCACAGCTGGCTGCCCCCTTCAACCCTTTTCATCTCCAGCTCAGCCACAAAACAGTGTTTGTGGAGCAGGGGCAGGTTAGGAGTGGGCAGCTTTAGCTATACCCATCCAGAGCCCTTTCCCAGCCCCTCACAGAGCTGCTCATCTCTCCTGGCACCAGTTTGGCCCTGCAGTGACAGTGGGGACCGCTGCTCCTGGGGAGCTGCCGGCAGCAGAGGCCCAGCTGCCCACCACAGCTGGTGGAAACCCTCTGGTAAGAGCGAAGGGCCTGGCTTGCTTCTTTGAAAGTCCTCACCTCGGAGCAAAGCAATTTCAAGCCAAACACAACCAAAACATAAAGACTTAGATGCAGTTTTAATTTTACATGAGTGATAAAGTAAGGCTTTCTTATCTTTTGAGTATGAAATAATTCATCATGCTGTGCGGGGCTTGTGCAGTGGAACGTGCTGGTGGCACAGTGGGAGGAAAGCAGGGCAGGAGGGAGGCAAAGCTCTTGGACATTTATTAGTCCTTATGTGATAGCTCATTTAGTCTTCGTATGCTTAAAATTATACCCCTGTGCATCTGCTCAGGGGACAGGCTGCTGTGAGTGAGCTGAGCGTGTGGGAAGATGCACAGGGGCATGAAAGCAGGCAAATGTGCCCAGGAGTGAGAAAAGCAGTTGCTCAAAGGCAAGTGCTGTCTGGCCACAAGAACACTGCTGAAGCCAGAGCCCAAAGGCTGCCCGTGACCAAGAGTGGTGGTTGGGCTCACGTGGGCGGTTCCCTGGCTGTTTTAGTGCCTATGTGTTGGGGGTTAAGCGGATCCCTGCAGACCCGAGCACAACCAGCGGCCCCAGGAGCACAGTGAGGCACCGCAGCGCTGGCTTACCTATTAGCCTATTTACACACTTTGGTTTATTTCTCCAGTAGACTCCAAGAAAAAACACTGGCACTCCAGTTAAAATGATAATGAGTCCAACTCCACAGACGACCGGCTCTGAATATAAGCTGAAGATCAGCAGAAATGCCCAAAATGCCAGGTAAGTGATGGGGACGAGGAGGTTCACCTGGCAGGAGAGAGCAGAGCAGAGCACGACTGTGCAGAGCAACAGCAGTGGCCAACCAGCAGCAGGGCAATGTGGGGACCTGCGGACAGCGCTGCAGCTTCAAGACCCCCCATGGGTCATGTCCCCCTTCCCTCCACCACTGTCATCGTCTCTGCCCATCCCAGCAAGTTCATGTGGGGTCTGCCTGTGTATCGTGTTTTTACACTAATGGCACTTTGGGACACGGTTTGGGACCTTAAAGCATTACCCACTACATCAAAAAAGAAAACATCCTTGAAAACAGGAGGACAGAGGGCTTGGTGTGCCTGTCCCACCCTTTGCATTGCTATTGTGACCAAGAAATTTAGCTTTAATATTGTCACCTTGATAGGTCTGAAGATTTTGGGTTTCTTCCAGCGTAACACAATCAGGCCTATAATTGTCACTCCGTAGCAGAGGTAGTTAATAAATGACACGTAGTTGATTAGCGTGTATGTGTCTCCAACGAGCATGATGATAAGAGTGGCTAAACACTGCAAAGAGAGAAGCATGGCCTTACTTGGGTCATTACTAGAAAAGGTAGCTTAAAAGCAATAAAACTAAGCTAAAACCCCCGTAAAAGCAGTTAAACTATTGTTTGTGGCCCCCACTGGGCATCTGCTCCCTTCTGCAGTTCAATGCGTTATCCCTGAGATGTGCCACCAGGGCTGGGGCTGAATGGGGATTTGGGGTTATCTAGAGCATACTGAAGCCCCAGACCAGCAGCTCGGTTTATAAACACCCCGGGGGGCTGGCAGAGGTGGTTTCGCTACCCGTGGCTGGGGAGGCAGGGCTGGGAGGACTGGCAGAGCTCCCCGTGGCCCCACTCACCCATTCCTGGTGTGCGTTTTAAAAGCTGTTGAACCCCATGGTGAGGACATCTGATAAAAGAAGGATTTCTTGCAGACTAACACGTTGTGGTCAGTGGACTACGTTGTTGCAGGTGCCCTGTATATTATAAAGAATAAGAGCTTTGCCCTTTCCCCCCTGCTGGCCCACAGCATCGTTAATCTTTTGAGCATTACTTGTGTTTGGAGACTGGCAGATGGATGGTGGAAATTTCCATGCCTACACTTGCTTGTTTGTACTGTATTTCTGCATAACTCTGTAAAGCCAGGAGAACTGGCCTGGGGGCCAGGGGTTGGTCCTTGGGTCCTGCACCCCTACCTGTTGGTACCCCAGGAGCTGAGCTGAGCCTTTGCCTGCACCATGTACCGATTCTATGAACGTTGTCTGCTGGTAGACAGAGCCTGAGGGAAGCTAAATATCCAAATCCCTCCAGAGAGTGCACAGGATTTGGGGCTGTGTTGCTCGAGGCTCTCTTTTTGCTTATGTCCCTTTTTCTTAATTAGATGTTTCAATAGCAAAGTCCTCTCAGGAGGGGGGGCTTTGGCACCGCTGGCACCAGGAGTTATGCTCCACTGCAATCAAATGACCCTTTGGTCCCTCTGTTCCCCTGTTCAAAGCCTTGCAGGCTTGGTGGGGGCAGGGGATTGCAACAAGTTCAGCAGTCTCACCACAAAATGGATTTGCAATAGGACAGTGTCATTTGTATCGGTGTCGTACACACATACGACCCTCTCCTGCCACTGAGGGCTTTTGCAGCGACGCCACTCGGCGCAGTGAGATTTTGTGGTGACACTGATGTGTCAGATCTGCTCACGGCGTGGGCGTGATCCCCGAGTGGTACGAGGCTGCAGAGGGGCATGCTGCTCCCCACACCGCCTGGCCACAGCCTCAGCACAGCAGGCGGGAGAGCCAGCTGCTCCCCACTGTCCTGCAAAAAAACCCCAGTCTGTGTATTTTACATTTAGCTTGGCCCCTTGATTTTTGAAAGGTTTAGTAAAAATACAGGTCTCACTGGTGATGTTAAAAAAGGCCTTTCTCCATGTACAAAGAAACCTTTCTCCATGCAAAGAGCTAGGTGTGATTCATTGGAAGGGAAAAAGGAATCTGATGTATTAATTAGGTTTGCCTGAAGTCTGACCCAGTTTGCTACTGTAGCTGCCTACGCTGCATTATTTTTATATTTCTAGTTGTTAAGAAATTAATATTTCCTCGCAGCATGATGTACCGTGAGCTGTGTTAAAACACCTTCAAATGATGAATTGATATGCAGTGCTGGCTCTGTGATTTGCACTGTAATTCCAGGGGATGGTCTGAGCAGAGTGGGAGGCTGGAGTACGCCTGATCGACTGGCCAGCTTGGCTCAGGTAAGCCACTCGTGTCAGGGCTGTTTCACAGCAAAACTGCCTCTGAAACTCAGCGTGTTATTTCAGCCGATGCATTTTTAAGGACAAAGGAGTTCTGCTTCATCGGCACCAGCGGAGCTGAGCTGCCTGGCGGGAGCCCGTGATGGGGTTGGTGCTACAAGCCTCAGCTAGATGAGTATTTTGTCATAAAAGTGGAATGTGCAGGAGGCTTATTAGGTGAAATCTGGTCTGGCTGTATTATGCCAGAATTGCTGTTAGAGCCAGGAGACACATAAATGTGCACCTTCCTAGTGCATCTGGGGTCAAACCCTCACTGTTTTATATCAGTGGTAAATCTGCAGTTGGCAGCAGTTGATGCAGTTGAGATTTCAAGCAAATGCCCTTCAGGGAATTCCCTTGCTCGGGCCATGGAGCTGGGGATGGTAGCACCAGGAATCGTTTCCTTCTTTAACATCTTCTATGCCACAGTAAAACCCATCACATACTCTAACTTCACTTTTGGAAAAAGTGTATAAAGCTCTTTGTTTCAAATAATAACTTCTGTAAGTCTTTAGTATCGTGGATATTTATGCTGTATAAAAAGTTAAGAGATACCTTCTTTCCACAGGAGCAACTGGCAACCTGGCCAGCCTCAAGCCCTCCCAACACTTGGCCTATTGGTTTCTGATCTTTGCAAGTAACCTCTTGTCTGCCTCATGTACCATTCAGCAGATGCTTTATTCAGGGCCACTGTAATCATTGTCCCTATTTAATTTTTTGGACCACAGAAAAGAAATATCCCTGGTCCTCAGTACACTGCCTGATCATCCCTCACAAGATGTCTTGCTTGAGTAAGTAACTTTTGGAGCCCTTTGTCCTCTCCCTGGGACCTGTGATGTCTCTGGGTTTGGTGACGGGATCTAAACCAGCCCTGCTTGAGTGGGATTAGCAGTGACCATGGATTCCATGGATTTCCAAATGTTTGTGGAAAGCAGGCAGAAGTGGTCAAAAGAGCTCATCTTTTCTTCAATGAAATACCTCTGTTTCAAAACCCAGTCTCTATCTTTGCCATGGGTAGGACAAGTGGTAGTGCGCTTATATGGCAGCTCAGGTTAGGTATGAGGGAAACCCTCCAAGCGTCACGGGTGGTTAGGAGTGGGAGAGATTATGTGGGAGGCTGAAGGCTGCTCCTCTCTGGGGCCATCAGAGCTGCTCAGGGAGCAGCCACCAGCCACGCCTCAGGCCTACTTGCTTCTCCTCCTCTGAGGTAAAAATGGCCTCTCAAGGTTTTTTCCATCTCTCCTCTCTGTGCTTCAGTATTTCTAAGAACAGGTTACAGGGCGACAGAGCAGGGGTGGTAAAACTTACGCAGACGAGCAGGGCAGGAATGGGCGTGCAGTGCTTGACGTGGATCATGGCAAGCAAGCTCGGCAAATGGCCTTCTCGGGCACCGGAGAAACATAACCTGGAAATAAGAACAGTAATGTCGAATCCACTGGGTGTACAATGGCCTCTTCAATATCTAGCCACGTAATGTCTCTAATCTCAGCCGCCCGCGTTAGTCTTGCTGTGGAAGGGAGCTGCGGCCTGTGGGTGCTGGGCTGTGACTGGGGAGACGACTAGAGACCGCCTGCCCAACCTGGTGTAAGTTATTTAAACTAGACCCTTTAGTATATGAGGCCTTTATGGCTACTGTCATCTGTGGAATGACCTGCTCTGAGATGCTGAATTATCTCTGAGGAAGAGGAACTGACATCTACCCAGTCCCTGTCTGCTGGCCAGCATGGCCGCCTTACCCAGGGTGGGATGAAAACTGTGAAGGTTTTGTGGTGATCAGCCATACATAGCCAAGGCATAAAAACCCTCATAGATAATGTTTCCAGTGACAAAAGGGTTTTGGATAAGGTTTAATATGCCTTAAGTTTTCACTTTTAAGTGCATACTCTGTTACGTATGCACTCAGATTTGTTGCATCTCATTATACTTACGAAAGTGCTGAGGTAAATAACTCTCCTAAGGTAGTTAAGACTTGACTCATTTCCTCAAAAAAATTTTTATAACTTTTAAATTAAGTTCAGAGAGGTCAATTAATATAATAGACTTTACAGACTACTATATAATAGGCTTTACAGATTCAGGGCCCACTATCAGCAGTTTGCATGCAAAGCATCTTGCCTGAAAGGAGCTTTTCCAGCATGGGAATGAAAATGTCTGTAACTGGGAACAGCACCAGGCCCTAAAACTCTTTGAGCAAAGCACAGTTTAGCTTGTAGCTACTGGAACTTTATTGATGTAAAATGACTTTGGTTCCATGCTAAAGCCGTGTTTGGCTCTTACTGCGGGTTATTCCACATCTGCAGACACTTTCAGTAGCTCGTAAGGATTATATTGCAAGAGATTCCGCGATTCAATATTACATTTGCTGATTTGAAACAGTAATTCATAACTGAATGTATCCAACATGCCCAACAACAACCTCATGCTGTACAACATCCAAAATGTCTAGCTAGCATTTCTTTAGCAAATGAAATTAAAACAGCCCCTCCCCAAATTAGATAACGTTCATAAAATTGTACTCCATCTAACCTTGATGAGGTAAAAAGGTATCCATTTATTCCTCCAAATGTAGATAGGGCCACTGAGACTGGCATAACCCAGGAAAAATAGCCCAGTAACTTTTCACCAAATGTCTAAAGCAACAGAAGGCAGAGAAACTGAAATACACTGCAAAGCATAGAACTGAAATCAAAGTGTATTTTAGACATCCAGGGAATTGTTTACTTACTACCGCCACAGCGTTGGAGGACAAGAGCTCTTGGGGTGACATGGCAGTGAAATATGCAATGTTGGTGAACGTATACACAAATGTCACCAATGGGATGGATATGAATATGGCACGAGGTAGGTTCCTAATAAAAGAATTAGGAGGGTAGATAAGAAATTACAGTCATGCACAGTGAGACCACAACAACCATGTACAGCCTGGGGGAGGTCACCCAGCCAGGCAGGTTCATCAGCTGTTTCTCTGGAGGGGAGCAATGCTTCCATCGGCTCTTTGACCCGAGCTCCCTGGGACAAAAATACCACGTGCTCCCTTTGGGCTGTTGGTTGGGACCAAGGCAGTGCGTTGCTGAAAAATGAAATAGCTGTTTCTCCAAAGCCCTATGTACAGGCATCAGTGGTGGAATAAAATGCCTTGTTTTGCTTTACCTTCACCTGCTCTGAAAAGGAATGTGACCCTGTTGTTCAGGTGGCTGCCTTGGCCTGTCCCATGCCATAAACCTGGTCTGGTCATACAACACTGTGGCAATTTACAGTAGCACAGAGGTACTCAACCTCCGATCCAGAGACCTCCTTAGAGGTGGACACCTGAACCATTCTGTATCTAATGCAATAATGCATTTGTTTCTCTGTGTGTCAGATTTGGAAAAAAAATTTTAAAAAACATATTTAACCTTTGTGATTTTGAACAGATTTAGTAAAAATGGGAAGTGTTTTTTGTTATCCAATTATTTCTTTATATTTTAGTTTGCCTTCATGGCTGCAAAAATAATAAAACCCCCACCATTCACTCCTTTTTCTCTTTATTTCCAACGAAGGACATATTTGCCTTATTTAAGTTATAACTTTTCATTATTCAGCTTTGAAATTGTGGTCGTCCATTAAAATGTTGGTGTTTTATTGAGGGAACACATTACCACACTTTCTTTATTCCTGCCAAGATCTCTGGACATGCACTTTGCCACTCACTAGTGTGAAGGCATGTGCAGAGCTGCTTGTAAGGCTGCAGCTTTAATACATTCCCTTCAGGCTGTGTAATAGCTTAAATTTCTCCTTGTTTAATTGCTGTGTGCATTGGATGCCCAGAAACAACTAACGCTCCGAGAGCTGCCCTTGGCATTTGTCATTCCACTTCATCAGCTCAGAAATGTTGAAACATTTGAGCTTTGCTTTACTAAACTAAAATTCACTTTCCCTCCAGCTTTCCCAGCCTGCTTGTGATAAATCATTTCCAAGCACCTTCCTGTACCCAGGACCAGCAGCAACCTGACGTCGGTCAGCCTGGTGGGCAGGTGCCCACAGCCATGCTGGGGCAGGGAGCCCTGCCTTCACCACACAGCGACTTTCTAATCTTCTCTTTCAGGTGTCTGTGGAAGATTGCCTTTGGGTGAAAAAGCAAAGCAACTTCTAGCATAATTCAACATTTTTCCAGTAGAAGTGATTTTCCCTATAGATACTTGTGTGGCATCTCATCAATGGTTAATTTTCTGCTACAGAACCACTGTACGATTGAATAGTGCCATAAAGATACTGCTTTGTCTATAGACTGGTTTCATTCAGTTAATGCCTTCGTGCATTTTTAATTTTAACTTGCCTGCTATCAGTTCTAAGCAAAAAATCTCTCTCTCCTTTAGGAAGACTGGTCCCATAGATATGAAAGGACATCACTGCAGCTTATTAAATGAATAATATTACCAGATGGCTCCAATGTCTCAGCACTTCAAGAAAATGTGGATGGCATGGAAATGGATACTTGCCTGCGGGGATCAACCAGTTCTTCTGTTACATAGTTCAAGAAGTTCCAGCCACTGAACGCAAACGACCCTTGAAGAAAAGCTAACGCTAAATGCCCCACAGATGGAGTCATCCAAAAATTGAATGCATTGCTTGGTGTCAGCTCTTCATAGCTTCCTGCACAGAAAGCGCAAGCAAGAGGTTAAGCCACCCCTACCTACCAGAGACCAGAAAATAGGTAAACTTCTGCTTTTTATTCTTTATTTTTATTCTTTATTCCTTATTGGATTTTGGACTTCATGCTCTTCATGTCACCATGGGCTGGCACTTGCAGTGCTTTCTGCGGGATGGCAGCTCGGGCTATATGCATGGCCACCCCTGGCTGCCTTCTGTGCTGCGGCACCGGTGTCACCGCCACAACTCATGGGACACTTTGCAAACCTGCACTGTCTGAGGATGTCTCCTTGGTGGGGTAGATTTCTACCTGTTCTTAATGTGTTTTTCTTTTACAAGCATTTGGTGTTGTTCAGTAGAAATAGTGAAAAATAAAATGTCTATGGGGCTGGAAGATTTGTCAAGATTGTGGGACTATTACCACTGAAAAAACAAGTTTTCTGCTCTCTTGTAAATATCGTATTTCATCCTGCTTTATATGACTCATCATATACACGATAAAAACATTGTGAGCCTTTTGTGTTTTCTGCTTCCCGTTAAGTTGGTAAATCGGTGAGACTTCTTTTTGCCTATTTTTAATCTTATAAGTGACTTTTTGTCAGAAATTAGACTAGCGCCCAAAATGAAGCAGGGCCTGGGCCCTGAGCAAGGCATTGCTTATTCATTTTACACCCAGAGCAATTCAAATTTAAGGAACATAGAACAGATTAAAAAATTCCAGTAACTATTCCAAAACATCCTCAGCTGCCCTCCTTTATTCTATCAAAACTGACAAAGTGGGCCGCAAAGGGACTTGTTTAAGGGGATACAGCTGATTTCTCTGTTGTGCCATGGTTTCCACGGCTGTGTGAGTATACAGCCCCACAGCATGGCTAAACCCAGCGCTCCTTCAGGTCAGTTTGTAAGGAGGAAACAGTGCAGTATGTGGGAAAAATCAAGTCTATCAACAGTACCATACCCGTGTTAGAGCTGTCTCACAGAGTACCTTTAAAGATCTGTATGAAGCCCACAATAATGATAAGGGTCAGGGCTAAGAGTTTTCCTGCTGTAAATATATCCTGAATGCGTGTTGCCCATCGAACGCTGGAGCTGTTCACCCAGGTCAGGAGGACTGGAGAGCAAAAGACTGAATTCAGTGAAATGAAATTATGTTTATTTAAGAACACACAATCAAAGCATTTTAAAAACCAGACTGACACGCATGTTCCTGTGGGGAGCTCTAGCGTGGCCAGGAGCGAGGGCAAGGAGGAGCATTGCCTTTCCCTGGGAAACTCCCAGCTGCAGGGGCATCTGTGGCAGACAGCAGCTTTCCTGCCTCCGGTGCTGCCATCGGGGCTCCCCCCCACTCCAGGGACTGTGCCTGAGTAGTGCTCAACGTGCAGGGATCACCGCTTCCTCATGGAAACGGTGAACATCTTCAGTCGCTTCAAACCCCTGGTTTGCTTTTGCTGGCTCCGTAAGTAATTGATGCAGAGCCGGTGGCACGCTGTGCTTCCTACATGCTCACATTTGTGAATGTAAAAAAAAAAGACTAGGAAGGGCTCAAATGGTGGTGGGTAACCCATGCTGGTGGGTATCCCAAGCTGGTGGGTCACCTGTGCCGGGCACCCATGGCTCTGCAGGGAGCACAGCACTGCCCCATCCCACAAGCTCACCTGCTGCTACTTTCCCTGGGACCCGCAAGGATTTGGGCTCTGTTGTGCCCCACTCCAGCCCACTGTGCTTGCTGCAGGCAAGTGGGAAGGGACTGAATATCCCACACTGGTCACGGTGCCTGTCCTGGGACCTCCCCGCTTGCCTTTTGGGTTGTGGCCGTGACCCCAGCCTGGCTGGAGTGGCCCCTCAAGTGGTCCCATGTAAAACCGAGGCAAGCTTTTTGTGTGCGCGAGAGGCAAATACTCACGTAAACACACCATGGAGAGGATCCTGGAGGCATTATAGGGGGGGATACAGTTAGGGAAGACGGGCTGTAGGACATAGTTTGAGAAGGTCAGTGCAATCACAGCCAGACTGGTTGGGTACATGATAAGCACTGCGCTCCACAGCAGCAGAAACCTGAAAGGACAAGAAAAAGCACAAGAAAGCAGTGCTGGGGGTGTGCTGGAGGAGGTAATGCACGCTCGGCTGTGCAGTGCTTCAGGACAGCTGCCAAGGCATCAGGACCAAGAACCTTCATCCCAGTCACACCTAGGTGTGCCGCCCCTCAGCCCTTTTCCCATGTTCCCAGTGCAACCTGGATTTTAAACTAAACATTTTTAAGCAAAGCACAGTTTAGGGACTTATGGAAGACTGAGGATTATGCCCAGTGGGCACACTTTGATTTAGCTCTGTATGTCAAAGTGAAAGCATCTCTGTTGCTCCTGGGCTGACATGTTACTGCAGCAGACAGCAGTCCCTACGATGAAGGCATCTCCGAAGGGTTTTGGCAGGGCCCCCAACTGCGAGCTAGCTGCACTCTTGGGGCTGCTATCAGCTCCCTGCCGGTCATTGGGGAGTTTCTTGTCACCATTTGGATTGGCTCTGTGACCCGGGTCAGGGCAGCTTAGTGCTGCACTATTCTGCGATTGCTCAGCTGGTGTCCACCTGGGCTGGTTGTCTGCCTCCAGCTGCAGCTGAAGGTGATTGCATCAAATGAGGTACCCTTGCAAATATAAAGTGTGAGATAGTTTGGTTTCCCACTCTGTGAAAAGGACAAAAAAAATACTTCTCTTACAAAAGCAGCGGTGAATCTGGTTAGTGTTGAGTTAGTGAAATAGTATTATTTCTGTAGTGAGTAGTCACTGCAAGAAAGTGAAATCTTTCTTGCCATGTACATACACACACAGATACATACACATTAATTCATTCATATACATGCACAAATGTAATGTGCAGGGATGCCCAGCACAAATGAGGATTGGAAATGATATTTCCAAATAAGACAGTACAATTTCTAGAGTACATGGGTTGCTCTTTTAAAGGCTGCTCCCTCCCAGCATGCTCCCTGCTGTCAGCCCCTTGAATCTGGCACCGCTGGGGAGGCCCTCCTGGTGCCCTTACCCTGGAGGGATGGAGTGTGTGCTGCTCACCAGGTGCTCCTTGGGCTGAGTTGGTGAGTGTCTCTTAGTCCCATCCTTTTCTTTGCCTTGTTGTTTCTGAGAAGTATGGGGCAATGTGATGCTTCCTTTTTCTTATTAACTACCAGAGAGTTAATTTGGTAAATTAGCATGATGCAAGAGCTGGTTGGTTACCTTCCCAAATGGCACTATTGTTTTTAAAACTTAGGGTTTTTTTCCCTTTCTCTTTACTTTGTTATGTGACTTTTTTTTTTTTTTCCTAATGTTTTTCATCATGGTTCAGAGCCTCCAGTAATTGCTTTGTGCTATTTGGAGCTGCTGGTGGTGTGTCCAGTTTGGGATAACTCTGCAAACCCTGCTTGCTGGGTGAGTTAACCTAGCTGGTTCCCACTGAAGACTAAATATGATTTAAAGACTGCAATAATAATTTGCTGATAGGGCTAGGATGCTGTCAGTGCTGAGCCAGGTCAAGTTCAGCCTTCATTACCCTGCACAAACCCCTGCTGCATGTGCCTGACAGTGCTGCTGGCAGGGCTCAGGCAGAGCTGCCCCCAGGGGACCGTGAGGTGTGGTGGACACAGCTCTTCTGCATCACATTTATCTTAGCCCATACAATTTATGTAGGCCGAGAACTAAAATAAAAATATTCAGCTAAAAATATTCATTGGGGAGAACGACTCTGAAAACAGTATTTCAGGCAAAATTGACCCTTGCTTTTATGTTGCAACATGGAGTGCGTTACCGCTGGTATTGGGTAGAATACAGTTTAATGGGAATGTGAATAATTCAATACATTTTTGACAGTCAATTTGTTTCATGCTGAATTGAAATACATGCAGGACTGATAGCACAAATTAAAGTAAATGCAGAATTTTAGCAGAAGGTGACAAAGTTGTGCTGTCAATTGGGAAGCTCAAACAAGAAATGCCATTAAAATAAGAAGGAAGCTTGCCTAAGATGTAGGCCCACTTTTATCTTGTTTTTCTAGGTAAGTTTTAACCAAAGCCTGGTTCTGAGAAAAATATATCCACGCTGGTCACTCAGATCATGTTCGTGTCCCTGAACATCCGGCTGTTAGGGCTGCACCGCTGGGCACTTGCCTTGCTCTCACAGTGCTGTCAGCAGCTGGCAGGGCGCCTGGCCGGCTGGGGATGGATGTTCTTGAGTTAAATTGTTTGTGGGGAGGTGGCGTTTGCTGTGGCTAGCAGGCAGGAATTAATCCCAATATGATTACCCAACACTGAGTCTTCTAGGAAGTATTTGCTTTTAAAGTACCACCTTTTATCATCTGTTGTGTAGGAAGAGTTAAGAGTACAATTTCCTTAGCAAAGAACAACTGTTCCATATCAGCTATAATTAATTTAAGTGACACAGAGCTGAAATTTCCTGCAGACATAACTGAGTTTCAGATGTCCTTGCTATCGCAGTGCACACAGTTTGATGAATCGAGGTGCAAGCCGAAGGGCCGGAGGTGTGCTTTAGCTGCCCTGGGCAGCTGCGTGGAGGGAGCACAGCCAGCACTGGGAGCCCAAAGTCCAGCCTGAAGCAGGGAGATGTCATCATGGCACATCTGGAGTTACTTTGCCCAGTTCTTCAAATGGGAAGTGGAGGGAATTTCTGCCCTGAGGGCTGAGTTGTGGCACTCAGGGTGTCAGGAGCTGAATCCTATCTGATCAGCTTTCAGGGTTACTCAGTAACTTACAGCACTACAGGAACCTGAGAAGTTAAATCTTTTCTAGTTGCTGACTAAGAAGTGATCAGACCTTTAGAAACAGGCTGGAGACAGCTGAATGTAGAGAAAAAGGAAGCTGTAGCTGCTCTTGTGATTATTTTTTTTTTCTCTTGCATATTTTTTTTTTTTTAGCATTGAAGTTTGTGTGGGAAACCTGAGCTCCTGCATGTGATGATGGTGAAAGGGCTGCTAAAATAACCTCCCTGCCTGTATTTGGCGCAAACTGTGGTTGTGCGTAACAAGCTTCAATAGATGCTAGGTGGATGGCCTCTACTGTGCTTTTTGTTGTTGAGTCTGATCCAAAGTCTATTGAAGTTAATGGCTATCCTCCCATCAATGTGCATGTGCACTAGATAATATCTCTAATTAGATTTTTTCCCTGTTTTAGAAACATGCTGGAATAAGTGACAATCTGTGGTGGGACATGCTGCTTTTGGGGAGGTATGGCATTCAGTGCCAGTTATCCCTGGACCAAACCAAATTTTTTTTGCAGGTATCTCTGCATACTAATTTCCTCACCTGTGGAAAGAATGAACAGCATGGTTTGATCTGGGTCTCTAATAGTCTAGAGGACTTGGTGAAATTGGTTCTCAAACATGTATTTGGGATGTGCCTGTACTCCCAAGAGGTTCTCACGTTAGATATCATGGAGTCAAAGCAGCCTGTGAAAATAGAAAATTAGAGTCTACCCTACTTGTTCGTCATTAATAAAAGAAAACAGTTTGAAATAGTTGCTGTACTACAGATCACCTTATCACAGGAAAAGATTAACAGGTTTACGAAAGTTGGAGCTAGTCTGAATCTTATTAATGTTACCCTATGTTGCTGAAAGAATTATTGCCTTTGGAAACTTTAGATTTTTGCAACAACAACAAAAAGGAAACACATAAGTATTTTTTAAGCATGTTTACTTGCAGTTTGGAGTGACGCTCATCAAAGCTTTGGCTTAGAGTTCTCTGCTGTTTTCAATACCATTGATTTTTAGTAAGAATGTAGGTTCAGTCATCAGTCACTGCTGGTGAAGCAGCTATGTTAGTTGCAACGTTATTGCTGAGCATTCAGAGAAAAGTTGTATTTATCAGAAATGCACCAGTGGGTTTTTCATGAAGCTGAATTTATTCATTGTCTTCTGCAAGAATACATGTTAAGCCTATTATTTACTATTTTGGGTAATATTCTTTTTATGGCCTGTACAGACATGCAAGCCCATATACATGTAAGATGAGCTATGCTCAGACAGCTCCAGCAGCATGGGATGTGACACATTCCCTGCAGTTAGTGTGCTCGTACACAAATGCTATTTAAAAAGAAGATGTATTCTAAATGAAGTGGGAAGTTTGCGCCCTGGCCAGACCAGAGCCCAGTGCAACAGGAGCCCTCCCTTGCCTCCTCCTCCTCCTCCCCTGACTGGAGCTGCCAAGGACCGTCCCTCCTGCAGGGTAATCTCCAGCTGATTTTTGCCATCACCACTGCTCTCAGCAGCATTTCATGCGCTGCCCTTTAGCTGTGCTCGGACTCGGAACTGGGCTGCTGCTCTGCACCCAGAGCTTCTGCCAGCTCAGGAAATGGTCCTGTCCTGCCTTGCTCTCTTTTATTCCATTCACCTTCTTGCATCACACCTAGCAGGATTACTATTTATTTTTTATTTATGCAACCAACTATCAATAGTGCCAGGCACGGAAGCTGGGGCATGTACTCCAATGGCTGTTATGATCAAACAGTACCTCTTTTTCTTTATACCTATGCAAGAAAACATAATAAATGGGGACAATTTCGAGGAGCACAGACAAGACAACAGAAGTGAAGATTAAATGTCGTGGTCTGGGTGGATACAGCATGTACTCCTCTAATAAACTTTGTGTGAATAGACCAAACCATTCAGCTTTGCCATTGGGAAAATCCTTTGGCAGATGCATTAAAGCCTTGTGTGGTGAATTTGATGTTCTTTGCTGTAGAAGGACTAAATCAGAAGAGAAAATTGAACTTTTGGAGAAGCAGTGTTTTTAACTTGGGGGAGGCACAGTGCAGGCTCCCAAAGGGCCTCTTTCAGCTCAGAGCCCCACATGCAAGTGCCAGTGGGGGAATGGATGCCTCTAAAGTGGAAAACTGAAGGTGCTTGTGAGGGTTCCCAAAGCTGCAGGCTTTAGGTGGTGACTCGGCAAAGTGCATCAGGGTGCAATTGCAGCCCAGCTTTACTGGAAAATATGACTGAGCCCCCCCTTTTACACCTGTGCTGTGTTTGGCTGGTGTAGAGTTAATTTTCTGCGCAGTAGCTGGCATGGGGCTATGTTTTGGATTTGTGCTGGAAACAGTGTTGATAACATAGGGATGTTTTCATTCCTGCAGAGCAGGGCTGACAGAGAGACAAGGCCTTCTCTGCTCCTCACCCCACCCTACCAGTGAGGACGCTGGGGGTGCACAAGGAGCGGGGGGGGGTCACAGCCAGGACAGCTGACCCCAACTGACCCAAGGGATGTCCCACACCATATGATGTCATGCTGATCATTTATGGCTGGCATGCAGGAATGTCACTTGGACACAGCATCATTTACAGTGCCGTTCTTTCCTTCCATGGACTTTATTGTGTCAGAGAGGGAAGTGAAAGTGTTCATATCTCTGTGTAGGGGCAATTTGGTATTTCTAATGAGAGCAGAAAGAATGACTTTTCAAAAGCTTTTTATTGACAAATGTTCCCTGTCTCTTCCAAGTCAGATATCTTTTCCAGACTTAGTATAAATGTGTTTTCAAATTACTTTATAGAGATAGGGTACTTACCCAGCTAACCCACCAAAAATCTCTGTGACGTAGGAATAATCCCCTCCTGATTTGGGGATAGTGACTCCCAGTTCAGCATAACATAGCGAGCCAAGGGCAGCCACCCCGCCACCAAGCACCCAAATAATGAGAGCGAGTCCCACTGAGCCGGTGTGCTCCAAAACTCCTTTTGGCGAAATAAAGATCCCAGAACCAATGATATTACCTGGAAAGGACAAAATGTTTTTGGTGAGGTAAAAGAAAGCGAGAAATGCATTTTTATATTTTTTTTTTTATTATAAAAAAAAGGGAGGCGGTGTGCAATCAAACCCACAGCCCCTACCCAACGAAAAAAGAACCCCCCACCAAACCCTCTCTTCCAGATTTTGCTTGACTGTATTTTATCTGATTACACCCTGGGGAAAGCATTGCTGTTTATCAGCAATCAAGGACGGTAAGTGCATGCTCAGCTCTGCTGAAGCATGGTCAGATGCGGGTGAGCACCCGTGTTTGCAACTAGCAATTTTGTGGCACGAAATCAGACAGCTGCTGTTACCTGCCATGCCCAGTATTTTATTGAAAGGAATCAGAATCATCTTTGTAATGAAGATTTTAATCTCCTCCTGAGAGGAATCTAAACAAGATAAGGCCTATCTTCAGGGGGGCTGGGAAGTCAAAAAACCCTCTGTAGCATTATCTACAACATAGGGACCAAGAGGTGCTCTTGCCACCAGGGCAGGTTTAAGATTGTGCTTGAAAAGTCATCTCAAAGTCTTGAATGTTAGAAATTAATTAACATTCTATATTTGTAATACCTGCGCTGCTTAGTCATTGCCCATAGGTTTTACAGGGATATTGTGGGGTGACTGAAGTATCAGACAATGTGGACTTTGTCCTACTAATTTTGTTCGATGAGTGTGTGACTCAAGGTAGTGCCGGGTGTAGGAGGGGAGTGCTGAGTATCAGAGATGTTCTTTGTTTGCATGGCACCAGGGAAACTGCACTGCAAGAGGTGCTTCATAGCTGCTCAGTGTCTGGAAAGAGAGGGGTGGGGGTTTTGGTTTGGGTTTTTTTGGTTGGTTTTTTTTTTTGCCAGTCTTGTGACTTTTTGAGCAATATATCCAAAAGGATGTGAAGTTAAGGATGTGAAGTCCCTGCTGTTGTAGGACTCTACAGAGGGCTTTCTTTTTTTATGAGTTAGTATTAAAATCCTGGCTGACAAAGTTGAGTTTCAGCCTATGCTGTTGAACAGCATTTCTTATTAGTGGGATATCAGTCATTAATGAGGTATCATCTAAACCAGCTTCTCAGCAGCCTTTAAATCTGTGCATCATCAGATCTACGCTCTCTTCCTCCCCTCTGCTTTATAAATGCTTTTCAGCTTGCAATGTGTAGCAAGTTCCCTAAACACGTCTAGTTGCGCCAAATTTTGCTGCATTTGGCTTCAATTCTGTCCTCGCATTTCTTAAAGCAGCTTCTGGATGTGCGGCTCATCCAGCCAGTCTGCCCTGGTTGTGCTCATATGTAGCTGTGCGTTTGCAGCACTTGTGTTGAAGCAGATACTCTATCTGTGCTTTGAAATGAAGTAAAGGTAGAAAATAGACAACGCCAGCAGCTGACGGTGCCCATTTCCTAGCAAGAGTGGAAGCATGGAAGGCCGTGGGGGCAGCGCAGCTTCTGGATGTGCGGCTCATCCAGCCAGTCTGCCCTGGTTGTGCTCATATGTAGCTGTGCGTTTGCAGCACTTGTGTTGAAGCAGATACTCTATCTGTGCTTTGAAATGAAGTAAAGGTAGAAAATAGACAACGCCAGCAGCTGACGGTGCCCATTTCCTAGCAAGAGTGGAAGCATGGAAGGCCGGGGGGGCAGCCCTGCCATTGCTGAGTCTCTGCTGGATTGCCCAGAGGGTTTGGGGCTTCTTGGAGCAACGGGCTGCTTGTGGTGCAAGGGTCTTGACACAGGTGAAGCTATTCCCTGAATATTAAAGGTTAGCATAGCACTGCAATGGAAGACCAGAGAATCTGACTAAATACAATAATATGTAATGCAATGAAGACGCATTCTTGGGATGGGTGGTGGGACGTGCTGTGCCTTTCTTGTTTGCTGGCATGCCAGCCTGTGAAAGGGCAGTGCTGCGTATGAGGGCTGTGTCAGTGTAAAAGCTGGCTTTTAGGTGTACGGTTGGTTACATTATGAAGTGCCCCCAGGCAGCTCAATCTGCAGTGCAGTGGCTTCACGTAAGGCTGGCAGTGCACAACAGTAAGGAAATAGCGATAGAGATTAAAGAAACTGATGCAGACCCCCCTGCAAGTTGTGAAATCGGTTTAGAAAGGCATGACATTGAAAAAAATTTTCCCACTTTTAATTTGTAAGCTTTGCAGCTGGCCATGTCCCCCTGTGTAAGAGTCCTTCCTGGGCATGGGCAGGCCAGAGTAATTTTCTTTTTAGATGTAAGTTGAGAGCCACAGCTGCCACTTTAGAAAATACACTGAATAGCACCAAAATTTTGATAATGCCTTTAAAGCAACATTATTAAATCTTATATCATCCCTGAAAGCCACATAAAAAGAAAAAAAGACTTGCTAGAGTATTGTTAAAGCACTCGGCAAAAGTGACTTCTGTAGCTCGCTGGTCTGTCTTGGTGAGAGTGCTCAACCTGCTCCCATAGGGGGCAGATTTTGGAGCACAAGCCATGGGTTACCTCTGTACCAGTGATGTGGGGGACCCTGCTGCTATGTTTGACAGCATCCTCTGCAGATGGGTGCAGCACTGTGTAAAGGCTGGGGCTGTCTCACTGGGTCTCACCTAAAAAGTGGCAAAATGCAAGGCAGGGGCAGGTTTGTATTCAAGAAGGAGCTGCATGTGCAAAGAAACGGATTACAGATTGACTCAAAGGCTATTTAAAATTCTCCTTTTGGCACAGGGAACAGTCATGCAAATCCCTTCCTTCCACCCCAAATTGGGGCCCAGAGTGCAGGGATGCCCCTTTGGTGCTACGGCTCACATATGTCGAAAAGGGAGGGCATAAAATGGCTGGGAGCAGGGAGATTAGCAAGGGAAAGGGAATAGCCAGCCCTGCCTGTCCATGGCTCTTCTCTCCTCCTGCCCTGGAGCTGGTGGCTGGGTTGGTATCAGCATCTCCCAGTCCAGAAACTGTAAAATATGATGTGAGGGACTGGGGTTTACTCTAGAGAGGAGCCGAACAAGAGAAGATAAGTCTGCAAATGTACAGACAGCATTTGTAAGGAATACAGTTTTGTGGGCATGGTCTGCTTTCTTTAATATCCATTGTGCACAGATAAGATTAAGCCAGAAATAACTGGCTTAAATGGTGATGGAGGAGATTGAGTGTGAAGTTTAGAAAAATCTTGGCAGTGTTGAGATCTTCAGCCATGGAGGGAATCCCTGGGGGAAACCAAGGCATCTCCCACCTGAGACCTGCTTCAGGTGGGATAGACATCTTCCGGGACTGGAAGTGCTTTCTATGCATTAAAAAAAAGAAAATATATCAGGGATGTAGCTGTTATCAAAACTAGATCTTAGAATAACAGTAAAATTAAGTATAGCTATCCCTTAGCTGAACTAGCACAGAGAGCCCTAACCACTGCTACAGCATTAATCATGGCAGCTTGCACTGAAGGAGTAGGTTTTGATGCGGATGAGTTGCACAATATTATTCACAGTGCTAATAGGTTTGTTCTGTGTCTTCCCTACTGGGAAGCTACATGGCTGGAGTGGAGTAGTGGAAACTTCCAAGAAGATAGATGAGGAGTTAATGTATTGCTAAAGCATACATAATACTTGATAAAATTAATGAGGCTTCTTGGTCATAGTTTCTCCTGCTGGCTGAAGCGTTGCAACATATTTAAAACAAACAAGCTTTTCTGGAAGACTGGTTGTACTCTGTCCAGGAACAGTAACAAACCTTGAATTTAAGCTGAAAAAGAAATACCTGCCTTAGGAGTTTAAAAACTGTCTTGACAAAGTCTCAGGCAATGCTGTGTGCTGCAGCTCTAACAGTTATACTTGTGCATATGGAGGAAGGCCATGAGTTAGGAAGGACTCTTAAAAATTATCCTCTACCTGGCAGCATAGATACCTGTATCTATTTTTCATAGATCAATGCACCTGAAAATACTGCAATTTTGGAAGGAGCCAGTGGTATTTTGGGGAGCATACTGAATTTAGGACATACTGTTTTTCACCACAATAGATCTGTAGATTTTAATTGTCTCTTTGAGATGCAACAGGACTTGTTCCTGCTCTGGCAACCCCAGCACTGAACAAACAGGAATTGCCCAAAGACAGAATAACCCATAAATGAGTCCCCTGGCTCCTTTCACACTGTCTCCTCCTGCTCAGTGCTCTCTTTTACCTTAGCTCAGGTTTGCTGCTATTTTTGGCAGCAAACAGCAGATGCAAATACCCATCCTTCAGCAAGCTCTTGGTGAGAGCTTCCACCCCCATGCTCTGTCACCTTTTCATTGTGTCAGTACATGAGGAAAGGATAAAATCCAAACGCAGCATGGCATCCCCCAAACTAATAATGGACAAGAAATCTAGCAAGTTTTCGAGTGGATGTGCAGCGTTACTGTGTGGTGTCTGCAGGCCTGTGCTGCGTGGGGCTGAGGGGGGACCCCCGAGCACCACTATGGCTTACACGCAGGCGAGGGGGTGAGCTGACTGCGTGCCGGCCTTTCTGTACCTGCTCAGCTGCTTCAGTGTGATGGGCAGACCTGCTGGCGGGCTAGGAAGGGTGGGGAAATGGGGAGATAAGCAGTGTGAGCAGGCCATGATGTGATGGACCCGGGGAAGAGAAAGACGAGTCCTGGCGAGGTGTAACCACAGAGATAAGGTGGCGGCAGTCGTCTGGCGTGGCAGTGTTAAAGTGTAGTCTCAATGCATAGACAGAAAGTCTATGGTGTGTTTTTTTAAACACTTGCATTTGGCTCTGTCACAGTCCTGAATTTCTCTGTGCGTTGGGTTTCTGCTGCTAGGAAAAGGCATTGCTCGTCCCCGGCTGCCTGGGAGCTGGGCAGCGAGGGGCGTTGGCAGCAGGGCTGTTACTCAAACCCAAATTGCTGTGGAGAGGAGGTGTCTGTGGCACAGTACGGCTTAGAGTGATGTCCTCCTGCTATGGCAAGACTGCCAAAGCAGTCCTCCTCATGTGCAAGTCTGTGTTGAGCCGGAAATAGCTAGTACTTTTTTATTTGAGGATAATACTTTCTGGGTGCAGTTACCTGAAGGAGCAGGATAAGAAGGAACAGGCAGCCTTCCAGATGGTCCTTTCACACAAATATTCACAGGATTTTTTTTTTGGTTAAATTAAGTAGTTAAACATATTTTAAAAAAATCTAATGTCCTTCATGAATGAATATATGATAAGGCAAAATTCTCTTCCAACCTGATGATGGATTTCCTGTTATTTTGCTCTTGCAACATGTGCAAAAGCCGTATCAGCAGGAGTAGAAGTGCTACACCCCTTCTGACAGCAAAATGTTCTTATGGAAACCTGCCATGAATGTGGTAAATGTGCCTGGGAAGCACCTTTGCTTCACTCAGCATAGGACATGTTTAAAAATAGATTTGGTGGAGATGCTGAAATGCTCCAAGTAAATGAGATTTCAGAAACTGCCTGATGAGAAGCACAGTTTTCAGGAGGTCTCATGTTCCCTAGATGCAGTTCTTAGGCCAGAAGACTTGGCAGTAAGGCA
>NW_009259237.1:3852813-3874892 GCF_000687185.1 Egretta garzetta | reverse complement strand
TTGGTGGGCAACTCTGGGGCAAGAAAGAAATTGGCTGTGCAGTTCAGGGAGACTCTCGTTACTGTGCTCACTACATCAGGGATACTTTTTTTCAGCTTTACTAGTGCTGGTACTCCTGATACTCACTGCATTTATTTTTTTCTTCTAAGATGTGAATAGATGGAAAAAATTAATTAATTCCTTCTTGTAAAACAGCCATTTTCTCTGCTCCTTCGTGGCCTCTACTAGAGTTTCTTGCTACAAAACTACCCCTTCGAACCAAAAGGAAATTAATGCTTGAATTGCATATATGTTCATGCTACAGACAGACAGAATAGGCTGTCTAGAACTATATATATATAAAAAAATTTATGTTGGTATTAATACAGCCTTAACCCTGCGTGGGAGGCATGAGCCAGTTAGTGGAAGTTGTGTGACCAATCCCAACAAATCTGTATTAAGTAATCACAGTAAACAGCACCTCATCTAAAAATGCTATATTACAAGCTTCCCATGGGGGCAATGTTCTCGCCACCTCCAGATCAAGCCTGTGACAGGACAAGGGGTAATGGTTTTAAACTAAAACAGGGTAGGTTTAGTCTGGATATTCGGAAGAAATTCTTTACAATGAGGGTGGTAAAACACTGGAACAGGTTGCCCAGAGAGGTAGTGGAGGCCCCATCCCTGGAAACATTCAAGGCCAGGTTGGATGGGGCTCTGAGCAACCTGATCTAGTTAGTGGTGTCCCTGCTCACTGCAGGGGGGTTGGACTAGATGACCTCTAGGGGTCCCTTCCAACCCAAAACATTCTATGATTCTAAGGAGGACCTGATGCATTTACACAGCACAATTGCTTGGGCAAGGTAGATTCATACTTGTGTTGTGCTGCTGCACGCCCCCAGCCCACTGCAGACGCTCAATGCGTTACACCAGCCACAAATGTGGAGCATGGAGAGAGATGGGGCCATGTGAAATGGGGTAGGTGAAGTGTGCCAAGGTGGGGAGAGTGGGATGATGAGCCTGAGTTTGTCTTGCTGGCCCAAGCCCTCTCCCTTGGCACACGGAAATGTTTCTGCTAATAATAAAGAAAAAAACCCAATACACACTTGCTCAGCCCTCTCATATTCCTAACCTTAATCAAGTATCAGTTTTCTGCAGGACAGAAGCTGTCCTCAACCCAGCACTGTATTGTGTAGCACCAATGAGGCTTGAAGAGACATCCTGCAAAAAATACTGACCTCTGGAACGAAATCCTCTTTATGCTCTAGTCACTTGACAGTTTGTAAAAGAGAGATTTCAGAGCCTTGAACTTGATAAATTCTGTGAATTTATTTTTTTGCTTATTCACAGTAACAGTGGTCTATGATAGGGATGAGAAGAAAGGTAGACCTCACAGCTACACCTGCTTGACCTTAAAGAAAAGCATTTTTGTTCTTAACTTAGAGAAATTGGCCCATAAAATTGCCCAGGAGCTGCTCATTGGTGTGAAAAGATGACCCTGGCAGGGCTGCCAGAATCAGCGAGACCTTGGGTGATCTGCTCCCACTCTGCAGGTTGCACACATTCACTAAGACCCTGGGGTGCTCTCAATCAGCCACGCAGCACTGCTGGATGTGTTGCTTGACTGGAGAGGTGAAAAGACACAGCCTTTTTCTTTTTTTTTCCCCCCACTCCCTTCCCTATTTTTCTAGGATATGGAAATCACCCTCAACATGGTCCAAAAAAGAAAAAAAAAATCATGAAACTGGATAAGACCTTGGAAGTGGTATAGTTCAGGCTATTTTACTTGCTTTCTGTGTTTTGTAATTTTTTTTTTTTAAGATTTCAGGGTTCAGATTTTGACAATTTTCTAAAACAACTCATGAGGGTTAGGAACATAATTTTTAAACAAAAGCCAAAGTTCTCATAGAATAATACCACTTCAAGAGTTATTGTGAAAGGGGGAAAAAAAAAAAGGCAACAAACACCCTGATACAAGATATGACACTGACTATGGTGAGACAATAGGATGCAGATAATAAAAGAAAAAAAATTCTATTGTATAGGAATTTATGCTTATAAATTTTTTCTTTTAATACTGAACAAGTCTTTTCCCAGCTGCACTTTGTATGTGGTGCTGTAACCTGCTGCTGGGGAGTTTTACCTGAGAATGAAGCGCAGCCTGTCCTCTGTGAGCTGCACTCACAGCCCAAACGGCCAGGGTGGCTGTGACCCAGTGCACTTGCTGGTGCCCCTGAGCCTGCTGGAGGTCGGACAAACCCAAACAGCTCTTGTGACATGGCAGTGAACTGGGTGTGAAGTGAGTTCAGTCTGCTACCAGCTACGCTCTGTCTCCATCAACTTAGCGGAAGTGGGTCCCACACCAGGTTTTTGCCAAATGGAATGCCAAAACCCCTGTCCTTTCAAATTTCCAGTCCTTTATCTAATTATGTTTGGGATCTTTTGTGCTTGTAACTTTGATGTTGAGACCTGGGTCTGGATGGGTTTCCCAGACCAGTCGCTCACACATGCAGTGCGCGGTTTTACTCGTAGGTCAGCGCCTCATTGCGTTGAAATAAACCATTTGAGAACTGTGATACTGCCTTGAAAATTAGGGCATGGGGCTTTACTGAGAAATCCAGTGTTTTCAGTTCACTTCTGGCTTTTAAACTGTGAGAGTGCATTTGGGGTCAGGTTTTGATGTTTTTTCAATGCAGCTATGGGAGTTGAAACTCATCTTTTAAACAAAAGCTGAATTCTCATTAAAATACTTCAAGAACCACACTTTGAAGGAAAACACTAAATATCACTATGCTTGTGAGAAAATAAAGGGATCTGGTAATACTTTGCATATTCACTTAGCATGCAAAGTCCTTAGGGCATCTTTTATTTATCTGCAGCACACAATCCATGCAAAGTGTAAAAATAATGGATCTTGCAGCCTGTTGAAAGTATTCAGCAGTTCTTTAGGAATGGCCTTACTGATTGTATTTAGAGACCATATTTCTGATAAAACCAAAGCAATTTCCTGTGTGGTTAGCAATGAAAAATATCACTCATGCCTTTTTTACTGCTTGTGCATTTCATTAAAGATGGGTCTGTAATATGGACTAGAAATTTGTCTAAGCAGCTCTTCCCCCTACAAAGTGAAATATTAACAACAAAGAAATTTTGCACCTTTTTTGGGCCACAGTCAGGTAAATCACTTTGACTAGTTGTTCAGTGAAGGATTACAGTGGACAACATTCCTCAAAAACTGTGTATGGTTCATGAGCATAAATCCTGCCAGACTCCTGCTTTCCTTGAGTGCTGTTTATTGTCCCCAGGAGATGGTACTCCAAAGCTTGAGGTGGGTCACCCAGCGCTCAGTGGCACGTTGTGGGTAATGCCGTCAAGAGATGTAGGGTTCCAAGGCAGCCTCTGGCAGGTAGTACTGGCAGAAGGAAAGCCTGCATTACCTGGGTGTCCTGCCTCCTTCAGCATCGTTGTGGAGGTGCGTCCCATGTTTATTGAAGCAGAGTAGGAATCAGCAAGACAGTAGTCAACATCATCAAAGGTTATATCCCCAACTGCATATTGGCTGTTTCATTTGTACAGTTGTAACAGATAGTCTGAGTATTTGTCTGGGTATCTCAACTATGAAGGGCAAGTCCAGCATCCTTTCTCAGTGCCAATATGGGGAATGTAAGTCATTATTTGTCATTTTTTAATGAAGCTGTAGAAAATGAGGTTTTTTTTTTTAATTTTAATTTTTTTTAAAACGAAATGTTTGAGACCAGCTTGGTTTCAGTTACAGCTTTCTTTTGATATGTTGCTATACTGTACCCCTACAGTAGATAGAGACAGTTTTCACCAATAGCAATAGAAGAATAACCAAAAGTCTACCCGTCCTCTCAGGACTCCCACATCTAAGTAGACATTGTTCAGGCCAACAGGATGAGAGCATGTGTTATTGCTTAAAATAGCTCTCTTATAATCAAGTGCTGAAGCTTTGCATCCTGCCTGGGAGTTAATAAATATCTGAGTATGAAATATTGTAAAGATTTGATATTACTGTTCAACAACAACAGCTTAGTCAAAAGGAATTGTGCTCTACAAATTGTTTAAATCCAGTTTAAATGAGGTGGATTCATCAATAATGATGATGATGTAACTCATTGTGGATATTTATTTATATAATTATTCAGCAGAAAACTGCTAAACTAAGCAGCCTTCAGACTAGCTAATTGCCAGTTACTAATTAGCTTTCAGAAGTTAAGCACTCCTAACTGAAGACATCAGTGACCACTTTTGATTGTCACTGCCTGTTCCTGAACGCAGGGCATGACACACCTACAAAACTAGCCAAGAAGCAACATGCGTAGCTCATAACTTTGGTGCTAACCGGGAATCTTGTGGCAGCACAGGCAGTCCCACTGGCTCTATTTATTTCCAGTAAATAAACTTGCCACTCTCTGCCCTGGCTGACCTCAGGCTCTGCCCTGGCCCACACACCGGCACTGCCAGGAGCGTGATGGCTGCTGTGCACCAGAGCTGTGCCATGGCACTTAATGGGATGGACGGGCACAAGGTGCTGCTTCGCCTTTGCCCTGCTCCTCTCCAGCTCATTAAGAGAAGTTCTGAAACAACAAAACACTCAGGCCCCCAAAATTTACTAGAATATAGGGACTCTACAAAATTAGAATCGGCAAACACTCCAAGTGTTTTTTCTTAAGCTCTAGTCAAGCATGAATTTAGGCTGTGTTGCAGTGTTTTAGATATTTCATCTAATGGCCTTGAACTTCGTTGCTTTTAAATAGCATTCAGAAAACTCTTAATGAAGAATGGATGAAGAATTAAAGAATCTATAGAGCTTGGCATTAAAATAATTGCCATTTGACTTCATATGAGAGTAAAAAACACAACTACTGCAGCAGTGGAAAATGAATTATGGCTCTTCTGCTAATACGCTTGCAAAAGAAAAACTGAAAAATGGCTATAAAAATAACAGTGATAATTTAATGTCTACAGGGACTGGTATTAACAAAATTAAATGATCTTAAAATCCGACTTCTGTTCAAATATTTATGTTAAAATTCCTAGCAAGTAAGAACATGACCACTCATTATAAACTGTAATTCCAGCATTCCAAGTGGATTTTACTGGGTTAAGGATTTATAATCTGATTATGCTACACCCAACTTTAAAGATTTTAAAAATTAGGCTACTTAAAATACTGACAAAAGTGTTTTCTTTAACTTATCATAGATTTATAAAGACGATATTTGCCTTTGAGCACTAAAATACAGGTGTAGTCTATGAGGACCTGAAGAACAAGCTTTTTCTAACAATGAAGGTGTGGGTAGAACCAAAAACTGAGTAAAGGAAGTTAAATATTTCAGGGATAACTTCACTAATAATAACTGATGTGGTCATACAGAGGGTGTGATAGTCTGGTTTAGTCCTAGGGTTAAATTTTGCTATTGCGTAAGAGACTACAGAGATTTGTTAACCATTTAAATATTTATATATTTAAATGTAATAGCTATATATTAAAATGAGCTCGATGTTTGCAATTTATCACATTGCCTTTTACCAACTAGAATATTTAATAAGCCGGGCTCGGTTTCCTGCACAACTGTTTCACTGAAGAAAAACAAACAAGCAAATATCCCTTAATGAATGTAAACCCCCAAAGAAACATGGTCGCTTTTTCCACCCTTTCTCTCTTCTCCAGAAATCAGGGTGCAAGGGTGTGGGGGGCAGGAAGGCCTCACCCTGCCTCACCCCACCAGCCCCCTCCTCAGCCCCTGGATGGACCTGGATGGAGCTCATAAATGGCAGGAAAGAGGCAAAATCGAGCCACGCCATCAGTTGGGAAACATGAGGGACTGGAAAATATCTTTTATCTGGATAACTTGGGGACCTGCAGCGTGGATGGAATATCATTCTTAACCTGAATTTTAGGGAATATTATTGTGGCTGTCACATTTTTGGTTTGCTGTTTTCCCCAGTGTTACTCTGATCAAACTGTTTGCAAGGTGATGGCATGTATCCTTCTCTTGAGAGGGAAGGACCTCTATTTTCAATAAGGGCAAGTGTCAAGTGCTGCACCTGGGGAGGTTGAACCCCATGCACCAGTACAGGCTGGGGGCTGACCTGCTGGAAAGCAGCTCTGCCGAGAGGGACCTGGGAGTCCTGGTGGACGACAAGCTGACCATGAGCCAGCAGGGTGCCCTTGTTGCCAAGAAGGCCAATGGTATCTTGGGATGCATTAAGAGGAGTGTGGCCAGAAGGTTGAGGGAGTTTATCCTCCCCCTCTACTCTGCCCTGGTGAGACCCCACCTGGAGTACTGTGTCCAGCTCTGGGCTCCCCAGTTCAAGAAAGATGAGGAACTCCTAGAAAGAGTCCAGAGGAGAGCAACAAGGATGATAAAGGGACTGGAGCATCTCCCCTATGAGGAAAGGCTGAGAGAGTTGGGCTTGTTTAGCCTAAAGAAGAGAAGACTGAGAGGGGACCTCATCAACACATACAAATATCTTAAGGGTGGAAGTCACGAGGACAGAGCCAGCCTCTTTGCAGTGGTGCTCAGCGACAGGACAAGGGGCAATGGGTACAAACTGAAACATAAGAGGTTTCGGTTGAATATGAGGAAAAACTTCTTTACTTTGAGGGTGACAGAGCACTGGAACAGGCTGCCCGGGGGGGTTGTGGAGCCTCCTTCTCTGGAGATATTCAAAGCCTGCCTGGATGAAGTTCTGTGTAACATGCTCTAGGTGAACCTGCTTTAGCAGGAGGGTTGGACTAGATGATCTCCCGGGGTCCCTTCCAACCCTTGCTGTTCTGTGATTCTGTGATTTTCTTGTCCTTGATATTTTAAGGAAACATAAGACTGATTAAATTGCAAAGAGCACTGATGAGCAGAACTAGCAAGTGGATGCTACTTGTACATGGCAGCTGCAGAGTGGTGATTTTGGGGGTGTGTTGGGGCAGCTGTGTTGCAATTAGATGAAAAATTCACAATCTACAGAAGAGCAATCAAAGCAAATTTGTGAGAACTGCTAATCTCGGCCTTCCCAGGACTTTTAATATGT
The DNA here is from genome assembly GCF_000687185.1 of Egretta garzetta. NCBI lineage: Eukaryota > Metazoa > Chordata > Aves > Pelecaniformes > Ardeidae > Egretta > Egretta garzetta. Next base: position 3,867,860 of record NW_009259237.1, on the reverse strand, counting down.
CTGGGGCCATTTCAATAGTTCTTTAAAAGTAGTAAGCTGCACATTTGGCTCTGGCTTAAGGTGTATAAACTGCTTAGTAAGGATTGTTAGTTTGAAATCACTTTCCACCAGCAGCGGAAAGCAGCCTTAGAGGAAAGCAGTACTTGCAAAACCTGCAATGTGAATTTATGGGACTGCAGTACCTTGCTGTTCAGCTGAAGCAAATGCTTCCTTAACCAAAAACGGCACTGGAAACTCTGATCCCATTCTCTGGCTTGCAAGCATCATGCTCTCCTGAGTGCACACATGGGCATACACTGGCTAGGACAGATTTATCTACAGATCTGCATGTTCAAAATTGCAGGGCCCAGTTTAGCACCTGGAAGGAGATACGGTTGTCTCCTACAGCCAGTGATAGTTCCCACCTGCGTAATGCCTCCCTGTGCTGGAGACCAAACGTTTAGATGACATGTGCGGAGGATGCTGGGGATCAGGCCTCTTGGAAGTATGGGAAATAATAAAGAAGATGGGTGTCTGCTAGTGCATGGCTTTATTTGAGTAACGCTGCTGCAATGTGTTTATATCAAAGGAGAAGTTAAAGCCTGTATGATAGGATTTTTGTTGTTCTAAATTGAGAACTCCTTTTATTCCGCTAATCCTTTCACCGGCTGCAGGCTCTGTCTGCTCTTTTCAGGCACACAGTCCACTGCTTTATTTCCTGCTGCTCTGTTCTGACTCTTGTACTTGGTCTGATTTCTCCACTTCCTTAACTTCTGACTTGTTCTCCTCTTCTCTTGCCAGTGTTGGGATATGTGGGCTGCATTTCATTACCACAGAGAGCAAACCTTGGCCTCCCATGTCCTTCTCTATATGCTGCAACAATAAGGCAGAAATATTGGGAAAAGCCTTCTCCTAGGGACTAGGTGGCGTTTTCCTTGGGATATTCTCTGAGGAGTAACACTGAGCAAGCTCCAGCATGCTGCTGCACTGAAAGCAGCCTATGGAGTAGTAGGGTTGTGTATCCAGGTGGGGATTACTACAAGCCCCTTTGCTGATCTTCATATTGCACCTTCTTTTCCTGCCATCTTCCCCAGCACCAGGGACCTTGAGTAGGGTTTATGGCAGGGCAGTGCTGTCAGGTGAAGATGAGGGGCCCCAACAGAGAGTTGCAGAGCAGCCCTTTTTGGTGAGTCCCACTGCACTGCCCTTGGCAGGGGGCTGCCAGGAACAGGGGCTCAAGCCACCTCCTTGACTGTGGGACTTCAGCATATGAAGGAGCTACTACAGTCCTTGAAGCCAAGCACTCCTGTGGCCTTAGAGAAGGCTTCAACCCTTCTACTAGCTTCCAAAGAGAAACCGAATGCTCAACCTATGTCGAGGCTGTAAGAGGGGTGTAGATGAAACCCCTCTAATGTTCCTAAAACCCCTGCGTTGCCCTGGTAAGAAAGTGCAGCTCTGCGCACTGTTCTGTTGCGCTCTTTATAAATAGTGCAGCTTTATGCTGTATTAGCCCTTGTTATCTATCTGACGTGTTTTCTGTGCTCTCTGGACCTCAATATCCTCCTGACTTGGAGTTTTACCTCCAAACGGCAGAAAAGTCATTAAATCCCCTGATGTAGAAATGGCCAGTTCGTAATGCCCTGGCCTGCAGGCATGCTGGAGGAGGTGGGGGTCTTCTCTAGGACTCTGACTACTACCAGATAAATCCTGATATTAAGGAAAGCAACTGATAGTGGAGCAAGGTCCCCCCATAGTGGCTTAAGAAGCAGATGCCAGCCCGTGCAGCTGATTTAATGTTTGTCCCTTGGCTGAGAAATCCTGCAAGCGACAGCTGCGCCCCTGTGACAGCTCTCACGGCGCCCTCTGCACCTGCAATGATTTTCAGTATTTGTCAAGAAGAAAAGCAATTACAAAATGCTGCTCTAAAGCTCCCCAACTTAGCTTTAATAACAGCCAAAGAGTTCAGTTGTGTCAGGGCACACTGCGGGTCAGACAAGGACAGCATGAGAGACACAGCTTTTTGCCAGCCGGACTCTTCAGCCCTACTCATGCCAACGGCAGGGACCCTCACAACATTTTTTGTTTCATGAAAAATGCTGTGGGTCTTTTTTTTGTTTTTTCTTTTCTTTTTTTCTCCCCCTCCTCTATTCTTCTTGCTCGTTGTGACTGAGCATGGTAAACAGATTACTCAAACAGTCTAGAAGATTTATCAGCAACTGCTGCCCAGTGGGAAAGCCTCCTCCTGTCCATTCCTGAAAGCTGTTGGTCCTCATGGAAGTGTCATCATTTGCCTAATTAGAAGGATGCGATAAAATGGCTGAATGCAATTTCAAAAGTCACACAGTACACTAATACAAGTTCACAGAAGGATCTTTTTTTTGTTAGATGAGTCTAGGCTCTAGTGGAAGAAACCAGCCTGGAAGCTGGCACTGCCTCCCTGCTCCCCAGCTCCTGCGGCACCTCCTTGCTTACCTTGCACAGCATCGTTCTGCAGCTTTTTGCTGGGAAAAATGTTTCTCCTTTAATACATGCACATTCAGCGAAGTGAATGCTGTGAATTAACGCTTTATCTCTGCGTGCAAGGGGGCCCTTTCAACACTCAGCTATGGCTACCAAGAACCCACGTGAACTGTGTTGGCCCCAGGGCTCCACAGCAGCAAAGGGACATAGGGGGACTCATGGGGCAACATTATAGGAATGAGCAGGTCTGCAGAAAAGACATAGCTTGAACTGATTTGCTCAACTGCAAATTAGGCAAAACTTAATTCCCACTCTCGCCCCAGTTTTTCTCTCAAATTATCGGGTTTTATGCATCCTGCCCTGACCCCACAAAGATATGCCCTGCGAAAGTGCAGTCAGACTCGGGCTAAATTTTTTGACCGTGTTTATGTAGCTTCTGCAAACCTGTGAGAACGTTATAACCTGGGATCCATTAAGAAGAGCATCTCTAAACTAGACATCATTTGATCCTTAATCTCTGAAGGGGTATCATAGGAATTCAAGCATGTTAAGACAAAGCTTTACCTTAAAGTTTCATTATTGTCCTGAACAATAAAGGAATTAAATGCTGACAGCACCTTCCTGAATTGAAATTCCAGGCAATACTTATTTAAAACAAAGCAATATGAAAATAGCAGTAATAAGCCATCCAAATACACCAACTGTTGTGTTATAGCTCAGGTTAAATTATTTGGAAGAAAGATTGATTAAGAATCTCCTATAAGCTCTACTGCCACTGCCTGGGATCTTACACAAATCTTATTTTGGATGCAGGTGTAAACAAGACGAGCTCTTTAGCAAAGCTTGTTGCTCTTGCAGGTTTCACAGTTCCTTGATCGGAAATCATTCAGGTTTACGTTCTGGTTGTAAATTTGCATTAGCAACTTCTGGTGTAGTTAGTTTTACCTCTGTCAGCATGGTATCATTACATCTCCGCATGGCTTTGTCTCTGTTTTAGCAAAGAATACAAAGATATGCTTATGTTTCACTATGGTCAATGAACTGAGGGGGAATTTAAAAGCAAAAAAGGGTATTTGTGTTTCTTGGGGTGTGCACAACTATTGCACAATGATACTTGTTTTAAAGCTTGCACCTCATTTTAAGTGCACTTTAATAACTATCTCAACCCGAGTTCAAATGAGATTTACAAGTATTTATCAGCTTGGTATACACTTCTGTAGGCATCACTTACAATGCCATGTTGCTGTCCTCATGTATTTAGAAATTGGCACTGACTTGAATCTTGACTTTATTTTAAAATATTTTATTTATTTTTAAATAATACATTTAGATAATTTTACCAACAAGAACTAGAAACTTCTTGATTTCCAAAAGAAATGTCAGCTTTTCTTGAAGCTGTTAAATATCTGTGATCTAGGAACTTAAGGAAAATGCCATGTTATATGATCTCAAGGGTTAGCAATATTACTATGTAATTTTCTTTTGTGCATATGAATCCTGTGTTAGCAAATACCACAGCTGTCTCTTAAAATTATCTTCAGAATTAGTAGACTTCATGTTGCTCACTGATGTCTTGATATATTAAATTTGTCTAAGTAGTTGACCAGCTGTATAAAAATTTAATCCAAAAAAAGTCACTTGTGCTGCCTGGATGGAAAAACTTGTTTACATAATGTTTTGAGTACGCAGAAACATGGAATTAATTAGCTAATCCTGCAAAATACAGAGTAACGCAGATCTGAACACCCCTGCCATCACAATGTATAGGACCCTGGTTATGATACACTTTCTGTTCTAGTTCTGCCACAGATCAGAGAAGTTTGGATTGTTTTAAGTAACTAGGAAAGAATAAAAACAAGACAATAGACCTCTGCTTGAAAAAGGTTCTTTATAAATGTCACTTTACAGAAGTTTTGTCATTCATTTGGTTTTTTTTTTCAGTTCTGGTACTTCTGAGCAGCTAAATCTCAGCCAAGAAGTGCTTGGACTATCTCAGAAGGCCACAAAGGGGAACATAGAGATTTCAGTAGATGGTATTTTCAGAGACCTGTCTTCAGGGAGGTCCTTCAAGTTGGTGGCTGGAAGTGAATTTGCTCCTTTTGGCCTTTGTGTGCCGCCTCACCTGTCTGAAATCAAGATGACAATCCCTACCCACTTGCAAAGGACAAACGGGCTGCCTGAGCAGCTCCTGTGCCCTGATCATGTTTGGTCAATGACAAGTGTTTTTATTACTAGATTTGTGGTAAAAGGAGTGTGTGAAACTGGGCCCCTATAACTTTAGTTAAGGAGAATAAATTACACTTGGCCCCATCACTCTCTACTGTGCTGTGCAACCTGAACACAGTATGGTCCATTCACACCCAACTTCCCTGCATACGACAGCCAGCCTCACTCTGTTATGTGGGCAATAACAGACTAATGTGCCTCATACCTAGCTGCTTTAATTTAATTTAGGGCCTGATCCTATGAGGCAGTGAAGTTCTTGGCTCTCATTAACTTCAGTAGGATTATAGGGACTTGGGACCTGTTAAGGAAAGGGTCTTTAATTTTCCATCGGGAGCCCAAGTGTGCGAAGGGGAGCTGTTCCTTCTGTACACACTCGTAATATGTACAGGATTTGGGTACCTTTTGTAATAGTCCGCTTAAATCTTAATGCGTTGCTAGGGAACTGGCTGTGTCCACAACTGACAAGCATGTAGACGTTGTGTCCTACTAGACTCTGGCAGAGTTTACCGTAAGAAATGGCTTTATTGCAACAAGATCTACTACCAGTAGTACAAAAAAGTAGTTTGTCAGCTTTTTTTAATTACAAATATTTTAAATCTATCATACAAATAGAAATCCCTTCCAAGCTGAAGACTAGGCATGTGAGGACACCACTGAGAATCAAATACTTCTTTTCTTTATTCTTTAAAATATCGATTCGGCTATTTTTTAATTTACTTGAGTCTAAGTACAGTGTTTGGAAGCCTAAAAAGCTTGGATACTTTCTGGTCTCTTGTACTAACTAATGCTATTACTATTTTCAAGACACTTATAAAAAGAGCTGATTATTTGTGTTTCCAAAGCGTATGGCTTTTGAAGTTTTCAGACTGCATTTAAGATTATCGGAAATTATGAAACTTCTGCGTTTATGGAGTTCTAGAATCACACTTCTGAAATTATTTCATCTCCCTTTCATGGACATCAGAAATGTCTTCATTGTTTTAAATTAGTGACAAAAGAAGGCTTGAAATCCCAACTACAAAGAAATAAGTCTGCTATCAAAACAGGACAAAATCTGGGCAGAGAAAAAAAAAAGGCATGGGGAAATGGAAATGAAATCCAGTCTGAGATGACCTCCCTAAAAACAAGCAAGCAAACCCTGTTCCATTAAGCTCTCAGGAGAGCTGCTAAAGAATTTTGAAATAATCCAGAGAAGGAACTCAACCCCTCATTTTCATTCTTCTTGGTCCATTCCTTGCAACTCCCTAAGAAAAAACTGATCCCTTGGGTATTTTGTACAAAAGGATGAATTTTTATGATATAAAAGCACACAGTGTAAAGCTGTAAGTCCTCGTATTCCTTGGCAATCATTATCTTCTGGTTTATGGAGAAACACATATTGATCCTTTCCGAGGCATGGGTTGGCAGGGAGACAAGGAACACTCTTCTGGATTCATCAACATTCCTCATGGGACCTGAGCAGGAGCGATCTCACAGCACAATATGGGACTATTAAAAACCCATCATATATGACACATGCTAATAATTTTTTCTCCTTGTCTCATGGTGGTTGCACAATGTAACAGAAAAAAGATGGAAGACACTTAGGAACTACAAGACACTAGCCAACTAATGATGCTTTTTTGTCAGACCTGTAGCTTATTATGTCATGCACGTGTATTCAAGTGCAATGACTTTTTTGCAAAACTGCTTAAGTTATAGAGAAGGTGTTTCAGTATTCAGAACTCAACTTCTATTCTGCACTGTCTGAATACATCTCTATACTTATAGAGCAACTTTTTTCTAGCCTGACTGCTCATCCTAGGGTTAATGTAGCATAATTAACACGTCTGTGAGTTGTCCAGTGTCACAGGTGAACTAGAGGTTTTGTGATGGGCAGCTTTGTGACATTCATTGTCACAGATCACATAATACTGTGGATTTTAGTTCTCTGACCCACTGTATTCAATAGAATGAGATTCTTCCTTAACTTGATTTTTTCCTCGCTTTTGTGACTCTAAATAAGTTCCTTATATTGTTCAAACATAATTTTTGTGGTATATTGTATTAAGATGTTTGGCCTGATCTAGATTATGCAGCTCCATGTAACTGATGAAAGAGCTATTGTTTTTTACAGCAGAAAAACTGCCACTCATCCAGATCACTGACCTATTTCTTGGAGTCAGAAGTAACCTTTGTGAAGTCTTACTGATTTTTAATGCTATGTTTTCCACTACTGATCTTGAAGCCCCATGTTTGAAGTATGATTACAACAGCATTTGAGGATCAGATAAAAAAATTCAACTTAATTTTCAGATGTGGAAAGATTTTATTTTTCTGTAAGTCTTGGTACTATTCTAAAGAAAGTGTTAAAAGAATCAGAGCAATTCAGCTGTGGGGGTCATTCCATTACTCAGTGATAGAGAAATTCCTCAGGCTTAAACATCACCAGTATATTCCTCTCCACCTTTCTTTCTCTCCTCTAATCTTGCTTTTCAACCCTGACTTGCAGTGGCCACTGCCAGAAGAACATACCAGGGCAACAAACTAATACTGCATAAAGAGATTTTGTGGAGATTGGCAGGTGAAGAAATGTATATACCATTATATATAGCTTTCCTCTGCAGGAGAACAGGGCTTGCATATTCTCTATGCTTTCTCACTATACAGAGAGGGATACAGGCATTTAAAAAGGAATTAGGATGCTGAGATGCTCAGTCCATGCTGGATTGCTGGCTCCCTGCTCTTTGCCATGAACCATCTGCTAAAGAACTCTTTGGGAGACTTCTGGGGTTTTCAGGACCAGCAGAAAAAACAACGCTGCTAGGATGTTTTATATTTGGGGCGCTTTGGTACTGACGAATGCCTTCTCGTTTTATCATGCTGCAATCAAGATGACAAAAAAGTGTGGCAGCTAGTAGAAACTCCCCCCGCAGCCCAACAAAAAACGGGGTCTTGAAAGGAAAAGTTTGGCACGCAAAAAGCTCCAAACACAAAAAAGCTAAACCTCTACCAAACCATTTCTGCTTGTTGTGAGCCTGCCAAAGCAGAACAGACTTTCTCAACAGAAAAGGCTACATTATGCTAGAAGGAAATGAGCTGCAAGGCACAGGAAAAGGGAACACGAGTGGAGATTTATGGCACCGCTGAAAGCAGGCACTGTACTGCCAGATCAGGAGTAAGACACTACCAAAGGATGCTACCTTTGTTTTTTCATCTATCAAGGAAGAAGGAGAGTTTCTGTTGCAGGGTATCTAAGCTACTGACATCCATTGCAGAAAGCCCATCGCTTCAGCTTTCTGATCACAGTCATTGCATCTCAATCAGAATTTTCTATGTTTTTTAGAAGGCAAGAAGAAAAAAAAACCACAACCAAACAACTAGAAAAACCCACCCAAACCAAAACCACCAGTCAATGAACACCTGACAGTTAAGAACCTGGAAAAAGATTTGTGTTAGAAATGTTGCAAGTTTTGCTCAAGTATCACCGACTTTATAAAGTACAAATTGAGGTTTTTTTTGCAAAAGATCTCCATTATGCCCTACTACTGTTCCTGAAGATCATATGGGAAGGATTCTTCATGTTGACATTTTTTACTTTGTTTTTTTGCTGCTATTTTGGCTCTTGCTCTTTGTACTGTACATGAGGGACTTCACATGCTGAATTCTCCTGGATACAGACTGCAGCAGAAAGGCACATCTGTGGACTAATAAAACCATTTTCTATGCCCCGAAAGGCTCAATTAAGAAAAATATAAAGTAAGGCTTTTTTATTGTTCTTTCTTTTTTTTTTTCTTTTTTTTTTCCTGACAGGAATCTCTAATCAGAGCTGCTTTTCGCCTCTGTAAATTCAGTCTCAGAGGTAAGCCGCTAGCCCAGAGAAGCTGCAGGATCTCCCTGGATTTTTACCAAGCTAATTTGAACTTTGCCATGGTTTTTACTTGCAAGTGAAACTACAGCTTTTTTTCAGCTCCCTGCACTCAGGTGAAAGGCTACCCCAAATGATCCTGATGGATAAGCATATATAGCCTCAAAGAACACGAGAACACAGTATCACCCCTAAAACGTATCAGGCCATAGATGTAAATCGCACAACGCATTTTGGATGGTCATTCCTAGGTTTCTCTTTCAAAATGTAAGGTCTGATCTTTCTCAGTAGTATGTGCCTCTTTCATACTGGGTATCATACCAAATTACAGACACCTATCAGCTTTTATGTGCATATGGAACCTAGACGTAATTTTCAGTAGTTGTGAATCTGAGCCTAAGCCTCTGGACTGTGCCTCAAAAGTGTCTTTGTGGTTTCTTGCTACTAAGGAAGACATGACATTTATCTTGAACAAGAACTTCCTCCTGCCTTTATTTAACCATAATTTGCATTTATAAGAGGACATGATGTTGAATTACATTTCTCTACAGTCCAGAGCTAGATCCTGAATTAGTCCTGAAAAAAAAAATAAAATCAGTCATCTATGTGTAATATTTTGTGTGCTATTTCAGCAAGTGCTATGTGGAACTGAATGCTCAAAATACTAGTTAGCAAGGTGTGTAACAGAGATAAGGAAGATGCTTTCTTTTTAGAAACACTTTTTGAGAGAGAGAGGACCACTGAAGTAATCTGTATTATTCTCACAAGCCAGCAAACAAAAGTGTGTCCTGAAACTTCAGCTATGAAGTGAAATGCTCTCACAGATTCAGAGAGGGAGAAGGCTCTTGCTGCAACACCACCATTTTCTCTGATCCTGGGCAGGATCACAGAAATCGGAAGAAATCACCTTGAGGTGTGGGTGTTTTTCTTTTGTCTTTCTCATACATCTCTCTTTCTGCTGCAGTCCTGTAACTTGGGTACTACTCTAGTGATGTCTGTTGGGGCTGTCTAGGAATGATCTCACAATGATTTTATATATTGCTTGATAAAGAGATGGATTTGATGGGTGCCGGTTGATTCAATGACCAGTAACCAGTCTCCTTAAGCAGTGGTGGCATATGAAACATGATTGGAGAGGATTCACCAAGTAGCTGGCATTAATACCTATCCATTTCCACTTAAGTTACTGGGTTTTTTGAAGAAAATCATGAGTATGAAGGCTATTCCCAGTTCCATGTGTTCTCCTTCCTCAGTGTTAAGCTAGCAGCTTGCAGAATCCTGTAGCAGATTTCTGTCTATAAAGAAGTTCTGCGGGATTCAAGGCATGTCAGAACAGCAAGAGACATAGCAGCAAGGAAGGCTGGTAAATAGTTTTCTGTTAATAGCAAGGAGGAAAAATCACATCCAGTGTAATTATACCTCTGAACTTGGTGTTATCTCAGAGCGTTGCCCTTGGAAGTGATATTTATGTAAATGAAAACTTCCCTGTAGATGCATAAGCAATTGTTAGTAAATAAGTACAATGCCAGGTAGGTATAATGACAACAAGGAAATTTATTTGGTCATTCCCTTGATGGATTATCGTGATGTGGACAGTAATTTGCACTTCATATTAGGACAATCCTGACATAAGGAAGCATCTCCAAAGTAAGGGGTTTTTTCAGCTTGTATGCATTCTGCTGAGACCATCCATAAGGTGGCTGACTGACATCAGCTATGGAAGAAAGCGAGTGCGTGCTGTTTTCTGGGTTATGTGAACAGACAAATTCCAGAAAGCTACTTCCAGAAGTAGCAATAACTGAATATATTGCTTGCTGGCCCTCTGATAGCAGTTTTCATGCTATCACTGGACTTGAATCGGGAACCTGTTTACAGGAGATCTTACACCAAGCTTGTGTGTGACTAGAATAAGCACTGCAAGCATTTCTTAAGCAACCCAAAGTCAGCTGACACAGATAACTTGACTGCCTGTGCTCAGCAAAATAAGGAGATGTATTTAGTTTTAGCTGACATTTTATTATGGCTTGATCTGTAGGTGTTCTAATAGGTCTTATATAGCCTGACATAAAATCACTCATATGTATACAACAGACTTGGTAATGTGAGTGCGGCCTTACTGTCACTTCCATGCAGTTTTACAAGCTGCATAAACAAATGTTTTAAGAGATGTTTAATGGTTTGTTTTATATAAAACTGCTCAAGTAGTTTTAGACTCAAGTCAAACATCTCTTGTCAAATGACTTATACATGCGATTTGTGTATACAGTTGCATGTACATTTCTAATGTAAGTGGTGAATTTTATTATTCAGACCAAAAGTATCAGGCTGGTATCAGACTTTAATCAGGCTGCTGTTACTAATTCTTGTACTTTTCTAAAGACCAGTGGAATGTGGCAGAAACCACACAGAGCCAAGTCATGGAGCTTCTTACTTAGTTTTTCATCTACATAGGCAAAACTCTCACTGAAGGCACTGAATAAGAATTTCTCTGTATAGCTAATATGCCTTGCTTGTAGAAAAGATACATGTGCAATAATCTTAATTAGACGTATAGCTCTACAAATGAGATATAAAGCCAGCTATGTAGAAAGTTCATATAATAACTGTTGAATTAAATACGGCATACATTTCTGTGTCTGCTAAAAAAATAGTAATTGGTTTTTCGAGCAATCTGTAAGTTATTATTTAGTGGATAGCACATATGTTACTACTTTTTAATCTGTATCACTTCATCTGAGTACTGGAAAGCTTAATTTGCAGTGTAATTGAGTACATTAGAAGATCATTAATAGCTAGAGCCTGTGAGAGATTTGTTTTCACTGTACATAACCATGTTTAACACAGAGTAGTTTGGGCGCTCCTATAGCAAGTCTCAGGCACTTTCCAAAATTCTGTGGCAGAGATGAATTGCCAGAAAGATTTGTTTCTACTACTAAACACTGTGTTCAGCTTTACAGTCATCAAGTATCGGTGTCTTTTTAGCATTAAAACAAAAAGGGGTTGTATTTAGTACCTGCATTTACATTAGGATACCCCAGAGAGGTGTATTCTCCCTCAACATGAAACAACCTTTGGAAACAGTTTTCTTCTTTAAGTAAGCTTGTTTGTATGCAAAAAATAAAGAAATAAATAATTAAGGATCGTCTTATGTGTTGTGAGAAAGCTAGGCTTCTGGGAGAAATCACGAGACCGTCCTATGGGGTGGCTATGACAGGCTTATTGTATTCCTAATTTTATGTACTTTGTTCTGCTATTTTTCTGAGTATTTTCTGTTAGATGAACGGGTATTTCTTAGGGCAAAGCCTTTCAAACCTCTATAAAGGGAGGATAAAAATTTGAAAGGATGTTTTGTGAGTGTATTAAGATGGCATAGCAATTCAGTATATTGACAAGTATCTCAGTTGTAAAAGTAGTAAGAAAATTGTCCCATAACTCAAAACATGGAAAGAAGATGGAAAAGGAACACCTGGTTTTCAGGGAATTAGCACAGGCCATGGGGAGCTGCAGGGCAGCTGGCAGGATGAGTGCTGCCTCGGCCCTCCTATAACAGGGTCACTGCTCACTGAACTGGTACATGCCCCACGTTCACTGGGCAGACTGAGCATCTCCTTAGCTCTAACAGCCAGAAGCCTGCCATGTTTAAACCGGATGAAGTGATGTACCTGCATCTAGAATAGTTTTTATTTCCTCAGATGCAACTATGAAATTTCATAGGGTCCTTATGGACTATGAAATATTGAGAGACCCTGACATTATTGGAATACTCTCAAATATACCAGGTAACAGTGTTCATACCTCCAAGCCTTCTCTTTCACCTCATTTCATTATGTTAGAGAGCACAAAGAAGACAATATGATTTTTTCTTCCAACCACAAATCATATGCTTTATTTTAAACAAGCAGAATTAGTGTATAGAAGGCAGCTTATTAATCACATATTTATAGCCTCTTATTTCCAGTATTTTCCAAATATTCCCTCATGTTTCCTCTTCCTTTTACTAATTAGTGAAGATTATCATTCTCTATATCCATCCTGCAGCTGATTAGAATTGTAGAGCAGTCAGATAAACAGCATTTGCTGTAATACTGGCAGATCACAGCATCAAACTTTTATTTGATAATACAAAATATCCTTTTACATTTTCTATATCTGCAGCATTTTTATACACTATTTGCATAAAGATAACCTACAAGAACATTTAAAGAAACAGCATAATCTTTCAGCTTCATGAAGAGCAAGAAGAGTTTCTTTCTTTTTTTTTTTTTTTTTTCCAAAGGTGATTTTTTTTTCTTGGTGTTCTCAAGAAATACGACTTTGCCATAGGACACATCAGAGTCTGATGTCTAAACCCTTGAAGGGGAAAGGGTTTCCCTCCCCCACCCAGAATGGGAAATCCATGATGACAGCCGACATAAGAGTTCTGGTCTGTCATCAGTTCAAAAGGCTATGACAACGACTGCACCCATTTTTCCACCACATTCAACCATTTGGAAAGAAATCTTCCCCTTATGCTAAATTTTATCATACAGAAAATTTGTGAGCTAACAGGTTGCCTAATACCAATTCAGATCAAGTAGTTTAGATTTTTGCTGAGTCTTAAATAACATTTCTCTTATTTAACTCAGTAATGACTTGCAAGCTGATTTGGTATAATTTACAGTGTCCTCTAATTACAGGTTGCCATGTTTTATGTAGTGATATCTACAAAGCTATACTATATTCCTACTATATATAACACTGTTACTGAAGACTTTGTGATACATGATGTAATTTCACCCACCTGCACACAAACAAATCAAACCTAAAAATAGGATCCCAGGGTTATTTTTCAAACTTCTTGATCAAAACATGGGGGAATTTGCAGCAGAATTTTTAGGCTTTATTTGGTTATGCAGATAATCTTCTCTAATACTTAAACCACTTGACAGTACCAGACTTTATCAAAAATGTCAATATTTTTCCCTAATCAAATGTCTTTGATTAGTTGAGAGGCTGTTTCACAAGATTTATTTTGTACAAGAGTTACATATATATGCATTCTGCTCGCAACACGTTGCAGATGAGTCAGGTTGATGTAAGGTTGACTGGGTAGGGATCTGAGAAAGCAGAGTAGCAGTCTGGAGGTACAATTATCCAATACCAGGACTAACAAATGACAGAGATGCCATAAATTTTCCCTATGGCCAGCACCAACTGAAGCGATACCTAACCCTGGAAGTGGCTTACAGCACCATGCCTCATTGAATACCCACAAGCACCCCACTCTTACACAAGGTTATCTCTGCTCCGCTGAGATCCAGAAACTAGATTTTCCCCCTTAACTATGCCAAGGGATTCAATGTAAAGGTAACACATTTTCACACAAACTGCAGTTATAGCTGCCCATTAGATTTTAGTATTTTGCTATGGGAACGGAATGAAATATTTTCCTTTTATGTAATAGCTTCACCCACAATGCAAGAGTTCAATGTTCCTGTTCAATGGCATCAAAATTTCTCTCTATTTTTTTTTTTTTTTGCAAGACCTAAATGGGACATAAAGGGATACAGGGCTAACAGCATAAACCTGCAGTAGGATAGTATGATACCTATAGGAAGTATGCAGTAAAGTCCTCTTCCTCAAGCTTGAGGACATCATTTGTGCAGACACAATGGGGTGTCCCAGACAATTCTGCTACTGCACAGCGCAGTCCCGCGGATGCGGCAGCTCATGTCGTGCCCACTGCCATCTCCCCATGCTGCCATGGACCTTGGCCCCAGCTCCCATTGCAAGTCTTTACAATGGCTTACTGTGGAGAAGGCAATGGCTGGGTCTTCCCAGGGGGGTTTGAGGCTCATTGGGTTTGTACAGGCTGCTTGTATCCAGCTGGGCAACTGCTCCTTCCCCAGGCTTGCCCTGGCTTCTCTAAGCCCAAACACTGGGCGACAGAGCGTGCCGAGGGAAGGTGCTGAGCACAGCCTGTCCTGATTTATCAGTTTAGGCTCTACCGCGGGAGAAGCACGCTCAACTCTGCTGGCTGCAGCGCTGAAACTCAAACCAGAATGTTTGCTGGAAAAGGCACCGACCGGCAACGGCTCTGCCAGCGATCAGCAGGTGCGGGAAGCGGGAGAGCGCATCGCTGCGACGGCCGCACTGCCAGCTCCCGCACAGGCACCGAGCGTCCCGCGATGTTCCGTGGCTTTCTGAAAGCCCAAGCTGCCACCTTCATTTAGAAGAACCCCAATCTCAGACAAAAGAACAAACTTTTGTTTTAGCCTCAGCAATAAGAGCCGCATAAGCCTTACAGCTCAAAAGGCTGTCAGGAAAACGCTTTAGAAAACCTCACGATTTTGTGTTCAGCTGAAGGGCTGGGCAGAGGGGGCTTTTGCTCGTGTTTTGTCGCTGCTTCAGGAAGGACCGTGCGTTACAGGCGACAGCGAAACGCCGTCCCGTCCGCCGCTCTCTCCTTCCACCCGGCTCACCGCTGGCTGAGGCGCGCCGTCCCATGCAACATCTCCCGGTAACCTTGCTGGTACCGGTAACGGGTAGGGAGCTG
>NW_009259237.1:3728414-3852468 GCF_000687185.1 Egretta garzetta | reverse complement strand
GCCAGGTGCGTGTTCAGGGCGTGACAGCCACCTCTGAGAAACCGGCAAACGGGTCCCCCCGAGGAGCGGGGGGAACAACCGCAGTAACGCCAAAGTTAGCGCGGTTTGGTAAGTGCCAAGCGCCAAATGACCAGTTTGGACATCTGGCTTGTCAGGCGGCAGGGTCTGCCCCAACGCCCGGGTAGCCTGTGTGCCCGCAGCTCATTTTTAGATGACTTTTATGACCAACCAACCCAGCTCCGTCTAGGGCTCACTTTCACAGCGCTGTCTCCACGAGTCTTCTCAGCGGTGGTCTGCCTACTGTTGTGCTTTAATGAGTTGTGGTAGTGCAATAATTTAAAGGAAAAAAACATTTTATTGCTTGTCGTCAGTACTGACAGCGTGTGGTCAAGTAAGCACAGCTAAAATCAACAGGGCAATGCCTAAATGCTGACTGTTTGGTTTCTGCCTTTACTTTTCTTGTTAGATTCTTTTCTCCCCCTTCCCACTTTGTTTCAAACTTCTCCGAAAGGAGTTGAATGCACCAGCTCCCTTTGCACCTGCTGGTGCTGAGGACCCTGCAGCCGAGGGCGTCCCCCCCCCAGCCCTCCCAGGTGCCTTGCTGGGCAGGTGGCAGGCTGTTGATAAGCTGCAGCTGGAGTCATCTATTAGTGAACTTAAGGAAATAAAAAACGTTTCTTTTCCTCACCCAGGGCATGGAGCACCAATGTTGGGGTACTTCATTGCAGCGAGAACATAGGAGTACCAAGGTAAATGTAAGGAAATAATGTCATGTAGTAACTCACAAATCTTTTGTTCTGTGAACAAGCTGCCTTTGCACGAGTGACAATGGATGGTGTCTCCTCTGCTTAGGTGAAATTAGAAAATGAAATCGTAGCTTGGGAACCTGGGCTCTTCCCTCAAGCTGTAACAGCTAAAGGTTTATTGATGGAAATTCCTGGTTCGTTCCTTGTTTATAAGTCGAGATGAACACCCTCCTGAGAGTAGTTCTGTGTTCAGAGAGGATCCCCATGTGGGTGATCTATTCTGAAAATGCATAGGTTAGAAAATTTTCATAAGAAGACTATGTGGTATCTGTGAGGTGTGGGAAATTTTTTGGCAACCAACACAGTAATGGATATTGGATGTGGTGAGGTGGCATCAATAGAAGAAGGAAGGTCTGGTTCTTCACCTCAGTGAAGGAAGGTGGGAAGTTTCTGTGGTGATGTCAGTCTGATTTTGTTTGATCTTAGAATGAAAAGTATGACCTGAAAACTAGCAAGTCGTTTGAGGAAATCAGTGGACTATTCTTACAAAGCTGATAATCGTAAGTGATTTTACTTTGTAAAGCTACTTTATATTGCTGGTGTTGTAGAAAGGTTTATTGATTTTCAGAGGCTGAGACTTGTTTCCTAAATCAATCTATCACTCTGTGGAATTGTTGTTTCTAAATCAACTGCCTCACTAACTACTTATAAAATGTCCTTTTATTGAATTACTATGTACTTTTTGTAAGGAAGCATTTTACAAGAAAAATTACTTTCTGAACAATGTAAACAGTAGTACTCTTCTCCTTTTAAAGATAGGGAAATGAGAAGACCAGAAATTAAGTTTCTGATGTTCAAAAGTGACCTGATCTTTTAGGTATTTCTTCTAGGTGGTTTAAATGTTTGTTTCAGAGCTATGCTTTCCACTGGTAGCAACGCAAGTAATTCCTAGTACCTCTGAAAGTCTCTATGTGCTACTATTATATGGACTTTATGATTAACTCTGTGAAAGTTGTCTATGACAGTCTATTTCTTTTGTAAAAGCTAAAATAATAGAATGAACTTCATCAAAAAAGTACAAAAATCAAGAAATGTGGGAATCAATGGTGTTACTAACTTTGTTACTAACTGTATTGCTGAGTTCTAAGAGCCTAATGAAGTTTAAGGTAAATTAACCTTTAGAGAACCACCACAGAATCTGTTAAATGAATGGCCACGTAGAAGGATAACACTGCACTTGGTTTCTTTTGCTGTGGTAGAAATAGTGGTTTGCTCTGAAATATGTGTATAATCTTTGTGGTACTGTGTGGGAGATAAAAATCCCAGTCAGCCCTCTTACACTGATTAGCAAGGAACAGTGCATGCTTGGCTGTGGGATGTTGAAAACAAATACTAGAATTCAATTAACTCTAATAATCATCTGAAACTCAACGGTGCAGTAGCTGCAGATTTTTTTTTTTTAAACATTCTGCCCAGTTTAGGGGGCTTTGAAGGGAAAATGTTATGTATTCATATATGTGTGCACTCTGCCTGCTGATATGAATACTTTGTGCTGTAATTGTTTCTCCTTGCTGAAAGCCATAAGGCACAACTGTGTGACTCGCATGTTTTCAAGTATTTTCCCAGTAAGAAGAAAGGAAAAACCTAACGGAAAAGCACCAGAAAACTCTCTTTAGGAGAGGGTAGCCAGCAAACCATTAAAACTGAGAAAAGCAGAGGAACTTTAAGATCATGTGTCTTTCTATCCAGTTTCACACAGGGTGCATTTTGAACAAAGCTAAAAGAACAGACTTGGTACAGGAGAACCATGGGGTGAAACCTCAGCTTTGTCCCAAGAAAAACTTTTGCAGCAGAAACATTAATGAACTGACACATCTGATTGTGGCTCACCAAGGCCAGGATATTGTCTATTGCACCTTATGGTTTCAGGACCAGATCCTGTTTTGTGAGTTTCATCCTTGAGGATGGCATCCATGCCCTTGCCCTTGTGTGGGGCTGTTCCCAGAAGGAATAGGCAGCCTTTGCAGCTGGGCAGCGTGTGCTTCCTGGCCCATGATAGAAGCCTCTGGCAGGGGAGACCCAACCCCTTGGCTGCCCACCCAAATAGGCTTCTTAAAAATGTCCATTTGAAAGGACCTGTACGCTTTCCCTGGGAGATGAAGGCAAAGTTGTATCTTCTTATAAAGTCTTTTTCTCAAGATGCATAGCTTTATTCTGGTAGATGCTTATTTGTGGTAGCTCTGACAGAATGTACTTCCTAGCACAGGCAATAAGCTTGTAAGCAGTTTAGCCTAGTTACCAGGTAGTGTGGGTTATGAACAGGGTGGGCAAATGGGGCTGTGTTGCAGTGGTGTTGGTGATGGAGGAGGATGGTGGCTGTGCAGCAGCAGTGTGGTCTCTCCCTGCTGTATGAGACTGAGTACATGGTGTATGGGATAACAGTTATGGGTGAGGGGATACAGCCAGGAAATCTGTACTGGTAGCTTAATTTAGGACTGTAATCCTGGACCCCTGTAGAGTACTTCATTTTTCTCCTTTGTCCTTGGAAAGAGGATAAATTCTTTACCTAAATCCATATAAAGAACACTGATTTGCTGATTTTTTTTCCAGTGTGTGCATAATAAATAACTTCACTTTTCAAAGTTTTAAGTGGTTTTTTTATTGCCAAAGGAGTAAGCAAGTGGCTGTTTACAACATGAGCTTTCGATATGTGTGGATCCATAGCAAAACACAGGAGTGTAAAACAGCAGTGGGCCAGAAACCTGTTGGAAAAGACAGCAGTGACAAAGGTTGCCCACATTAACTGCCAAAAAATGCTCTTTTTTTTTTTTTTTTTTTTTTTTAGGCTGAGTGCCTGCCTGCTTCACTGTGGTTTTTGCATGAGGGTGAAGAGAGGACTTTTCTCTTTTTATGGTAGTGTTGGCTGCTTATTTAGGTTGTATATTCTGTCCTATTGTTAATATAGTTCCAAAATGAGCAAGTCAGAGGGCATAGACATTCTAATTAGTAGTTATATGAGACATCTCTCAGAGCAAAGGCTTCTTTTAAATTGTTTTGGATCTGAACATACTGTATCTACTTGAATGACGAAATGTTAGTAAGCAAAAAAGCCAAAGTTCTTTGTAGGAAGGCAATTGCTGCATAGCAACTGCACAGAGAGGATGCAATGAAGCTTGCATGTGTTCTTTTTTTGTTGCTATTTTTGTCCTCATTTTCTCCGTGTTCTGAAATGTACAGAAATTATTTAAGTTGTTGTTGGAACCAGTTATTTCATTCATTGCTACTTACATTCTAAAAAAAAAAGAAAAGAAAAAAGAGAGAGAGAGGCAAACAAAGCAGTCTTTTTTATTTTGGGAAGAAATAATAAAGGGAATTTAATATGCTGTTTATGAAGGAATGCTGTGACTGAGTTTTCAAATGAATATGGTGTTTAATGTATGGGAAGAGAGGAAGGGTAAAGAAATATAAAGACCCTCCATGATAGTAGATGGTCTTTCCAGTCTCACTCCATTTTGTATCCATCTAAACAAATTTCTGTTGTCTTAAGATAGCCAGCCCTACAAAACTGAAACATACCATGGTTGTTAAAATGTAACTAAACTTTGAATTTAATGGGGTGACCATAAACAACAGCTGGGAAATAGTTACTTGGAGGAATAAGCTATCTTGTAGTTTATCTTTAAATAAAGCGGTGGGCTGACTGGTTTAGCAAAAGGAAATTTGGGAAGTAATGGGAGTGTAAAGTGATTCTTAATTGCCAATAAACTTGAGAGTAAGGTTTGCCATATTGAATGGTGTCTGTGGAAAGCCTGTTAAATCCATACAAAATATGGGATACTCTGGTCTCGACTGTCATTGTGGCTGTGCCCTGCACCAAGCCCGTATTAGAGGGATTTGTCCAGCCTCAAGGCTGACTTAGGACTGTGGGGTCCCACTGCAATAGGATTGCTGTTACTCTGTGCTTTGTCACCTTTCTGTAGTAGTACAGCAACTTATAGGGCATTAGGATTAAGAGCAAGCACGCAAGCAGGAAGAAGGCCCATTTACTAGGAGGTGACATCAGTGGGAGGGAATCTTATGAAGCCTTTCCACTTCAATGTGAATGAGTCCCAACAGGCAACCCTAAATGCAGCCAGGTGCAGGCGGATCAGTTACTTGTTGAAAGCATCCCATTCTCCATCACCTTGTTCTATTGTGTTCAGCAGTCTCTATATGATAAAGGTGGAAAAAATGGTATTTTTGCATTTCTAGTAACACATTGTACCTCTGTGTTTTCAGAAAGCTGTAGTAGAGGAAGTGATTCCTGTGGGAGTTCCCAGTACCTAAACAAGAAAATGGGAGATGTATATTTGAAAAGGGAAGGCAGAATCTTTTCCTCTAGTCCCGTAAAGGAGGAAACTGTCCAGAGTAGCTTTTTTTGGGTAACTACTCTTCTCTGCAACAATGGCAACAGGAAAGAGGTTTCTCCAGGTGTGGAACAGTTCTGGAATAAGTCAGAGGCCAATTAGCTTGTTCAAACTAGCTAAGCAACTGAACCAGGTAGAAATAATTCCTGTGATTAAATATGATCCTAATAATTTGCTACTTATGTTTCTATCATCCTTCTTGATTATTATAAATTTCATTAACAACAAATATTATTAATAAACAATGCCCTTTTATGTTTGTACCTTCCCAAATGATAATGTGAGAACTGAGTAACCAGAATGTGTGAGCCATTCTCTAGCAACAGGTATGAAGATCTTCCACACCCTCCACTGCCTTGCGTTAGCAAAGCACTGCTCTCCAGGACAATTTAAACACACTGTGCCATGGGGTAAGAGGAATTCTCCTTCACTGATCCATGAGGGTTAGTGTGGGTATTGGGAGCGCAGGGCTATATACGGAAATCCAGCAACAATCTTTAACCAAAAATGTCCTGCAGCATGCAGGAAGGCAGTGGGAAGTCTGTGTTTATTATAAAACGTTTAATTGTCTCCTCCCCTTGTTTCAAGTTTTTGGGAAGACTTCCTTTCATGTCAGTAGGGGGCAGGAATGTAACTAAGAGCTGGAGTTGGAATATACATGATCTTCAGGCTTACAACCATGGCTTCTGAGTGGACTGAGCTTTAAGAGTATGTTCCCAGCTTGCTGAATGTGGACCTAGATGAGGTAATTGGAAAAGCAGGCTGAGAATCCGTCTTCTATGAAGCTCTCTGGTCAGAGTTATTTCTGTCAGTGAAGTATATCTTCTGAATTCTGTTATGTATTGCATTCATTGGGCATTGGGAAGAGCCTTAGTGTAGGTAAGGCTGACTGTTTGGGCTCAATGCCACTCTTTCACGGTCCTCTGCAAGATCTTGGAACTTTAATCCCATCATGCAGGAAGCTCAGGAGACTCTTCAGGCAGTGTCACTGTGTTTTGAGCTCCTCTAGGAGGAATGTGGGTCTTGTACACAGCAGAGGCTCACCGAGTGTCAATAACTCCCTCCACAGCCTCTATAAAGGACAGTATTTTAGCAATGTACAGAAAAGTCTGGGCCAGATAATTCACTGCACTTAGTGCTCCCTTGGAGCAGCAGGCTTTTATCCATAGATTCTGGTGACCAGAATGTTTGCTGTCTTTTAGGTGAATTATTAGGTGTAAAACCTCTATTTCTAAATTTCCACCAATATGAACTGGGCCATTGTATGTTCAAATTGTATCACCCCTTCAGAGATATTTCATGACAGCTCATAAGTAGATGAGTGTAAGTAGATTATGTAGAGAGCTATTTGTAGGTTGTTAATGAATGAGATTTCTAGCACTAGGGTTATTGAAAGAACCTGGTTTCAGTTAAGCACTGGTACAGTTGATATGTTATCAGAGTACACTGAAACGCAGTGGTGAAAGGGACCTGAAAGGATGATCAATTTCAGAGCAAGCATTTGTTTTATGCATTTTTTTAAAGGTCTCTGACAACACTGTAGTATTTTAACATTGTAACAACTAAAAAGCTTTTCTTAAATCACCAATCCAAATTTTCTTTGTTGTGATTAACATAAATCTATCTTTTCTTCCTCAGTGGTCACTGGGAAAGTGTCTCTCATTTTTTCCTATACTGTGCTTTGGTTTATCAGTTTGCTAGAACATTTCTCTTAGTCTCCTCTTTTATAAATTGCAAGCACCCCTAATTTCTTAATTTTTTTTCCTCAAAGCACACGCTTTTTAAACCCTCTTCTTATTGCTGTCATCAGGACTGACTTCAATTTCTGAAGATGGTGTCTTAAATTGATGTAGTATTGAAGCTGATACATCACAACTGCTAATTGGATTGGAATAGTCACCTCCATTTCTTACAAGTGACATTTCTCCCATCTTGGGACTTTGTGTGTGTAATGTGGTTGTGCTGTTGACTTAGGCTTTTAGCTTGAGGTTCACCATAACTTATTTCTTATTCTTTTCAGAAGGAAAAGTACCACCAGGTCCTTTTCTCTCTACATTGCTACCTATCCTGTCCTTCCCTATTCTGCATCTGTGTGCTAGCTCCCTTCTTTCTTCCTGAACCACTTGTTCAGTTGAATATCAGCGTCCTGACTTTACACCATTTCACCAGTCAGCTGAAATCATCCTGAATTTTATTCCTCATTTCTGCATTTGCAATTGCTCTCAGTTTGGTGTACCTATGAATTCTTAGTTTCTGTTTGGTCACTCGAAATGAGTCATATTTGTCCCTGGATAGATTCTAGGGGACCCACCTTGAAATTTCTTTCCAGTTTGTCAGTGCATTCGAGTAATTACTTTGAGAGGGATAGGGATTTTTTTTTTTTTAAACCAGTTACACAGATAACATGATAATTGTCATTTGGCTTTTATTTCGTATTATCTTGCTTATGAACGTGACACGTTGGGCAGAGTTAAAAGCTCTCGTTTAGAAGAAATTAGTTCATATCTACCACTTCCCCTTGGTCTACGGGAACAAGTTCCCCATCGGACATGAAAACCACGACTCGAATCATCCCGCTATTCTGTCCACTCTTGTCATCCTCTGAGAAGCCCAGTAGATGGCACTCTGGACCTGTAACTCAGTATGTTAAAGTAAGAGTGATCACAAATGCCTCCTGTGCTGGTTATTTTAAGTACTTGTTTCTCGAAGTTTGGCATCTAAACTCAGGATTAGAATCACTGTAGTGGTAAAACTCTTGTTGAAGTGGGTTTGGGTTCACGTTGTCATTAAAAAAAAGATCTAATAATCCTTCAGTGTATATTTACAAAGCACAATTTTACATAGTATGCCATTGAGGAAGTGAGCCATTGCTGGTGAGGGCAGCTGGAGCACGTTCCGGTGTTGGCCGTGCAATACACTTGTGTAGCTGTGCCTGATGCATAAAGAAGCAAAATAGGAAGAAGAATAGAGGACTGGGGATTGTTCTACCATGTGTTCTCCCAGCCTGAATATCGCCCAATTGCAATTTAGATGAAGGGATGGAGGTTGTTCTTGGATCAGGCCAACCATTATCACCATGATCCATGAGTTACAGAAAAGGTATAGTCTGTTTTAAATACCTCAAGTAATGTTAGTTCTGCTAACAGCATTAGCTCTGGAATTCTGTTTCTGATTGTGTTTAAGTTGCCGGAAACCATACCTACTGCTTCATTTTGATAGCATCATGTGGCCACAGTTGGGATCTGGCTATGCTCTTTTTGAGTGCTCTGTAGGCTCCTGCAATGGTTTGGGGAGTGTGGCCTGGATCCTGCTTTCTCTGGGGGCCCAAGGCATGGCTGTGTGGCTGTGTCAGCGTGCTGGGGCTCAAGATGCGCTCAAGATGCTGGGGCAGAGCAGTTCTCTGCTTGTAGGGATAAGTCAGCTGCCAGAGGAAATCTTCAGGCTTCTAGTCCAAAGATTTACTACTGAGACATGATGCAGCAGACTGCTGCCTCCTGCCTTTTTGAACACCATCTTCCTGATAATTGATTGTGTCAAGGCAAAGTCGGTGGTGTTTAACCTAACCCGTCTTGGCTTTGCCTTCAAAGGGACTAATGCTTAGGGTGCCAGTTAGCTCCATTCATCCAGGATTTTTGAGCTCCTTCTCAACTCTTCCTGACCTGTGAGTACTCCTGAGCCTTCCAGGACAAAATAAAACAAGTTAGCTGAGCCACCTGGCAGTGGTTTGAACCGACTTGTTTGACTTTGCCCTAGAACCGACTAGAAGTGCTTACACAGCCAGTTACTGGGTCTCATCTGGAAGGTGTTAACTAACAGCTGAGAAACAGAAAGGAACAGCTTTCTAAATGGCCTGTGAACTGTATGCCCTGGGTGAGAGGCTTTACATTAGCCTGTTGGCTTTCCCTGGAAGAGATGAGGTGTGCTCCCATGGCCTGTTCCAGTGGAGAGGTGCTATAAGAAGCTGTCATATCTCAGCTGCTAGCTAGCGTATTTTCCTGCAAAGGTGTGTTCCCTGCCTGTGCAGCACAGATGGGATTGCTGTGCCTGAAGGTGTCCAATGGAGCCACATAATGTGCTTCACAGAGGTGCTGCAAGTGGCTTGGGGTGGAGACTCCCATTGTAGAACCTTATTTTGTCGTGTACTTCAGAGAATGGAGAAGCCAGTTTGGCATACCAGGTTGTCTAACAGCCTTTGAAATACAAAAAAGCTTTTTGTCCCTTTGGCATGTCTACTGTATCTAACGTATCTTATCTGTACAATATTATCATTTTTGAGAAGAAAAACAAAGTTGGAACATGCATCATGCTCTTCACTTAATGTATTGTGAATGTTTGCACAAAGAATCACAAATAAAATAGATTTTCCTCTTGTTCAGGAGCTCATCTATATGCTAGATGAAGAGATGTCTTACAGACAGAAATGTATATTCAGTTTAAGTGCATTGTGCATAGAGTTCATATGCATCCCCTCCAGTACTTACCTATTAAAAGAGTTCACAGAACCTACACTGTAAACCCGCTGGAATAATTTTTATTAAATAATTTTCTCTGGTAAACAGGGAAAACAGAGCTGCAAGGAGGTTAAAATCTGGGCTTGGCTTCCCCACTAATGACAAACTCAGGCCCCAAAATTTGCTGAGACAGAGATGACAGGCTCTTGCAAGTACATCAGGTCATCCACCCACCCCTCCTTTCTGGTTGCTGCAGGGTACAGGTGCACTCAGACAGAAAGGACTGGGTTGCTTTTGCGCTTTGCTCTCACACAAGGCAGAGCAAGAGGGAGGTGTGGATAGTGTATACACCTGTCCCACTCAAATGCACTAGACCAGCACCAACAAACCTTTCTTTTCTTGTGCTGCTTGAAGAATATGGACTGTAAGAGTACTGCAGCACTATTGGTGGTTTTCTTTCAGTTCTGGGTGGTCATTTATAACCTGCCAGCCTTGGATGTTTCCCAGTCAAAACAGTTCATGTTTAAAGAAAAGCTGCATGGGAACAGGGATGCTACAGGTAGGTAGGATTGCCAGTGAACCCATTCACTCACATCTGCTATGTGCCCCAGCCCAGGAAACAGTGAATAATGCTCAGACACTGGTGCTTAATGTGATCTTGGACAAATTTCTTACCTCTCTGGACTTGGTCGCCTATCTCTAAAACAGATGTTTCCTTCCCATTGCAAAATGCCTGGACACTTGTAGTCTTATGTATTGTATTATACTTCGGTATTATCACTGGTGGGCTTTTTCAACTGGAGGAGGGACAGGATGCCTTTTCTTTATGTGAGGCTTTGACAGTGTCATCACAGGGGTAGGGGATTTGCTGCGCAGTGCACCATCCCAAACTTTTTTGATGATACCATCAGATTTTTCTCCTACTTGCCCTTTTCCCTAGAAAGGGGTTAGGCTCTTTGGGTGTTGCCTGACAAAATTCAGGAGGTGGGTGGGTGCGGTGAGATTTTCTGGCTGCACCTCTCTGTAGGGTTACCGAGAGTGCAGAGGGCCCTCAATCCAAACAGGGAGCAGCCTGCACAAATGCAAGTAGAAGCAGAAGATTCTCCAAGGCAGTACGTTTCTTCTTTCTGGAGCAACTTGCCAATAGAGAAGGAGATTATGTTGGAAAGCAGCTGGGCTGTTCTCTGTGTGTGTGCATTTGGCCAACCATCCTTCATGTGAATACATCAACCTCTTGGAAAGATGCAGTTTAAGCCAGGTGTTGGTATTCACTTGCTGTCTGCACATCACAATAAGGAAATGCAAGGGGAATTTGTAAGCTAGTGAAAGGCTGTGTGCCTAACAGAGGGGAGGACCAGAATCTAGAGCTCACTCTTTGCTTGGAATCTCACTGATCTCTCTTCCAGTAGTATTGTGTCTGTTCATACAATAAATGTTGCTGCAGGATGCCTTCATGTCCCACAGCTCACCCTAACTTCTTTCTGCCTCCCTTCAGTACTCTGCCCAATGTCCTTTCTTGACCCTCTCTGCATATGTGCTTACGTGCCTCCTGACCACCTTAATCCTCCTTTCAAACTTTGAAGACATGGACAGGCAGACATACCTATAGCATGACTGCAAAGCCACATTTTCTTGGGTAATCTGCTCAAAAGAACGAAGTGTCCAACTGCAGCCAGTTCTAAAGCACTGAGGTGCAGAAGTTCAGCACTACATGGCACCTAGTGTTGAGAACAGCGATAGTCTAAACTGTGTATCACCTGTGGAACTATAGGACAGCAGACTGTTCGTCAAGTGCTCTTAATGAAACATACTTAAGTGCTTTGTTGAACTGGAACCACAGTCAGCCTGTGGCACATGGAATATTTTCAGCTGGAAAGTCTCAGATTGTTGAGTCAAGTCCTGTAGTGTTTCAGGAATAGCTCAGGGAGCTGCTGACAGCTCAGACAAATTGGTGTTTTTCTACCTGAGTTGTTGGCCATTCAAGCTGAGCTCAAAGCAAATCTTCGGGGCTTTGGGGAAGCCAGTGACAAATCAAAGAATCTTGTTTAACTTGGCTATGGCTGAATGCTGTACTTCCTTGTGAGGCTTGGTATACTCCTCTGATTCACAAACAACATCTGCTTCTCTTCACTAACAATTCCTAAGATGACCTCTTGAAAGAAAGGGGAGCAAGCATAATTTTCTGAAATGCTGGTGATTCTCAATGGAGCAATTGCAGGTGTGTGCAAGAAGACCAAACCCAAGTGTGCTGGATGAACACCTGTGTGCTGCCATGGCTGAATATATCTGCTTTACCTATTTCTCTTTGCTTACCTAGCACTGATTGCTAACGGCACAATGTGGTGCGTGGATTTCAGGGTGCTCAGCATCCTAAAGTCTAAAGGGCATGGTTAAATACTCTGCAAGGACTAAGAACCAATGTGTGTCTAGGTGTTCTTTTTGGTACTTGATGTTAAGTACTACCAATACTTAACAGCATTCACTTCTGCTGGTCTCTAGTCACAATATTTTCTATCTTCATATACACATCTCCTGTCTGTTCCTCCCAGTGTACCCACCATGCCTCATGCACATTTTAACTTATGCGGACAAAGCATATGTGGACCTGGGTAGTAGTTTTGTTTGACTAGGGGCTTCCTGTAAATGGCAACCAGAGGGCCTAGCCCATCCCCGTGGCACAAGCTTTTAAAGTCCTATTATTGCTCTGAATCACACCTTTGTCTCCACACCCTGAGTCATGTATTAAAATAAAACTGTGGGAAATAATAAAACACAGTTATATGAATGTGTTTTTTATTATAAGAGTTCTTAAATTTTTTTTTATTACTGCTTTGAGGCCAACTCATCGTCTTTTGTTATGTTCATTGCAAAAGGCTTTGCTCCAATTCCTGTTAACTTGAAGGGAAAGGAACACAGTGAAGAGCAGTTCCTTGCTGGCATCCATTCCCTTGTCCTCAGCATGCCTCACAGTCTTTACCACAGCTGCTCTACAAGAGCCCTCTGGGGTAGGTGGTGTTACAGGTGAGGTTGACCAGGCAAGTTTGCAGAAGACAACTCACAGAACAGGGGGTCAGATCGAGTTCTCTTTAAGTCTCATACCTAGCACTCCAGCTTGTGGCCTCTATTGTTTCAGGTACTCCTGATATGAGCTGCTGTCCTTTGTCAAGCAAATACGAAATAGTTTTCAGCTTTGCTGATGTCATGTCTGCTTTATCCTCAGAAGAGTGAGAAGTCTTTCTCAGTCACAAAGAAGTAGAAGATGAGATTGAAGCGGGGCGGGGGGAGGGAAGAAAGTAGGACATGGAAGGCTTGTTTATATTTGCTAATTAGAAAAGTAGATTGTTCCCATTTAAAAAGGAATAATCTCCAAGACCACGTTCTCGTTAAGTGTTTAGGCTCTGTAGATTAGGGGATGCATGGAGCCCCTTTCTAGGGCTTTGTAAATTAAAGTAGTTGTATCTTGACTGAAGCTTGGGAAATTCCTTTTCATCTTCAATTTTAAATCATACCTGTTGACAATACCAGTACCAGGACTCCTTGCTCAAAAATCAGCACATCATCTGTGCTATTTTCTCTCGCCCTAAAAACTAGCTGAATGTACAGAAACTGAGTCCTGGACCAATGCTCCACTGGAGTCTGGTGTCATACCAAAATAAAATAATTCCTCTGTGCACCTCTGGCTACAGTTTCCACCCCCTTTTTTTGTCTTTCCATGTGTCTCTGCTTTCTCAGATAAGTAGCACAAGCATTAGCCTGTTCTCCAGGAGTAGTCTGATATTCAACATTTTCCTCTATTGCAGGGCATGTTACTTTCTGCCATCCCTGTCACGCACTTATCTAGGTCATCTGAATTTGTTTTGGCTTTTAGAAGAGCAGGTGCTTCTGAGACTACAGCCTGAAGCTCTGATGGAGCAGGTGAGTCAGAAGTTGGCTTCCTAGTTACTCTATGAGGAGAGGGTGTTAAAGTCTTCATTACAGATTTTCTGTAGCTTTTTTTTCTGAAGCTTCTCATAGAGGCACTACTCAAAAAGATGGGTTTTTATGATGTGGCCTTCTGATCATCTAAAATTATGCTGCCATCAAACTTACAGTTCATAGGGCACCCAACAACTGTCTGGTGTTGAGGACTTATGGTGGTGAATGACTTCCCAGTAGTCTTTTCATATATCTACTCCTGTCTGTTTCTGGACATGTATTAAATAATTCTCCATCATTGGAAATGTGTTAAATGTTCCCTGACTGACCATCCACAAATCATTTAAATAGCATTCTTCTGGGCTATTGAATGTCTTTTGTGACATGTATTATTCTCTGCTTAATAAACCATACAGGATCTAAAATTGTGGCAAGTCCACCTGATCTCTGAGGATGGCATGTATTTTTAAATGATTTTTACCTGTAGACTCATTAAATCATGAGACATTTTCTGCTTCACTACTAGGAAATAAATAGAAGTTCCTGTCAGGTAATCAAAAACCCAACAGACCAAGAAACTGGCTCTTGCAAGAAACAGTAGATCCACAGGATAGCCCTGTGTGGACCAAATGCCTAGAAACTGGGCATCTTCTGAAAATAATGTATACAATGGTTGAAACCTCTGGGCACAGCTGTGGAATCCCCACAGGTATTTTATTCCCTCTTCCTCGGTAATTCAGGTGACTTTTGTAAGGCTAATGCCTGGAGAGCTCCCATGGAAACGAAAACTAATAATAGGTAGAAATAGAGCTGGGGAGAAGTATGTTACAAAGGCTTCACAAAAGCTCCTAATCCACGACATCTAGCATAAACTATTGAGGATATTGAATAATGGATTTGCTCACTGTACAAATGTAAAGCTTGTTACAGGCACCTTTCACTAACTGTGGTGTTCTGAAACCGTCCATCCAGGCTCTAATGTCCACCTTTTTTTGTACTGAGTTATTGTACTGGGATAAATTATCAAACCAAAATACTGGCTGCTTCATTCTCTCTGTTTCTGTGGTTTGTCAGAGCTGCTACATTTCTGAAAAGAAGTGTATTTTTAAGGGAAGAAAACGATAGCTTTGAACCTGAGTGTTTCCCCACAGGGTAGCTGTTCATGGTCCCTTTGGTTTTGTGAGTAATCGGTGTGGTCCTGGGCACTCAGTATCTAACATTTTGCATACAGTGAGTGGGTGAATGACTTATATCCATGGCAGTGGTGCCTGTGGGTAGGTAGAACAACTGGGAAATTCAGTTCTTATAAATCTATAAAAATAGCTAAGAGGTGTAATGTACTGTAAAGCTGCCACATTAACACACACTGGGCTGTCTTTTCATTGTTTTGATATGCAGCAATAGTTTTATGGCTGTCTCAGAAGGTGTTATAAAGCTTTGTTTCAACATGGATAATATTCCAAATCCAAATTTTGCTTCATTTTTATGTGGTTTCAGAAAACTAAAATTAACTAGAGTGCATTTGCATTTACCCTGCTTGTCACAATTACAAGGCAGGTGCAGAAATAATGAGAGTCAGTTTCATTTAATAGAAAAGATGCAGCAATGTTTGTCCTATCCGACTGTCTTTTTTTTTTTTTTTTTTTTTTTTTTTTCCCTTCTTCTTCTTCCTTGCAAGTGAATTGAGAACCTGAGCTTGAGATGCACAATCACTAGCTTCAGTTGCTTGACCTTTCTTTGCCTCTTTTCCCATGTCTCCATGGGGTCTTGCAGGAGAACTAGTATAAGTCAACTAACACTGAGAAGCACACATGCAGAAGTGTGTCAGTCCCCAAAGCAAATGGGAGCAAGGTGGCCAGGTGTGTGTTGTAAGGTGGCAAACACTAGTGCTGCTTTACTCCTGAGACTAGTGCTGCTCCTCCTGGAGACAGCACTCCAAAAGGCATTTGACAGTCAGTGATATCTGTGCTCTGACTGTCCCTGTTTAGTTCGCTTTTGTTCCCCTGCAAACAAGCTCTTCGACTGCTCCTTCCACCCTCAGGCTGCCTTTTCCTTCCTCCTCCTACATCCCTTTCAATGGAAGGGACCCTCTTGTTGTTTTCATGACATTATTCTCTTTTTCATGCTTTCCATCCTCTTCCTGATGTAGAGAGGAAGAGGAGGTGGTAGACCCCTGAGGGGACTGAAGCCATGATAAACTCTGGTTCAGTGTGAAGAGATACACAGCTTTTCTCCTCCTAATGCCCACAGTAGGACAACCATCAGGGCCTTTCTTGTGTTACTCTGCTATCTTCTTGTAGAGCACAAGCATTTTTTTGCAACAGTTCCTGAGGAAGAGGCAGCTCAGAACCCAGCAGAGAAGCCCTGTGGTGTGACAAGCTCCTACTTGGACCTGTTGCCCATCTGCATGATGTCTAGACTAGAGGGAAAAGCAGCCCAAAAAGGGGGCCAAGAGCAAAATAGTGCCCACCCTAGTAATGGCTGTGTTTTCCATCTGAAAGGTGAAACAGCTTTGAGTGAAAAATTTCCCCCTGGTGTTCCCCTGAGAAAGCATCCTGACCTTTCCTTCTGTGTGGTTTTTGGCAGTGCATGTGTTCTGCTCTGTGACCCAGAAAGCCTGACTAGACCAGCATCCAGTGCCTGCCTGGCAGCTTTCTTGGTTTTGTGCTAATTTCACGTGAAGTGCTCAGCTTAGGCTGACTTCTTGCCTATCTCGATGCTAGCATCTGTCTCCCATCCTCAGCATATCACAAATAGTATCACTTGAAGGAGTGCGATTTCCAGGGTGGGACCTCAGTCCTCCCCTGAATTTTCAGTTGCTTGGTTCACATCAGCTAAGAAGGGTTTTGGTTTATTTTAGTCTGTATAACTGAGAACTGATGGCCAGATACAGCTCATGCTTTTTACAAGGGAGCAGAAGTCCAGGGAAGACAGCTATAAGGAATGTTTCCAGATAAAATTCTTGCTATCCATTCTGGAAATACCATATATATGTCTTAGTGGTTTAGACTTGTGTCTGTCCAGTTGATACTGGCTGATCCTGTCTGGTGACTCAGACCTGCAAAGCAATGAACATTCAGGTTCTCGTGGAGAATTCAGACTCCCTAACACAGAGGTTAAGAAAATATACATTTCAACAGACAGTTGGCTTAACGTTATGCATATATTTCCTCTCTTCATGTACTCTGTTTATTGCCAACCATATTTCTGGTGCTTAATATTATTTTAAGTTTACCTTTCAGGTAGGAAATACCTTCCATTGTACAGTTTTTGTATGACTGAGGTTGTATGAGAACCAAATAAATTCAGTGTCCAAAGCAAATCATGCTCAGTGTTTGAGTTCCAAAGATGAAAAACTTTTATGTGTGTTTAGTCTGTACTTTACCTGTTGGAGAAATAAAACTGAGGAGGTTTAGAACCTACATGTACCTGGCTGTTAAAGGGAATTGCTCTAGTGGTAGTAATGGAGTCCAGGAACTTTGCCCAATTTCTGTTCATTCTCTTTCTCGTCACTGGAAATCTCCTCAGCTCTCTTTCTCAGCATTAAAATGGGGATCATCTTCGCCCTTCTTGCGGGGAATATGACATCTGTGCCAAGGTGATCTGGGAAACACTGTGCCAGGGTGATCTGGGAAAGATAGCTGAAAAAATGAGCAAACCACCTTGGAAATGACCATCTGCAGGTGGTGCAGGCTGATGTGATGTCAGTAATGACTGTTTTGTGCATCTGCAATGTAAGAGCTCATTACATTAGAAAATATCAAAGAAAATGCTTCTGAGATTAACAGAGAAAACAATATAATCTCATATCTTTTAACTAGCTCTGCTTTATGTTTGTACAATGTATATATAGCTGAGAATTTTGCTTTTACACTGTATTAGCAGACTGCAACTCTGGCTAAGAAGTACCACCAAAACAGCATTGGCGTGGAGAAGAAGGATGAGTTCTGAACAGAGATTTTAAGTGATGGGCATTAAAAATTAGTCTTAAATTATTTTACCATATAAGTAGTCCTAATTAATAACTGTGTTTCAATTTTAGTGGTAATAACAAATAGATCACCCTGATTACCTTGAGTGATAATGCACAAATGGGCATATTTTGCCAGAACTCTGGAACTGTCATGACAGGAACCATAGAAGTCTCCTTGTAGATGGAGTGAATTTGAGTCTATGTGCTGGGTTCTGCTCCTTACGATGCTTCTGTGCATCTCCCCCTGGGATGGCAAGAGAAGGG
Organism: Egretta garzetta; assembly: GCF_000687185.1. Classification (NCBI taxonomy): domain Eukaryota; kingdom Metazoa; phylum Chordata; class Aves; order Pelecaniformes; family Ardeidae; genus Egretta; species Egretta garzetta. The sequence continues at coordinate 3,834,713 of NW_009259237.1, read as the reverse complement.
CTGACCTGTTCTTCTCTTCTGGCTGCCTGTACCACAGGCAGGGGAGAAAATTAGTAGGAGAGGCAAAAGAGACATTGCACACATTCTTTTGCCTCTACTCAGAAGTGAGTTAAGGTCAGTGCTTTGCTCTGTGAGACAGGTTTTATTCTTTAAAACAAGTAGGTAAACAAACCCCAAGCAACCTCCCCCCCAAAAACCCCAAACCAAATATTTGCCTAAAATGGGCCTATTTCTGTTTTCTTAGTGTATGAAACAGTGGTTTCATTGTTGATAATGCAGCCAAATAAAGTCTACCTCTTTTCCATTAGGGTAATAAAGTATTTATTCCTTCCTGGTAACCCAGAATCCTAGTGGGGTTTCATCTGCTTTTGCACCACTCTTCACCAGAATCAACCTCTCTTCTGTATTTCCCTTGGAGAGGGGATCATATGGGGAAAGCACATTCAAGGTTAGTACTTTCTATCTTTTTTTTTTTTTCTTCAAACATTATTTTTAATCTGATTCTCATACAGGAGCACACAGTAGTCAGAAAATCTACTTTGCTTAAAAGGCAAATGTAGATAAAGTTTGCTTATAGGAGAGCCATTTTAACTCTTATAGTACTGGCCCTATTTGCAAGATTTGCAGAGGAGAATATAGATACAGTGTCTTAATTTTTTCAAAGCTTTAGTGTTGTAGAAGTTGGAAAAATTTTTAGCTCACTCAGTTTGCTTGAATTAACTTTCACTTTTGGGATTTCTCAGTTATTGTGGATCACATGTACTAATGAAGGTTTTTGGGGTTGCTTTTTCCTTGTCAGCAGCACCTCTGAAGGAAAGTTCAGCATGTAAAAAGTTTTAAATGCTAGAAGAAATTCCAATAAAGAATCAGTAGGTGAATGTAAACATGAATGGAAGAGCTATTGCCAAGAACTGTGAAGTATAAAAAACCCCCTAGATGTGATTAACTTCAAACTGTTTTGAGATCAATGAATGCCAGTGAGGGATCTGATTCAGTAAATGGTGCTTAATGCCATGAGATGCTGGCAGACTAAGCATTAAACTCAGTAAGATGAATGTGGAGGACTGGGCCCCAAATGTGATTCTCTGATTTCATCTTCAGCTGTGGGTGAGTAGGTGTATACTGTATGACAGCTAGGTTGCTGTAGTAATTATTCATTAGCTTTAAATAACAGGGTAATTATGAAGGTAAAATTCATATACCCCAACACACCCTTTTTTTGCTAGCTTTTCAATTTCTGAAGAATGCCTACAGCCCTCTGCTTTGTGTTGTAAAACAGGGCACTGCTCCTAGTTGCCCATAGTTTCTTCTTTGCTTTTTGCATGCTTGTTGCAAGAACGTGAACTGGGGTGAAAAGGTAACATGAATCAGGGAGGCAGGCACTCGAAGAGAATAAAAACTGTTCCTCCTGTGCCTCCAAGGGTAATGAAGGTCACTCTGGTGCCCATAAACATTTGTGTACTGCACAGAGGACCAGTTTCTGCCTGAAAATTCTTGAGTTCTATGTGTTTTCAATTTCCATTCACTTATCTTCTGGGGCAAAAAGCAGCTAGCAGGACAGAGACAAAGGACAAGTGGCAATATTCCGGGAGGACAAGACCAAGTCTGGTAATATATATCCTAGCTATTTAATCACCAGATGCTTTTGGATGGTGTGGCATGACCAGTGAACTTGTGTGACATGGGCAGAATAAGCAGTTTTAATGCTTCCGGATAAAAGCTCAGATCCAGGAATCAGTTCTTTTCATGTGGATTGAACCTGACTCACCATATTCAGAAACTCAGAATGATGTCCGCAAAAATGACTCTGCCCTTTTTCCTGTAACTGAGGACTGTTGCACATGATACGCTGTGGTTACGCTCCACATGTTCTGCGTAGCAGCTCTGATTTTTACTGCATTCTTGAAGGGCTGCTACAGTGCAGGGAGGCCGGCATGCAATGTGTTCTGTAGAGCACTGCAACTTGTACGTGCAGCAGGTGAAAGGTCCTCTGCACCCTTGTGGTCCTGTGCATAGCCACAGACTAACACAGCCTTGCTCTACGCTTCCTCTGCTGCAAACCCCATAACCCTACATTAGACACCAGGGCCTTCACCTAGTGAAAGGGGTGGGCGATTTGGCAAGGGCAACGTGCTCAGCAGTGCTCTCCCAGCTAGCTTGTCAAGGACAGGCTGCTGCTGCCATTTTCTTTTACTGAAGTTGTTTGGTTTTGCTGTCCACCCAGCTAAGTGCTGCAACCATTGGCTAAGGGGGCATATGTAGTTCAGGCCCTCACACAGGGTATGATACATATGCTACATGTCTTACACTGCAGATAAATTCTCAGTGCACTGGCCTATTGGGACAGAAGGGTCACCTACAACACCATACTGGTCTGTCTTCAGACGTGCCCTCTTAAAGGTCCAATCTGGTAGGTGTGCTCTAGGATCTAAGAGTGAGCTTTCCGAATGAGATCAACAAGAAGATTCTGAGTTTGTGATCCCAGTGTGTGAGACTAAGCCTAATGCTTAGTGCTCTTGCAAATGAGGTGTTTTTTCACTACCTGATAATATTCAGGACTCAGTAGCGGTGGTGAGGAGTGAAGTACTAATAACGAGTAAGTGCTGATAAATTCTGGGCCAGTCACCTGATGTGTTAGGCAAGAACCTAAGATCTTGTGTGGAAATTGCCTATCACATTTTTCTGTTCTAGTGGAGAGGATGTGAGCAAAGACTGTAGTCTAAAAAGACCCATGTGGACCGTGATTCTGGTGTGTTCTGAACTCAAGGATTGAAATAGCTCTAGTGTGGTAACAGGCTGGTGCAATATCCATAGCAGCTGAAATACTGAGGAGACTGGGGAGATGGACGGACTTGTGGTAAGGGAAGAAATAAATTGTCAGAAACTCGAACTTTTGGAAGAAAACTGTTACTACTTTGGAAAGTATGGAGCGCAGATCTGTGAGACCAACCATTTGAAAACAAAATGGTTATTAGAGCTAATTCTTGGAGTTTAATGGAGGCTTTTCAACAGTGAGCTACTTTGTTGCTGCAGTGTCTGCGTGCTCTAGGGGCCCCTTTTATTGTTCTGAGATATCCTATTATGTTGTAAAATCTGCTCTTAAGAAAAAGCTGAAAAAGTGTGATATGTTCGATGTCTTTATGGGCAACAAATGGTCTTCATGTTTGAAAAAAAAACCAAACCAAAAAAAACCCCAAACAAATCCACCCCCCACCACCACTACCCCAAACCTCAACAAAAAGTCCCTTTGCACCAAATTAAAAAATTAACAGTAAGAGTCTAGGCCTGTAAGGAAAGGGAGAGCTCCTATCTAAGCAGCCTGGACAGGGTGACTCTTTCTTTTTTCACATCCTGAGCATTGTGTTAGTAGAGCCTTCTTCTGTACCTCTTGCTCTTTGTCTTCAAAACAGCACTGTTATTTTTAAACACTGTGACAGCTTGAAAAAAAAATCTTATTAGGCTCTTCCAGTAACTATCCCACTCTGCCCACCTGCTCCACTGCGTGCTCTAGCAGAGATGGAGCACACTTGACCATGCAGTGTGATGTGTAGCTGTGTAGAGGGCTGGGCAATTAATATTACAAAATATTTCAGAACTTCTTGAAATAAGGTTTGGGTCTCTGTAAGAAATAGACTAAATAAACAGTGCTTTACACAATAGGAAAATGAAAACTGCTACAGAAGTAATCAGTAACAGATAATCTGTGGTAGTGTAGTTGTTTGCATTAGACCAAATATAGTAGCTAAGCTGTACACAAATGCTATAAGGAAAAACAGAAGGTCAAAACACATACACCCTTTTATTGCACAATACTGTAAGCTGTATGCATGTGTGATATATATATAAAAATATATACATTGCTCTCTTATGTGTATTCCTTGGATGTCACACTGTACCATTTCATAAACAGAATCTGTAAGTGCCTATTGTATTGAGCCTTTGGTTATTTTTATTTCATAACACTAACATGGGTTTTTTTCCAATAATATTCATCTGAGAACATCTGAGAGCTGAGCAGCTCTTCAAGGGAAGCATGTGTACCTGTACTAGTGGATTACTCAGCCAATGGCCTCTGGTCCCATCACAAATTTTGTATCCTAGCATCACAGAAACACTAAACCATTTTGAGGGGCACATAAACACTTCCAATACAACTTTTGAGTCCTAGAGACTGAGGCCCTTATATTTGCAAAGTAAATCTTCAAAATTTGGATGCCTAGCTTTGAATACTAATGACCGTGGTGGACAATCACAAATGCAGTCGTCTTCACAGGAACTATTGGTGCTCAGATCTCTGAAAGATTGAGAGAGGTTAGGTGTCTCAGGCAGGATACCATGAACTAACACTTCTGTGTATCTGAGCCCCACATTGGTCAAATTCAGCCCTGATTCTTACAGACTGTTGATGCATCAGGCAGGAACAGGACCTTTTCTTGTTGCCTTTCAGTGCTCTGTGTTAACCACAGAGTCATTCTTCTTCTTGTGTCACTCTAATGAAATGGTTGACATGTCAATCTATCACTTCAGAGGTTAATGGCTACATGGAAAGTAATATAGCAGGCCCTTGTGGCAAAGCAGAAACTCTATCACACTATTTTCTTTCTGATCCCCTCAGTTTTGACAACTGTTGTAAAAAAAAAAGGCTTTTTGTATCCTGATTTCTCTTAGTGACATTGGTCAGTGAACCTAGGATTTTTACAGTAGAATGAATCCAATTTTTTGTTCCTTTTTCCTTGTCTCTTCATTTTTAAAAAAGAATCAGCGTGTAGAAGTTTGAATTATTTTGTAGATGGAAGTGAATAAAAATTGAATTACAGACTCTGAGAAAACCAGAATTGTAAAAGCAGGACTCTCATAAAATGAGTGTCTGCTTATTAAACAGGATTAGCCCTGTCCTACAAGTGTTCAGGTGTAGCGAGCACAAATAGAAAACAAGCAATTTTCTCACCTTTAGAGAATGGTATCCTGTCCTATTCCTTATGGTGTCCTGTACTAGCATAATATTACAGCTTCAGTTAAAAGCTCTACACTTAAAAATAAAAAATAACCCGCTCATCCCCTGCCCCCTCCCTTTGTGTAGACACTGAACAAAATTGCAAAATATTTTAAACAAGAAAAGCTGCTGCTACAGTAAAAAAAAAAAGAGGAAGGTTTTATTGCTAAATTAGGAAGTGGAAGTTCATATGAAAGACGTTTTCCTCAGGAAAAGATTGGTAAATGTGAGGCAAGGTGATCCGCTATTGCAGTATAGTGTCTCTCATCTCTCTCTAACACACAGTTCTTCCAGTATCATGTTTTATCTGTGTACATTATATACCTGGTATCCAAACATTAATAGCAATTAATGAGGTTCTACATGATGGTCTGGGTAGTAAGCGAGGATTTTGTAGCAGCAATGTATTTGGCATTAGTGACCGCTAGGGTTTATCAGCTCTTTTTAGCTCTATGGTTTTTTTGGTGTCCCCTTTCCCTTTGCAGGGGACCAGGAACAATATACAGGAATCTGTATCACATTTGGCAGTCAAGGTGGGTTTTATGAAGACAATAATTCATTATGAATATATCAATGTTCATTCAGAAAGTTTTTCTGGAACATTTTAGGAGTGAATAGCAATGGTATAAAATCGTATAATTTCCCATTCTTTATCATTTCACAAGAGTGACTTAGAGTTATTAAAGTATGTCTCCCCAAATAAGGACTTACATATTTATTATAAAGCTTAACAGCTTATTGTTACAGCAGTTTGTCATCTGTTTTTTTGTGCATTAGTTTACTTGTTCATTCCCGAATGCATGCTAAGGTTTTTCTGTTGATGATTCCAGCTACTCGGTTTAATTAATTACAGTTTGCTTGAAACCCACATGAAATAGCTGGTCTCCAACCCCAAAAAAACTTAGGAAGAAAGAAAAAAACAAACATCCTTATGCTTGTGGGTTATATGGGTGAGATCCAGGAGTTCAGATAGCAAATGCTAAAAGACATTTCTTTGTGGAAAAGGAGGCTCAGCAAGGAATTATTTAATACTTTTCCATTCTTTCTTCTCAGAGGCGTGCAACAAAAGGACAGGGTCAATGGTCACATGTAACAAGAGATGTTTCAATTAGATATGAATAATTTATTTATTTTTTTTTTACCAGGAGGGTGGTCCAGCACTGGAACAGGCTACCCAAAGAGATTGCAGAGTCTCCGCTCTTGGGGATGTTCAAAAGCTGAGCCTTAACCAACCTGCTCTAGCTGGTCCTGCGCTGAGCATGGGAGTTGGACTAGGGGCCTCCAAAGGTCCCTTCCAACCTCAGCTATTCTGTGACCTGTATGTAGTTCTTCATATCTTAGTTCCATAAATTACTTGTTATAGGCCAGATTTTTCAATACTGTGACAAAAAGTAGATGTGTTTTCTACTCACTAGGATAAGTAATTTCTCTGTGAAAAAGATGGGTGAATTCAGCATTCATACTTTTAAATAGACTCAATTCTGTGTGTGTTATCAATTATTTTAAGCATAATGATTTGTCCTGTCTATTGTCATTCCCTTGATCTTGTCTTTTTATGGATGGTTATAATCAGATTTATAATTTTCTGTCCTGTTTTCCATCATATAGAAAGGATCATCAGCATTAAACTGTATTTAAACACTGCCAGTCGTTTGGCCAGTGGGAATTATGTATGGTATAAGACTATGACATTCAAGTATTTTTTGTGAATTAGTTTTCTCCCATTTCCAAAATGTCCACATCTATGTACCAAATGTTTTTGAAAATCAATTATATTTTGAATGACATTGTTGAAAACGGGGTACCAGCATTCAGAAAGGTTGGTTCTTGTAGATGATGTCTTTTCTTGATGACCTGCAAATAATTGCTGTGATTATTATATTTGCTAATAATTTTCAAATAATAGATCTGAGGCACTTATAACAAGTTTCACTGGTTGAAAAAGGCTTTTTCCTACATTATAATTATTTAATAAGCTAAGAAAATAGAGTGAAAGAAATCTCCTCTTTTGCAGATGTTACATCTCTTGTAATGTGAAATGTTATTCTAATGCTTTAGAAAATGTTTATCTTTGGTCTAAGCAATTATCTGATTGGCACCTTCTTTCTTTTTCATCCCCCACTATCTTTTCTCTTGTCTGGCTTCTTTAGTTTCCCTCTTTTCCTGAGAACTGAATAATAATTAAAAAGAAAAAGTCTCATTAAAATACAGTAAGTTAAATATGTATGTTTTAACAATTATTTGTAATGGAAAACTCTACTTGTGATGGCTGCTGCTATTATATGTATTTTGAAATCATTCTAGATTTGGAAAATGCATCTTCTGTGGACAGACAAAACCTTTCCCTTCCAGAGGTAATTTCTATCCTGACGGTGCTTGATTCAACATGCTTAAACTACGTATGAGATGGAAAACTGGGGAATGGAGAAGCATATGTAGAGCCTGAAGAAAATAGTCAAGTTATTAAAACAATTTAGCTTGCCATTAAATCTCACAATTTTTGAATATAAATAGGTTGCTCTTCCCTTTGCCTCATCTGTCATTTTATTATAACAGAAAAACCAGTGCTGAACAAAAAAGGCAGGGTAGCCTAGCAGTTCAAACAGAACTAGAGCCCAGGATCTTGATTTTTGGTCTAACTCGACCAATGACAAGCTGTATCATCCTGTGCAACTTACAAAACCTCTGAGTCTCGCTTACTGCTCTGTAAATGTCCTATAACTACATAGGATGCTGAGAGGTTTAATTAGAATTAATTTTAGTCTTTCAAGTACTTTGTGTTTCTCAGATGAAACGTGCTGTGCAAGTGTGAAGGATAATTATTATGTTGCGTCTGTGTTTTTCTGATACATTATTACTATTCTTTTATTAACCATGTTTTGAAAAAAACCCCACAGTACTTACTGGTTTTCAGTTTTTGTTTGTATGGTTTAAAGTTAGTCCCTATGAGCACAGTAAGTAATTAAACTAATATTGGCATTGAGATGTGGGTTTTTTAATTTGAGAATGTTAATGGCTATTAGTAGATTGTCACAAAATGTCTGGCTGTTTTGATACTTTGAGCAACTTGAATCATGCACTTAAGTGTAAGATCGTCATGCTGCTTTTAAATGTAGTGAAGTAGCCACGCAATAACAGCTGGCAAAGTCTCTGTTGATGGCTTCCTTGTAGCTCAGGCTTGACCCAGGCAGCATTACAGAGCAATTGTTTGGAAAATTGTCCTAGCAATCAGTGCCTGGTGCCTCCTTAACTGTTTGCCAGTCTTGTCAGGAGCTGAGCATACCTTATGCAACAGGCCACCGCCTGTTTCTCCATTTTTTTCAACTGAAACATTGAAGTCCGGGGAAAGCTGAGACACCGGGGGAAGACACGTAGCACATGGAAGCATGCTGTCTTGTCGGATAGGAGATAACTGTGTTGTTTCCAGATGGAATCGCTGCTACACGAGAAATAAAAATAACTGATTGTAGCAGAAACTCTGCGTCCCAAGGACATAATAATTCAGAAAGTGTTGAGTTATAAACTGTGCTTGTGCTTTAACATGGATTTGAGCATGTGATTGGGCTTTTCTTGTAGCTGAGCATTCATGAGCCTTAAATAGGAAGGCGGTATTAACAAATAAGATCAGATCATTTTGGGATAATGAGCTTCTTTCAATAAGTTTATTGTTTTATAGGCAGGTCACACTCTTTTTGTCCTCACTTGCCATGTACTATAAAGTGCAACCGTACGATTAGTCTAACACACAGGACTCCTGTGTTAATTGCAATGAGATAAATGTGTCCAGAGAGAGGGTCTCTTCCAGTCAAGGCCACAGGTGTGATGAAGCTGACTTTCCTTGCTGATAGACATACTGTCTGGAAAAATGCTAGAGCTGCTTTGGTACCCTTTTATTCTAAAGTAGGTTATAGCATAAAAATAAAAAGGAGATTAATGGGTTTGTGCCATTCTTATACTTTATAGGTACAGCATGCAGATGATTGTAGGTGTACCACAATGCCATGTAAGCAAAACACAGACTCAGCTCATCCACTGAAGCTGCATTTTTGTCCTGTTCTAGTAAAACCACTCTTGAGCAAAGTCCTTAACGGTGGCAGTCTTACTGGAATAGTTGTCTCCGCTGTCTCTGTTCTAAGTATGAAGTACCATTTGATGATCCTGACAGATGTAGGATAGGGTTGGCCAGTGTGAGCTTTGTCAACTCAATGCAATAGACTTCTTTGTTAGCATAGACCAGTTATTAACTTCAAGATTCCAATCTTACACAAAAAGTGTTTCTTTAATGTTAATCTGGCCCAGATTAAGGTCTGCCAATGTGGAAACTCCAGGCTGATAGCAATGTGCTATGTGCTAGTTGGTTGTTCTTTTGCAAATAGGCGTCTTGCCTTTGGCTCACCTGGCAACTTGTGTATTTGTAGGATAGGATGCCAAATAAAAGGGTGTTTGTAAAGCTTGTTAGCTAAAAACGTTATTTGACATACTTTGCTATTATTGGAAGGAGTGGTGTGATACTGGAATATTCTCAGAGCAGGGAATAGGCACAGATATATCTGATGACCCCAGCAGTGCCTTGTTTCTCCCTTGCTCTCTGTGTCAGCCTGTGTCATGCCTATGTTAACATGTAGGATTTGAGGTCTGAAGGCATGTCACCAACTAATCATTGATTGTGCTGTGATGTCCTACGACCATTTGGATGTCTGGGGTCTGATGGTTCTGGCACCATACTGGGCCGACAGCAGTTTGCTGTCTGGCACATCTCTGTTGCCCTTTGAGAAATAACTGACCATGGATATGAATCTAGCTGAGCCATTAACAAAGAGACTAGCAGGTCTATGAAGAGACTGACAGACTGAAAGGGAATGCAGATGGGTACTACACATTTGCAAGTGTTTATTATTTAAAGTCTGTGACTGGGAAATATATAGAATGAAAGGGTCAGAGAAAGACAGTGTGCCTTGCTGGCTTTGCCTTTCAGATTTTAGGATCAAACAGAAAGAAGGAGGAATATGTCACATTGCAGGTAATTAAGGATTCATCAGGAAATAAGGAACACTTGGTCCCTCTCATAGCTTTGAGGACAAAAGGTGAAGGGTATCTGGTATAATATCTTCCATATGTGGCATGCTAATTGGAGGGATAGAAATGAGGTATTTGGAAAGCTGAATCTTAGCTCTTATAAATGGAAATTGCTTTTGCTTAATGACTTTGCTGGTAGGCTCAGCACTTTACACTTGGAAAATAAGAAAAGATTTTTTGATTATATGTTTGTAAATTAGGGCTAGCCTACTTGTTGAGTTAGTCCTTATTTGGGATTTGAACAATAATTCCTAAGCATTGCCGTATGTTCTCATTACCAATGCCTACGAGTTGCTGTAAATGTAGTCTAGGCTGTTGGCATTTTAGTCCAAGTCTTTGCAGTTTTGAAAACCTCACGTTGGGAATGGCATACAGAAACCATTTGTTTCTCAGGCCTTAGAAAAATGTGGGTCTTATTCTGATTAGGTATAACTTTGTTTTTGAGGACGAAAAGGCATCACTGCCACTTGGTTTTGATATACATCTCCTCGCCAAGAGAAAATGGTTCACTGTGTCCAGGTGAGTCGAGCCAGAACAAATGCATTCTGGGCAGTTATGCCCTGCAAATTTACAAATTCGTCTGGGATGGGGAGGACAGGATTTCTCTATGAAGGGCTGTAAACGTAAGAACGTCGAGGGACGGAGTTGCACGTTATTCCCGCTAGATGGCAATTAAAACACATCGGATAAATCCAGCTGGTAAAGCTCGCCAAAGCTTTTGACTCTTGTAGCTTACTTCAAAGTGTTAAAAGCTGGACTTTTGAGTAAGGCTTTGGGATATCTGTATTTTCCTTGGAGTAGAGCATGCAATAATTTCCATATGACAAAGGAAATATTGTTAGAGCTGAACCAAATTTTGGATTGCACATTTGGATTCATACATGTCTTGGCAGTTTTGGAAAGGATGTATTTGGTTTCTGTGCCATAGAACCCCCACCTCCTTGGGGAGGGGGAGTAGTAGAGTCAGCAGCAAGTAGGAGAGGTCTTGGCAGGGCGGCCTCTTGGAAATTTGCTGCCAGGAAGCCAGAAGAGTCCTAATTAGGCAGGCAAGTAGAGCCCGATCCAAAGCCTGCTGAAGTTAATGGGAGTATCTTGGGTTTGTGCATTTTTTCCTATTTCAAGGTAAATCTACCAAATGAGTCTGTCCTATTCAGCATTCTGCTTTATATGTGTTACATCATCTACTGCAATTGCTAGCATGCTAGGTATAAATGCATGTCTGTATTATTTGTGTGAAGATATGGCATTCATGTGCTCTGTATGAATAACTTAGAGGAATACATGTGAGGTAATTGAATAGTTTTTCTATTTTTTTTCCTAATTAGAGTTTGAAACAATATAATTTTCTCACGTGTGTTGGAGAGTATAATTTCTTCTGAATGAAGGGGAGGGGCACCTTTTATCCTGACTTTTGTCTCAATGTATTTCAGTTGAAGTTCTAATTAAATGCAGAATGTCACATGTTGCCCTAGCATACACCCAGGGACCTTAATAACAGCTGGTTCTGGACTTACAAAATGTCATAGCTAGCAGAATTCAGGAGAAAGCTACTACAGAGTTAGTCCTGCTTCTCTATTTAAAGTTGCTCCAGTACTGGCAATACTCATCTTGGAGATAACTGATGTAAAATACTGGAAATGACTCTCTGCTCTATAATCAGGAAAAAAATCCCCATAGATTCAGTGGGAATTCTGCCTGGGTAAACCCACAGGTATTATGTGCATTGTGAGATTGCACGCAAAGGAAGATCGTCCCTATAAACTAACTTTATGGCCTGATTTTAAAAAAAAAATCTACATAAAGATTAATGGAAATAGCTTCTCTGATTGCACCACTCCTTTATGCTTATTTGAGCAACTTTAAATAGATAAGGAAATATGAGTTTCAATCTGTGCCTGGTGCCCCAGAGTAATTGAAACTCCCTTTTGTTGCAGAAGTGCTGGCTATAACCACTGTAAAGCAGTAAAACGTCTGTCGGATATTCTTGCAGAATTCTGGGTTTGTCTGTCAAAGTTTATTCTCCCTATTCACACCATATTAGTATAATTTTTATACTTATTTTAAAAGATACACTTAATCCACTCATTACAGAAACACAGCATATGAAAAATGGAAGATTAGCACTTTCAGGATTTTCATATTGGTAAGTCACAGTTGGATTCAGTTAGCTTTACACTAGGTTTTGTACAGGGCTGAGACATTTGTGATTGCGACAGGACACTAGTTTCCTAATGCCTGACAATGCTACGCATTGTACACAAAGGTTTTCATGTTTTTTGGTTGAGTTGATGTTGCACCCCTGAAAGGCTCAGTTTAATTCTACAAGATGTTGCCCTACAATTCTGAGGAAGTAAAGAAGCTCCCTGTTTATATGGATGGGTGACGTAGCTGTCTTTTACCATAAAGGCAAACGAGTTCGTCCCCATCTTCTCTCAGCCAGCTCTTGATATGCTCCAGGTAGATGCTTTCATATTCTAGGCTGGGGCCCCCCCCTTACCCTTTCGGTTCTCTCGTCCTCTGATTGAACTTCTACCATGCCAGGTTTTTCAGCATACTGGAGAGGATCAAGGAATTGGTCAATTTGCAAGGGATCATAGCTGGATTAATTTTGGAGGGAAATGCAAGACGTGGTGTTCATGTGGGTACCTAGTGAGATGGGGGAAACTGTTTGAGTCCTTTGACAAGAAATGTAGTTCCTAGGCAGTGATGGCTTAATGCCCTATGTGGAGCAGTGCAGGGCTGTACAGTGGTACCAAGGCTACTGCTGGACAAGCTAGTTTGGATATGGGAAACAGTGTAGTCATGTTACTGCATTGTTCCTGTGGAGCAGCCTGCAATTCTTCTGAGGAAGATAAAACAGCCTAGACAGAGTGTGAAGTTAACATGTTTGTATCATGTCTGGTACCTGAGCTCAGTCACTGAGAGTTTGTTTCTGTCCCTCCAAGTGGCTTTCCACCCTGTCTTGTAGGGGGTACCCTCTGGTATGTGGCCTGTGGAGCGAGCAGAGCTCTATATCAGCTCCATGTGGAGGGCACTGGGTTTCCAGTGGGGATATGTAAGCAGGTGGTTCAGTGACCCATATATAGCAGGAGCCGTGTATTCACAGCTGAAACTACCTTCCTGACGATAGGTGCTGGCTCCTGTTCTTTCAAAGAATGAAGTAGAAATAGTTTATTTTAAAAGGTGATTTTACTCACTTTTGTGTGTAATAATCCAGCAGTTTAATGAGAAAGCCAATGTTCAGAGCCTTCTCAGGTAGGAGAGTCTCCAGCCTGCATCTTCCCCCTCCCAGGAGAGCTCTGTCAGCTGCCTGTAAGAAGGAATACAAGAGTGTATGAAAGAGACTGAGTGCGAGGGAGGGAATGAATCTGCTGTTTAGTGACTAAAGAATTCACCAGAAATCAGGGTCCAGTCCAAATTCCAAACAGTTCCCAGGTGAGCTATCTGAGCACCTGGCTAGGGAGACAGGTTCACTCTCTTCTTTTCTGGTCCAGTGAATTCTGAATTTCTTTCTGCACATCAGCACTTCAGTAGAGTGTGCATTGCTCTCTGAATGCATTTTGAAAGAGTGAGGTCTTCTGATTGCTGTCAGGCATGGCTGAGACCATCTGGCAAGTCAAGATGCTTTGATGAGCAGGCACCGAATTCTTGCATCCTGATCCAGGTTAGCAGTTGTATAGGTGCTGAGAAGAACTCAAGGAACAAGATTATATGGTTAAATTAAGGATTCCTCTGGAATTAGGGCATATCCAGGTGAAGTAGCAGGTTTTTGTATCACAATTTTGTACTAAGGTACCTACCTTCCTCCTAAATGATACTGTAAAACGCCTGCATCTTTCATGAGAGTTAACCCTTGGATCCCTACACATTTTTGTAAATTGAAGTTGCCTGTTATTCAGAATTCTTGTGTCTACTGCTTTGATTTACTTCAGTTGCATTAGAATATGCAAAGGACACAAAAGACCTTATACTTTCAACTTAGTTATTGCAAAGCCTTGAGTGACAGACTATCGGTAGAGTTGTCCCATGTCAAAAAGGAAGTGTGAAAAAAATACAAGATGATGACAGTGCAGTCCCTGAACATTGGCTGTCAGAATCCTGAGAGAAGCATATGTTCAATTTACTGTACATGTTACTGTACATGACAGCATGTTAACATTGTTCCACTGGTGCTTAAGGATAAATTTTATAGGATTTCTTTGGATTTGAGACTCTACAGAACTGAAATACGCAGAATAAGTTAGTGTGAGACTTCTTTACCCTGAATGAAGTGCTATGACAGATCCTACAAATAAAACACGGAAGGTTTCATTTTGCTGGCAACGGGAGATCTGAGCAGAGCAAAGGCCTTACAGAATAGTGTGATAACCACTGGAGAATCCTTGGTCAGAGAGGACCAATGTGCTGATTCATGCTCTGGCACTTGGAGCAATTGCGCTGTTTGTTGCGAATCACTTCATTGTATCAGTGGAACTGAGGTGGAAAAAGTCTAGGAATTCATTCTGGCTCTTCATTAGACTTCATGACTCCTGGCTGTATTTTACATTGCAGTATCTTTCTGCTGCCAGAGGAGGTTTGAAAGAACCATGTGGCAATGTTCCCTGCCAGGAGTGAGCCTGATATTAGATTGCTGGTGGGCTTCTATCCCATCTCCTCAAAAACACAGATGACCCTCAGTTCCCCTTTCTTTACTGATTCCAAGCAAGTTAATGGTTGCTACTGGAGGTTAATTAGAAGGTGGAAAGATGCCCAGAGAATGGAAGGAATGTAGTCCTGGTGAATAAATCATGGAACAGGAAATGTGAGAAGACCTGGGTTCCAGTACCAGCTCTTCTGCAGGGTTGGTATCTGTTTGCTGTCCGTCTTTTTGCTTGTCTGTGAAATAAAGCTAAAAGTTTTGCCTCTGCTTTGGAGTATTTGATGTTTGTGGATGGAAAGGACTGTGTAACTGCTAAGCAAATCTTATAAATTGCTTTTTATATTGTGGGACCATCTCACTTCAGATATAAGCTCTGGAAGTCCATCAAAAAATCTTCACTGTTCAGGTGAAATTATTTAGGAATGAGTAGCAGGATTTCAGATGCAGTGAAACTATAACAATATTACAGTGCTGTAGTGTTTCAGCTCCTCAGTCATTGTATGAAGAGAGGACTTAATTTTGAAAATTGCCAGGGGTTGCTAGACAGCAGAAACAAATGAAAACATTATTACAATTAATGGAGGTAACATTATTAAAAGTAATGGGCAATATGATTGTACAGCTAGTACTTATGTATTTATCCCAAGTTGTGTCTTTTTTGCTGGGGGGTGGTAAGGGAAGGTGTAATGGCTTAGCAGCTAGTTAGAAAGGTGCTTTTCTGAGAGTTTTGTCTGATAGTGGAAGCAAAAGCCACATGTAACACCCAAAATGCGAGAAGGTGTGTTCCAAGCTGGTCTGTTGTATTGCTGTGTTCTAGCAGCAGTTTTAATGGATATCTGCTATAGTTCTGCTAGGAAAGGGTTCCAGGTCTGCTCAACTTTATATATATAATGAGTTATATTTTAGTAAGCTCATCTTCTGTTTATTTAATCACAAGTATGCGGGTAACTTTTGCTTGACAGTCAGCTGTTAGCTATCTTTGCTGACATGGGTTATCCCATTTGAGAAGTTGGGGTTTTTTCATTGTTTAGTTTGGCTAGCTTTGAAATCTTTTATGCTCAAGTTGCCTTAAGGAAAGCCTTAAGAGAGCAAGTAAATAAATCCCAAATGCTATGAATTCTGTGATGCATTTTCCAAATCCTAGATGGGAATGTTTCAGGAGTAAAGAGATCAGACATGAACATTCGTATATGAGTGTTCAAACATATAAAGCCATGTCTCTTTCCTGTCGACTTCGTTGTCTTCCTGTTAAAGGTTTTCTGGTTGGTATCCTGGAGCAGATAAAGCGCTAAGTATGACAAGGAGAACAGGCAGTTCCTTCTCAGCAGCTTGGAGCTGCTGTGTCACATGAGTCCAGTGACTGCTGGTGTCAAGGTCAAGGTTCTTGATCTCTGGTGCTAGCATGTCCCATACCATCTGAGTGCTGTTTTATCTTTCCCTCTGTGAAGATTTTCCATCACTTCTGATAGGGCAGGAACCTGTTCAAATTCCAGTTGAGGGTCAATGTGAGACAAACATCCTCTGAGAACCACACTACTAGATCCCTGTTGATCTCAACCTGTACTGCTGATTTGCCTTCACCCTACTGAAAAGAATCTGTACCAAGTCAGTCTGGCTTGCCTTGAACTAGGTTTCCTAGGGCAGCTGCAATTTAGTATTACTTCTTGATATCCTTGACCTCCAACTTGAAAAGAGTATGTCTCAGTGTTTAGATTTTTTTTTTAAACTTGCCTAGGTTGAAAGGTGATAATAACTGAGTGTTGCTAAGACAATTTCCATTGTTTTAAATACTCATTTTTCTCTTTCACGGTAAATCCCTGGAAGTTCAGTTCGACACTAGAGTGAAGAAACACATTAAAAATTCAGTATTTTAATAGTACATGCAATAAATAAATTAAAGCAGATATACCTCTGTATTTCTTATACAAACACTGTGTGACAGTATACGATTGAGTATTGTATATATCTTTGTGGACCTGTCTATGCAAGTACCTTTATGATACCTGTCCCTGCAAGTAATCTTATCCATATGCAGTATTTGCGTATGCCAATTTGTTCTTTGCACAGAAAGCATTCTTCACTGTCTGGAAATTTTGCCCAGATTGTACTCTCACTTTTAATGTTTTCATTGAAGATTGTAGAAGAGTGAAAGGTAAAGAACTACTCCAGCAATTCATATTCAGAAAATGCATTAAGATACAGACAAAGCTTGAATTTTTGTGGATGTGTTAGGAGAAAAGACAATCTCAGCTGTGCAAGTCTGAAGGAAAGAAGCATGTGTATTCAGGAGGATAATGCTGGTCTGCTGTGGAAGATACACATCTCGCCAGCTGGAGAATGAAACTGTAGCCAGTGCCAGTAGTGTGAGGAGAGGGGACAGATCTCAGCTAGCAGAGCTGTACTGTTCCAACATGTTCAGCGTGTCTGCACCTCCTCCAGTAACACAGCACTTGCCTTTGCTGGCTTCCTTCTCAGTTTGTACGATACCCTCCAGGCCAGTGCCTGACAGACGTACAGCCAGACTGAACTGGACTGTCAGCTGCAGAAAGCGTCAACGAAAAGGATCTGATTCTGCAGAGCAGACAACAGCAGTTGTGATGTTGCAGAAGGTGATCCAAATGTGTTTCATGACTTCTGTGCTCCTGAGATTTATCTGCCCTTATTTAAAAATCACTAGTGATAAAATCCCCAAAGGGAGCATGACAAAAATCAGATGACTTGTGTTCATGCAGGGGTGATGTATGGCCTGACCTACTTGTATACATCATGTATTGCTTACGCCAGCATGATGACTGATTTTAGTGGTACAGGAAAGAAGGGTTAATGTCACCCTTTGGCAATGATATGATTCTTAAATCCCACATAAGGTCCATTTAGAGAGTTTCAGTGAGACTTCAGCAGTGCATAAGGCCTGCCAAGAGTTTTTGTGCTGGAGGAGTATGGGTTGGCAGGATCAGCCCTAACACGTTAAGTGCTGTTTATGATATTATTATTGCTTTGTGGATTCATTTCCCGCAGAGACAGACTGGAGATGCAGTGTTCAGATTCAAACTTCCTCTGTGCTCTGGGGTGTCAGCTCCATGCCTTAGATTTGGGCCCATGTCAAACTTCTAGTTATTAGCAGCAATATTCAGTATTGTGTTTATAGGCTGTACTATAAGCTCTATGAAGAATGCAAACAGTTGATTTTAATGAAAAGGCTAGGAAGATGTTATTTTCAAGAATAAAGGGAACATAATCACCCTTCATAGGTAAGATATGTTATTTACACTATGGGGATTCATGTCAGTACATTTTAAGTAAGCTGCTTGGCTGAACTTGTTATCTAGCTGCCAAGAACGGAAGTGAGAGAGAAGAGCCAGTGAGAATTATTGGACTCTACACTCCAAACTTACATCATGTAAACATTTGTAACATGACTTTTATTTTCAGCATTGACCATTCTGGTGGGGGCCTCTTTGTTGCTTTATTGCTGGCAGACTGCTTTTGATGGCACTTTTTGGCTTATTTGTGAGGATGCAGCAAGCCAACAGACCTGGAACTACACAATATTTGCAACATGTACAATGAAAAATTCTAGTCATCCTTTCTCTCTCCAGGTTCCCAGCCACAACCAGCTGCTTGGGTTTAAGCACTTCCTTATGCCCCTGCTGTTAACACTGACTTGCGGTGACCAATTGTCCCACCCTGCTTTCTCAGCATATAGTGGTGAAATCAATAATCATGTGTGAGAGAGAAAGAGGCTGACTTTTCCATTTCTCCTTAGTCTTGCAGTTACAAAAAAGGATATAAATTCCAAGTATGTTATTTTCCACTGAAGATTAGCAACAGATAACAATTTGCAGTATACTTGGCGACTTTTACCTTGGGACAGGAAACACTCTTTCATTACAGTCCAGTCTTCCTGCTGGTATCAGTAGTGCTTTTCTCTTTCATGGTAATGAGGTATTGTCTTCCCAAATCACTTAAGTTCTTTTTGAGAATGAAATGCATAATTCAGACAAGTTACTTGTTTTTTTTCAGATGCCTGTTGTCCATAAAACAACACAGAGCAATGCAGAGCAGTAGGGAAGAGAAGAATAATTCAGTTTTTTTTCTTCATGCAGTTTTCAGATTTCTGATGATGCTACAAGTATCTGACCCAGTGCAATTATGTGGGTGAACTCCCTAAGTTTTTCTTAGCATTTGTCACAGTTCATCAGTTTGTACCATTTAGGCTGTAGCCACAGCTCAGATTATATGCAAGTTTTGTTTGTTGTTGTTGTTTTCAGAGCCCCTTAATGCTCTTCACTGACCCTTTTATAAGCTATAATTTTTGCTCACACTCCATAAGTCAGGGAGTCTTTAGTAAAAGAGCCTATCAAGAAAAAAATCTGGGATGATTTCCAGGGAAAGGCATGTATAACAGAGAATTCTGGCAGTTTTTCATCTGGCTCTAATTTATTATTTCAAGCTGGCTTGCTCTTTAGACTATAATAAACAGTATTTTACATCTAACAAATCACTTTTAATATCTCTGACCTTGACAATGGGTATCTAGTATGGGTTTAAAAGAAAAAACTCTAACCAGAAATACAGTGGGTCACAAACTGATGTAATCATGGTTGTTCTTTAAGTTTCAGCATTTCTAGTGAAACAGAAGATATGTGGAAGAATATTTTAATAGAGACATCTAATATCTCCAGCGATTCCATATATGCTAAGTTTTGGAGAGCACAGTCTTTATGTTTAGTCTAAAAGGATTTAAATGATGTAATCATGGAAGAAGATACTGGATTCAATGAAGTGAATGCAGCGTTTTGCTGAAGTCAGGAGGCTGCTGTTTGTGTACCCTTAAGAATTCAAAGAAATATGATATCAACACACTTAAACTGTGTTTAGGTGGGAGTTGCATTAGTTCTGAAGTTCCTTATTATCTCAGAAAGACTGTTCTTCCTTTTATTAAAAAGCACACATGAACCCCTAAAAGTGTCAAAAGGTTCTCTGCGCCACTGGGATGTTCTGTCTTTCTCCTTCAAGACAAGTGGTAGCTAGGGAGTTTCTTGACAGGTCCCTGGGTGGGAGCAAGGATGAGAAGTTGAAATACATCGTGATTAAAGAGCAGCAGAAGTCTGCTTACTTCATGATCCAAGCAACAGTTCAACTCTGACTCTTTCTTGTTCCTTACTACTAAGTGTACCCCTTGAATATTTTGGGTTTATTGAAACATGATACTGGTCACTAGGCAGAGGTTTTTCATCTTTTTTTCAGTTTACATCATCTGCATTTTTAAGTACTAAGCCAATTAAGGTAAATGTAACACAGGTAGGTGCTTTGCATAATTTACAAGCAGTTGCTACACAGGCACACACACATACACAGAGCCACACACAAAGTGTGTCAGTTTACATTGCGATTTGGGTTGTCTTAATCACTTTGTTGATAAAAGCAAGCTGTAAGCCCTAGCTAGTAATGACCATTAAAGTCGTAAAGAAATTACTTCTTTGTGTGATACTATTAGTAAACCTGCTCCCAGGAATGCTAACCCACTGTTTCTCTTAATAGCCTGCACCTGACTTCAAAGCTCACTGAAATTAAGCTTATTAGTTCTACTCATGTTGTTATTATGCAGACATCTGTTCAATGATAGTTCTTGTACTCTTCTTTCTCCCTTTTTTTCTTCCTTCCCATTTCCAACCTTTAAGGTGAAACTTGGCTCTGCTGTGAACAATCTTAATTTCAAAAGTTAGGAATTGCTAGTTCTGTTTCTATCCTGCACTGCTGGTATTTTTCTAGGGCATGAAGATGGGAAGTCGTTCCCAAAATAAGTGGTAAATGTTTACTGCAGAATATTAGGCAGCCCTTTCTATGATGTTAATGCTTTAGTGATTAGACTAGTTTGGTATTGCTTCTCCTTAGCATTTCCTTCCAACAACTTAAATGTGTGTGTGCATGTGTACTTAAAATATAAGTTTGCAAAGACATTTTTGATACAAAACCTGAATGACGTAAGAAGGTATCCTTAGTTTATTATTCTGGAGGATAAATAGAGATTTCTAACTATAAATTTAATGTTGTCTGGATGTGCTGTTATGAGATTTTAAGAAGACAAGAAAAGAGAAGTTGTGACAGTTGGGAATAGCTTTCCAACTATTAACCATTTTCTACTTAACCTGGGTAACAGAGGGGAACTAGCTGACCTTTTCAAGCTCTGATCTTAGGGGCCCCAAAAGTTTTGCTTCAGCAACTCTGTGAAAGGGGATGTGAGCATAGTATGAACACACTCGAAGAATTTAAAGAGCAATCTATTATGATTTTTTTGATGGGGACGTTGAATAAATCCCATGTGTCTCATTCATGCACACACTCCTTTGAAGCCAGGAGACTGATTGTATGAGCAGAAATTGGTTGAATGTATACAAAATGTCATGTGAATTTACAGTGCTAAATAGAGGAATGAGAATAATTGTAAAATATGCAGACATCCAGTCATGTTGGGTAGCCCCAGTCTGGTCATTGCAGTGAAGAAATTAGCTTTCTGTCTCAGCTGATGAGCTAAAGTTAGTCAAACACTTGTAGTATGTGAATGCACAGCAAAAAAATAGCTTTTTAAAGAAACGGTTTAGCTAAAAATGTGCCAGATGTTCAGACTAAAATACTGGTTATCCAATTTTCTTGTGAAAAGTTAATCTCCTCTTACATTTAAACCATGCTGTGTTATGTGAGGTTATAATGGAGTATAACATGAAGGGATGGAGCATGCCATATTGTCAGCAATACAATGGAATAGCTTATATTTAAATAGAGAAACACATTTTCAGATTTGTTGCCAGGAAGATTTACACATTGTGTATTTCATTGGGAAAGTCAATCAGATTTCACAAGCCATGCTGTTGAAGAACAAATTAACATTGACTGGGGCCAGTGCCATAATGTTTCCTCAAAGTACAGCCTACATATTAATTAACATTTGTAAAGCACTTTGAGGTGATGGATGAAAGGCAGCACAGAGTACAAAGTTGTTGCTATGATTAATTAGTTATCACATTGGACATGTGAAGTGCTATATTAGACTGTTGCAGACTATTAATTGTTGGTTTTGCCTGTGGCCTTCTTTGTTCCATCCTTTACCTACTGTGTTAGTGCCCTTATTAATCACATTCTTTGGGCTGGAAGGGAATGCTTTGACCTGTATGGCAAAGGCCATAGTCTTTCATCAAGCGATACCTGCAGGAAACCAGTATCTTCTAGTTAGTTACCAAGACATCTGACCTGGATGTAAAGACTTCAGTACCACATCCCTAACAACTTGGTTAATCACCTGCACTATTAAAAATGCATGGCATGTATTTTGCTTGTCTAAAACTTCTGATTCCTTTGTGTCCTGTAGTTCTACTGTTATCCAGTTAAAATATAAGAAGTAATTTTTCCAATTTTTCAAGTGGGTTCCCATGTGAATCAACCCGTCACCAAGGTGGTAATAATCTACTTTGTACACATGAAATTGGATCTCATTGCTAAGAACAGGGAACATGTTCACTGAAATATGACCTACTCCCATGACCCTTGGTCTCCACACTAGAAAACCTCTCAGTAGCTCAGTTCAGCAGTTTCTGGCTTTTCAGGAAGCTAGATTATGGATAGAAAAGCCTAGTCTGTGCTCGCATTAGGCCTATAGCTT
Source organism: Egretta garzetta (assembly GCF_000687185.1). Lineage (NCBI taxonomy): Eukaryota > Metazoa > Chordata > Aves > Pelecaniformes > Ardeidae > Egretta > Egretta garzetta. Next base: position 3,812,345 of record NW_009259237.1, on the reverse strand, counting down.
TTCTGAAGTGAGCTTTGGCAGAAACCAAATCCAGATTGTGGCTTGGTGTTTTCAGGTCTGTGAAGCAAATGCTGCTACTTGGTTTGTCCGGTGTCACTGGAAGCTGAGAGCAGGTACTTGCTTCCCTTTCTCTCTTACTTATTTCTATGGTTTGAACAACAAAAATAGAAAAACTATATGCACTAAGATCATTAATAATAATAATAAAAAAAGTCTGGGAAGGTCCTTTTGCTGCTATTCCTCCTCCAAGATAGAATCAGATCTGCCTAAAATATTCAGAGACTTCTGTAAATAGTCTCAAAGGAGCTGCAGTGCCCCCAGGTCACTTTGTTCCCCTGCTACTCTACGTTAGAGAGCAGTATCTAATAGTGAGCTACAACGCTGCTTGATACTTGTCCAAGCAAAAGCCTTTTACATATCTGAAAGCTCTTTACCTATTACTTGATTTTCTCTTGTTGAGAGACAGCTTTAGTTCTTTTGTTTTGTCTGCCTAAATCACGATTTCTAGCTCCCTGAGCATTACAGTTGCTGAATACCCCCCTTGCTCCACATCTGAGCAGAGAGCTCTATCTAAGGCTACTAGTAGCCCAGGGGGAGGAAGTAACTTTGTCTTCTACGCATAATGCTCCTTTGCACTTCTCAACCTGATGATTGCTCACTTTGCAACAGCAGAGCACTGTTCAGGCTCCCCTTCAGCCTGCTGTTCACCAGGCTTTCTCTTCTGTGTCTAACAGTCATTGTCATGTCACCCACTTTGTCCTTCTGGAGTTCATGACAATTGCAAAATATTAATTGAAGATGCTGTGTATGCCGTGTAACAGTAAACCTGTCTTTTGAATAACAGCTTCATTTGCTAATGGTTTTGCCCAACACAAACCTAGATAGAAAAAAATTCCTTGTGGTAGTGAGTGCTTGGCAGACTGTGGCAGCGACGAGTGTAAAAACCTTAAATTTACACAGCATTTTTTTGTCTTAAGCAATTTATTATTATGGTATTGTGTCATTTGATGTCTACATTTATTTAGAGTTAAAAAGACCAATTTTAACAGTAATATTTTTATAAGAAGGGGATCCATAAACTAGATTTTCTGTAAGAAAGGCCATCTCATTGCCTTTGACTATGCAAGTTGCTAACAATTGACAGAAACGGTATGGTGTTATTTCTTTGTTCCATTGATAAATTATTATTACCAGTTTGCTTGGGAGTTCACAATAAATATACATGGCCAGTAAACACATGAGTAAAGGAACACTGTTGAGTTCTGTCATGGACATGTTGCATTATAGATAAATGCTAAAATTATTGGTGGCTGAACTATTTGTTTGGTGTGGGTTGTTTTTTGTTGTTTACACTATGATTTTATGTTAAAAATAAGTCTTAAGTTAAATAATTGTAAGACTACCTAGTGTAGTTTCAGCTGAAAAGAGGAAAGCTTAATGAAATACTATCAATTTGTATTATTTGAAATAAAGGGGTTTTTTAGTTCAGTTAAAATGAAAACATAGGAAAAGCAAACATCCATTGGTGTCAATGGTATTAAAAAACCCTTACATTTTGATAAAGATTTTATAAGGTTTTCACAAAAATTTGTTTCTTGAAAGAAGAGATGGAATAAAGTTGCCTATTTTTTCAGCTTGATTAAGGGTAAAGTACCACTGGAAGAAAATAGCACTGAATCAGTACTGCAGAAATGCCACTTGCAGGCTGTCTAAATGGATTGATTGCAGCTGACAGTCAAAGGGGTCCATGTGCCTGCTGTGGTCACTATATCAGCACCAGATATGAAGTATGGGGGCTATAGCAGAATTGTCTTGACGGAATTCTTTCAAATCTCTGCCACACTGAGGGTGGACTTCCATTGCCCAGTCGTTCCTTACCTGTTCCTATCTGCCTTTGGCCCACAGAGAGACCTTAAGAGAGTTTAATTTAATTGAGAAATGATTTATTACTAGTGTCTGATAGGCCTCTGTCAATACTTACTTCCTTTGATAAACATGCCCTTCATTGTGTTATGTGTGCATACTCAAGACTGATGAACCTTTAGGACTGCTGAGAGCCTTCTACACAGATGCCTCAGCGTATGCTCCTCTTTATAGAGGTACTGAAGGTCGTCAGGTCAGTTACCTTGTTTTTCCTGCTCTGATTTGAAGGCTTTTCCAAAGTCTGATTGCTGTCATAATTAGAAACGGTCTTTCAAATATCAGCTGGCATTATTCCAGGTTGGTTTATGTTCATTTGTCAATGAGCAAACACTGTCTATGTGTTTAAATGGGGTTTCCTTCTTCAGTGCTTACTCCTGTGGCTGTGCTCATAAACAATGATTTTTTTTTTTTTTTCTTTTTTTCCCGTCTTGGCTTTTTCCAACGAAGACAGCTCTTTTCTGTGAGGCTTTGTCTTTGCCTCTTTCATCCTTGTGGCCTTCTCTGCACATGCATCCCAGTTTCAAATGACATATTGAACAAGACGGACTGGAAACTTTGGAGTTTTTACACAGCACTGGTGTTTTCCTAACTGCTGGAAGAGCCTTTTCTGATCCATTCTGGAAGTACAGTTGCCTTTTGAATTTTGGCTTTGTGTCATTGCTTCATAATCATTCCATGGGCCAGGTCCTAATCTTTGTTGTTGGAAACTGATGAACTCCTAATTTATTGCAGTTCTTTGGTTATTAACCCAATACTGCATGGCTGAGCCCTTTATGACTTCCAGACACAAGATTTTTAGAGTAGCTATTCTGTGACTTGAGGAAGTAAAATGAAAAAATAGAATATGCCAACTCTCAAAGGACACTTACCTGAGGTGTGAATACCACATCACTTACTATGCTCTGTGCTCCTAGAAATGACCAGAATACATTATGATGATGATGTCTCACATGTGCCAGGCAACTAATATACCACACAACACTGAATATTTTAGAATATTTTCTTTACAAGTGAATTTTTTGTTGTTGTTTGCAAATTACTGTGCCTTTTTTGAATACATCACTCTTCATAAGTGAAAGCTGCCTACCTAACCTACAAGTTTTGGACAAGTTATGCCTGTGTCATGTGTGTGTATAAATCAATTAGAGAGATCCATATTGAATACAGATTTATATACAAAGTATCATTAGAGAGAATATGAGATGGAGGGGAGTAGTACAAAGATTTTTACTAGCATCTACTTGAGACCATTGGTATTACTCACTCTTCCCCATTTATGAGATTGTGTGGCTCTCCCAAGCTCATGCTGATAAAGCAGTCACCATCCCATAGTATCTGGTAATTACTGCGTCTACATCAGGTATCACAAATACAGACAGAGAAAAGGAGAGAAAAAACAATGCAGTGCAGAAAGATTAAACAATGGCATAATTCATTAGTTGCAGTTGATGAATTTGATCATGCCTACAAACACCTTTAATTCCTTAAAAGCTGTTACACAGACAGATGTAAAAGCTCAACCTGTGGAAATGGAGAAAATTCTTGGATTGCCTCACCCTTGCATATATCTTCAAAAGCTATTTCTAATCTTGCACAGGCTGTTAATGTGGAGATAGTAGCAGTTATGAAACCTGGGCTAGATTCCAGATATGTTGTATCAAAGTGTAGAATGAAAAGGAAATCAATAGTCACTCTTCAAGGAAAGTTATGCCAGAATTGTCCAGTATGGTCTAGATTAATCAAAGCCATAACAGCTTTTTTTTCATTAGTGGAACATTAACAAGTAAACAACATTCCTGTTTTGTTATTTAGTTATACTAACCTTTTTCAACAGCTAGGCCCAGTGATAAGTTTGGATTTTCTCTGTTTATAGAAAACTGGTACATCAGCAGATAATAGTACAACGCAATATTTATGGAGTGCTGGCTTTCTGGAAATGGAGGAAACTGGAAGTTATTACTAGAAGAGATCATTAAAATGTAAACAGGACTGAGGAGGCAGCACTGACACTATTTATTTATATATTTATATATATATTTATTTATTTTTGCTATTGTCTGGTTATACAACAATGTCATGGCTATGGTGTGAAAGTGGGAGTTGTTTTGGGGAGAAGCTATTCTGCTGGTCCCCTGAAAGGAGGCGAATGCCAGCAGCATGTAGCATCTGTGATTCAGTGATACATCTGTGTACAGATGTGATGTAACACATCACAACACCTACTTGAGCAGGACCTGTTTTCTGAGTATGATAGATATCTGTATTAAAATTAAACTATTCTATTATTGTGGTATCATTTGTGGTATTTTAAAGAAGTTATGACAATGGAGAGGCTGAATGATGTGTTCTGTAAATGGCTGGGAGAGTTCCTGTCAAGTTGAACGCTTTAAGGTTACTTTGATTTAATTGACTAATTGCTGGTGTTTTCTCAATACCAAATAGATAAGTATATTTTAGCTGTTATGTAAGCCTAACAATACATGTATTAGAAGATGACAAACTACTAGATCCATAACAGTGAAAAAAAAAAAAAAAGAACAATTCTTGTTCTACAGAATTTGTTATCTGGTTAAGTGAGAGAGATCTTACTCATAATTAGATAGTGAGCCATATGCATTTTAGCTATTGTTTTTAAAGTTAACTTCCTCTTTGAGTTGTGTTGCTCAAGCCTCTGTGAAGAAGGATTTGAACGAGCAGAAGGTGGCAGAAAAGCACAGATAAGCAAGACGAGGGAAAACAAAGCTGTTATTAGCATAAGGGGGCAGCATGGAAGTGACTAGGTTAAGATTGGGAAAGGTGTGCAACTTATTTAGATGATTCAGAAATTCATATGTTCTTAAACAGAATTGAAGCATGTAATGTTATGTCTGTCATTCTGTATTAAAATACTTGCAAGATATCTCAAGATTGCATTCTTCCAAGTAAGACAAATGCAAAAGTTTCAGCTTGCTCGATGTTAAAGTAGAGCTCCTCTCTGCTTTTATCAGAATTTCAAAAGTCCTGTGGTACTTTCCCTCTGTGGCAGGATTTGCCTTGGTGTGAGTGGCTGAGAGCTTTTATCCCTATCTGCTGAGAGCTTCCTGGGACAGGGAGCTCTTGCTCCAGGATTCTAGAGCTTGTAGCATTTCTTTGGTATTCTTTGTATACAGCTTTCAAAGTGCTTTTGGATGAAAAGTACTATGCAAATATAAAAGATTAATAATTAAGATTGTGTTAATGTGTAGTAATTGTGCATAATGCTGTGCACCACAAGAATCCCTGTTTTGGGCTAACTGGTCTATTTTTTAAAGATACATGTTAATGATGAGATTCATAACTGTGCAATTATCACAGAATAAGCAATCCTATCGACATGCATAAAAATGTTTTAATGAATCACAATGACTTTTGGCTTATAAAACCTATCATGAAAACTTAACACAAATCTCGTGTTTCGTATGTTTGTACTTCCCATGGGTCACCACAGAAGTAACGTGAATGTAGTATACTGCAGAGGTCTCAAACCATTCCTCAGCTGTCCGGTTGTTACTGATCATGCTAATAATGTGCTGTTAGACCACTCTGTGATATGTTTCAAGAGAGGACAGTAAAACACATTAAGGATAAATAACTAGAAAAATCCCAATTTTCTACTGGTAGTGTAAAACAAGCAAGAGATGGTTTAAAGCAATACATGAGCTATATATTTTATATTTGCTATATTCTGTAACACAGATGACTTGAAGTCCTGAAGATGTTGTTGTATTTACCTTGCATGCAGAAGCTCCACTGTGTTAGGGATGTAAAGATCCACACTCTCACAAAACTGGTCTGCTACCTGGGCTGCTCATGTACTGAAGGCTGAATGGGGTTGGGTCCTCAGCATGTTCCTCTGTCCCTTAGTTGAATTGTTCTTGATTATTAGATGGAGAACTGTACTTTCACACTGAGAGTCATGACTGGCTCAATGTAGCCTTTGAGTACTTTTAAGGTAAACTCAAGTGTATTAAAACAAAATAATCAAAAGAACTCTTGTAAGTCAGTGTGGCTCAGGATTGATTAGACGTGTTGTTTTTATCTATGTTAGGAACTGAAAAAAGTGGGCCAAAAAATGTAAAGAGGATCCTGAAGTTAACCAACTAAAATCTTTTCTGACTGATATTTCACTGCAAAGTCTCTGAATGCTTTTACTATTACAATTACTTAGACTGATTGATTTTGAATTTATGTATGGATGAAGAATGAGGTGAATGAATGAAATCACGCTTGCATCTGCGTGACTAGTTTTACTTTATTTTGTAAAAGAGAACTGCATATTTTTATACACAGTTGTGAGGGAATAATTGAGCAGTGCTGAAGAACCTGCTTAACCTAAGGGTGTGCTCGCAGCTTGAACAGGGTTTATGCAGTTATCTTCAGATCTGGTTCAGGATCAAAGCAAACCCTGGTAACCCCAGCACATTCAGACTGAAATGAGGGAGGGACAAGAGAATGTTGCCAAGAGAGAAAATCTGAATTCTAGCAATTCTGAATCTTAAATGTAGGTGGAAGATGGTAGATAAGAAGAAGGTGTGGTAGAAATTGAGTTCTCCTACTCCTGTACTGCAGTGGAAGAAATCATGTCTCATGTACTCTGGATGCCTGTGGTGCCAGAAAGAATAGGGTGGGGTTAGCTCTTCCTCTCTGTATCTTATTTTTCCTTTTTCAGCTTTCTTGCCTTTGATTTTGGCTGCTCTTCGCAGCTTCCCCACTGCTGATGCCTGAATTCTCTGAAACTTCCTGTGTCTCACAGCCAAAGACCACTGTTTCTATTCCTGTCTTTTTTTTTTTTTCTGGATCTGTACAAGAAATCAATTTCTGGCTTGGTCACCAAGCTAAACAATAATAATGATAATGGTGGTGATAATAAAAAAAAATCCTGCAAGCCATTAAATTACAGTTTTTCTTTACCAAATTGAAAACCACACTAATTGTTGCTGTTTGTCAGGTGAAATTCTCCTTTTGTTCCAAACATTTCAAGAGGGTTTTTTGTAAGTTGTTTTTATCCAGTTGCCCAGCAGTTAAAGAAGTTGCTCTGGATTACAGATGTTTCATTCTCATTCTGCCTGAGATAATTGGAAACAACATCTTCTAAGAGAGCACGCAGCTGCCTTCACTGGGATGTAGTCTGGGCTCCCTTGATTGTTCTCAATCTATCCTTTGGTCGCTGTTGCACTTTGCAGAAATTCTTAAATACTCATTATTCAGCAACTTCAACCTTTTCATCCATCTTGTCAACAACGAGGTAATGGAGTAATTTTCTCCTTGCTCCCTCATCCTTCACACATGCTAAATAAAAGTATTTCATACAGAGTGAAATAGCATTAACATGAGAGACTGCCCTATCCTTCCCTCCCTGCTCAGTACACCCCTCTGAATGCCTGAGGGCAAGGCACTTCCAGAAATGTTGGTTCAGATGACATCAGCCAGAAAAGGCAACTGATCCCACACAACCTGAGTGAGTGTACTGCTAGCCAAGCTTTTGGTGATAGAGGGTTGACACTACCTCCTCCTCAGGCAGTTTTGTGAATCTGCTCTCCCTCTGGCCCTGTTAATTCTCTCAAGATGAAACCAGTTGACCACTTAACAGTTTCAGGATGACTAAAGCAGCATTTCCCAGTAAATTCACCCTCCTCCACTCTACTGCTGACCTTGCTCCTTTGTGGCATTCTTGTTTCTTTAGCATGTCTCTCCATTCTTTCTTCCTCTATTTTTCCCTTTTCCTGGCTACATTCTTCCCCATTTCTGTGCTCTTTTGACTTGCCTGTCCACCCCTTCTTTCCAATGTGACTCTGTTCTTTTCTTCGAAGTTCCCACTTCCACAGCCCAAGTTGCTAGGACACACAGCTCTTCAGTATTGGACCTGAGAAATCTCTGAATGAATGCCTTTAGTGATAAGAAACATTCTGTGTAGGCCACTTAGCAGTTAAATTTACCTGAGAAGAGCATTTTCCTGTCAGGACTGCACTGTTTTGCATTTAGCTAACATCACATCTGCCTGGCTCTGTGATGTTAGTGTTGTAATAGTAGTGGCTCTATGGTGTTGTACTTAGACATGGATTCTGTGGGAAAGATGCAGATTGACATCTAATCCCTTCTACTGTCTTCTCAAGAGTGGTTCATGGGGAATTCTGTCAAACAATTTCAGTGTATTAGTAAGAACAAACAATGGTACCACAGGGTTGTCTTCCCTTTCAACACTGGGCGGTCAAGTTGCCCAGAGCTATCTCTGCTTTCAAGTGTGTTATAGTGAAAAGTGATTCTCATGCTGTCAGAGCAACAGATATGAATACAGTCCCCCAAAACAGCTAATTCTTAGGCTCAGCTTGAGCAAAGAAACAGCTAGTCTGAGCTTACTCTGGTGCTGAGCTGTTGTAGCCCCTGGTTTATCTAAGGTCATGCTGATGTACACAGAGCATCTTGTGACATTTCAACGAATGAAGAATGCACATATTGGGCCTAAAGCAGTTTTAAAAGATACATTCCCTCTTCTCCCTGCTCATTCCCAATGCACACTGAAAAACATGCAACTCAACAGTAACTGCATTTCAGCGTGTTCAGGTGCTGCGCTCATGAATGATGAGATACTTAACACCAGCTGGCAATACAAAGTTGGCATAAAAATGATCTGAGACTTTCCAGTTCTTTCCTGAATTTTCTTTAAAATGTTGTTTTAAAACTGGTCCTAGATTTCGGCTTTGGAGATCAAGGGCAAAACATGTCTATTTTAAGCTCACAGTTACTATGTGGGTTTGGAAAACAAAACAAAAGCAAAGGATCTGTTTGAAAATGTTCTCCTTTAATTTGTGCCAGCAGTAAGGAATCAATACCAAGCTATACCAAGCAAGAAGAACAAATATCTTGCTATTGATGTATAAGCTGATCTTGCAGTGATACCCTTCCATCTGCAGTGCATGTTGCAGGTGTTAAAGGTGAACAAGCAGAGCTCAAGTCTGCTAGAATTATTCTAGCAATTTAATTAGTTAACTGTAGGCTGGGATTATTTTTCTTTTGTATTTGAACAGAGCCCAAAACAATAGGGTCTGTTTTCAAAATATGTGCTATCAGAATACAAACATGAATGAATAGAATTAAGAACTTGTTTGACTTTCTTAGCTTTCTAGGTACCCTAACCACCGATCTATTTTAAAGGAGATTACCAAGCTTGAGGTGAGAATTTTACTGAATAATACAGACTTCCTTTTTCCCCTTGGTGTTAAGTGTCCAGGCTTTCTCAGTCTTACAGGTTTGAAAGTTTGAGTTTTACTGGCTAGCAGAATACCATTAGATTTAACACATTTTATACAGCCTCACTTCTATATGGCATTGAGAGGACAGGAATAGTAAAACCAATATATAAGTGAATACTATTTCTGGGGAAAGCAGATTTGGGATGCGTTTTCTTTCTGAAAAAGGAATGCCTGTCCTCTTTCACGTACACCATGCATAAATCACAGCTTTGTCTTAAACAGGTAAAAAAAGGACAGATTTTAAATACAAGAACAAAACACACAGAAGGAGCTTTAGACTTCATTTGCTATTTCCTTATTTGTTGCACAACTAAAATAATGACATGAAATTATTTAGCAGCCTGTGATTACTACAAACAATGGAAGGAGATTGTTTATCTGCTTGTTTCTACAATGAAATGTGAATGCTATGCAGCTGACTACTCTGATACTAATAACCATGAAATCACTTCTCCCTTAGTCTGTTCAAGTCATTTACTGACTAAGGGAAATTTTTCTAGTTTAAAATATCAGCTTTTTTCCCCAGTTTAAAAATCATAAATCTCTCTGATCAAATTTATGACCAGTTAATAGTTTTTAATTTAACAAGAACAAAAAATACAGAAGTAACATGCATGATTTTTAGTGACTACTGCTTTCCTTGAAGATTCTGCCTCAGCCCCTTTCCTCAGCTCCCTCTTCCCTGTGCCCTGTCTCTGTCAATGGCCAACACCAGACGCTGAGGGAAGAGGGAAAATGCAGGCAAACACAGGTGTTACCCCACAGATCCCCTCCTGCCTCCAGCTGTTCGCAGCTCAGCAGCTTCCACCATCCTCCCCTTAGGAGCTCTCCTGCAGAATTAACACTGCACACTGCAATCTCTATCCCTCTCCTTCAAAACTCGGTCACCTATGAATTCTGATATATATAATATGAAAGACATAATTGGGCAATTTTCACATATTAGTGACCCCAAATGAGACAAGTGTCATTTTAATGAGCTTGATCTGGTTAGTACTCATGGAATTACTCCTGGGATGTTTCTAGTAGCCTGGTATAATCTGATGACCATTAAGAGGAGAGTTTGACGCACAGGCAGACTTACTAGGCATGGTAAAGACACAGATATTAGCTAGGTGCTTATCTCTCTTTTGTTTAAACTTGTTCACTGTCTTAATTCTATCACTGAAGGAAAGTGAAAATGTAACAATTCCCTGCAAACAAATGAAGGTGAATGCATTTGATTATAATAAAGGCTGGAAGCAGACCACATGAGAGTCGTCTTCCTCTATCTTTTTTTTTCTCCTTCTCTATGTTAGTTCCACTTGTCAGTGCAAGAAAATGGTGGTGGGGGTGGGGGGCATTTCAATAGATGTATCATAGGCCTTGCTGCAGTAGGAAGATGCGTGTCAACCGATGCGTGTGATACTTCAGAGTGGGAGTTGCAGCCTGGGCAAAAGGTGCATCAGGGTGAGGGGAGCTCTTTGTAAGACCATCTTTGTAGCACCCATATTTTGAGTTCCTGCAGCTGTCAGCATACATAGATCCGAGGCACACTAAGGACCAGAATCTGCACAGAGACTTGTAACTTGCAGATAACGATTTTCTGTTCACTACCATGGGATTTGCAAGGGAAGTAATAGAGGGTGGCTCAGTCCCATCTTGTACTAAGTGTGTGCTGCCAAGGGAAGAATGGAGGACCAGCATCTTTCTTTTTAAGCCAGGAGATTATGTCCTGGTTATCTGCATTTTATCAAAGTTCAGCATTGCTTGAAATGGAAAAAAACCTCTTTGTGCCAGGGAGATGGTGTCATATCTCCTGGTATGTATCTAATCCTACTGTTAGGTCCCTTGGTTTTTGTTTCAAATTGTTAATGAAATCAAAGCATATCCTGGGCCTATCCAGGGAGTGGCTTAGTTTGTGTAGCTGAAGAACAATCACAAGACAATTTTCTAAAAACAATAGGAGATGAAAGAGGAAGTTTAAACCACTTCCCAGTTGAGAAAACACAATTCTGCTGATTCACATCTGTGCAGAATGATAGGGTTTTTTTTCTTTTGCCCAGTCGTTCTCAGATTACCAAGTTTATATTAATACAAGAGTGCAGTAAGACACTCCCAGATGTAAAGCCCAGTAATCAAACACAAATTCTTTAACTATAATTATCTCTTCAAATTTCATCTTGGGTTTCAGTTTTTAGCTTACCTTCCTGCCATATTCTTTATACAAATACCCTGGTGTTAGTCAAGGATGCTTGGGCAGCAAAACTACATTTACTGATGCACCACAGATTCTGAAAGGGTGTATCAACAATAGCACAGATACCATTCATAGTTCAGAAATTCACCCCGTGCAGGATGTGAATGTTTAACTGAAATAACCTACTAGCTAGGTAAATTGAACGCTGCTGCTGTGAACAAACAGAGGGATGTTATGGCCTTTAGAAGTTAGTTTTTGAGTCCTTCATAGAAGCAACTGCTGGCCAACCTTTGTCCTTTTAACGTAAGGAGACAGGTCACAAAAAGAGAGTTCAAGATGTAACGAAAGCAGCACTTTCTGTATAAGATATACCCTCCATAAAAGAGGAACTTCAGACATTTTCACTGTCCAGTTTCATAATACAGAAGAAGATGAGAAAAAAAATTTCAAATTCATCTGACCTATGTAAAGGAACTGAGATGATATATAAGCTTTTAAGTAACATTAATTGACCAATTAGGATTCAATGTGTATATTTTGGAAGGAAATGCAATCACATGCATTGTGATTTGCCTTCATTGAAATAAAAAGTAAAAATCCTGTTTGCTCTATGGGGCACTGTTACTTAGTTTGAATGAAGCGCTTGCTCAGCTCCTGCTATGACTGGTGCAGTACTGAGAAACCACACAGAACAGAAGCACGTACTGTATGTCCTGTTTTCCAGGAATGGCAAGAGTCTGACAAGGAGTCCTGATGAGCAGCTGAGTTACTTCAGCAATGGTGGTTGTCTCCAAGTGGGACAAAGTACCTCTTGGATTTCCTCTGAGTAAGTGAGTCTCTTCTTGTATAGACAATATCCTGATCATCTTCCGTGTTTTGCACACTCATTTAAGTAGGAATTAAGCCACCCTTCCATAACTGACAGCATAAGCTCATAATAATGGCTGTTATTTTGCACAGGTCTCATAAATAGAGTGTAGGATTAATGGCACAGTGTAGTTTCCCAAGTCACTGGATAGTCCTTCGACTTTTCCACAAGCATTTAGTGAGATGAGAATGGCCACAAACCTTGATCCTAGATCAAGGTGTCCTCTCTGTCTCTTATGTGCTTCTGCAGTAGGACAGGTGCATTTGGCTTTCTCTCAGCACAGTGAGAATGTGGGAAAAAGAGTGGCAGGGCGGACTCTTACTATAGTGCTCAGACTGACATTAAGGGAACCTGCTTCCATTCGAAACGACCAGAAAAACTAGGCTTATGTCCAAACAGGCCAAATGCATAAAGCTTCGAAGTGATTACTGGCTGTCACTAATATTCTAGCTTTAGCTTAATGATTCACTAATTTTCCCTGGAAGTCAGGGCTATTTTCACGAATGGATCATGGCAGTAATTATTTGTTAAAACCCCGGCTATTTAGACTTCTTATTCCTTGCTGGGAACTCGAGTTCTTAAAAGAGACAATTTTTGAGATTTTTTTTCTGGTTTTATTCAAATTATCAAGTAAACTAGAAAAAGTATTAAGGATTTGTTCATATACCTCTTTATTATTCTGAAAAAATCAGGTTTTATAGCTTACTACTCTACTACTTCTACAGCTGTTAGCTTTTAAATAGCTCCACATGCAGTGTGCTTGACTTGCACCTCATTGCACATGCCAGCCATCTGCATGGATGCTAATTAGAAGAAATACAGGCTGTGACCTATCCATTAAGATCTTTGCATGTGTGTATATACCTCTGCTGGCTTTTTTTTTTAAAAGTAGTTGAGAATTAGTTGAAATGGGTTAAAAATTACAACTTCTTCATGTGAAAACCAGTGCTTTAAAATATGAGCTTTTTAATCTCTTACTTTCTGTTTTCTTTTCCCATTATACCATGACTGCAGAGATATGGAATCAAAAGGGAGTAGGAGGGCTCAGAAACTAAGTAGTGGAAAAGTTGAGAATACCAAAGTGATTGGTTGGCTTTAAATATTTAAATTGTAAATAATTCTATTGTGACTTTAAGTAAAAGACTGTATTTAAATTAACTATATTTTTTCCTTTTTTTTGTCAACTTCTTACTAGTGTGCACATAGTATTTTAAAAGGATTATTTTAACATAGCACTATTATAAAATTTGACACCTATTTGGATAGCATCATTGAACGTCAGAACATCTCAGCAATTACTGAAAATCTACAGAGACCAAAAGATGGGACTGGAATAGTCCTTTCTAGGAAACAGATCTGAAAGCCATTGTATTGGTTTCCATGGGGATTAACAACAAAAATATTGGCAATGAACCTATCGGGGGAGTTTATGGGAAACGTGATATAATGGACACGACTTCCCTTTTTTTTTTTTCTTTTTTTTAATAATTGCAAAAGCCAAGCATAAAAATACACATTTCATGAGTGAAAAATAAAAGAAACAGTTTGCATTTATTTTAAGTTACGTTATTTGACTAAAAAGAGTTCAACAGTCATTGCAGGAACTTGAGAGTTTGTAAAGCTGCTACTTTTTGTAGACATTTCTTAATATAGCTGTCCCAGCTAATATTAATGTTGAGGGTAAACATGAATCAGATTATGCAGCAGAGAATAAAAGTCTTCACTAACTTGCAACATTTCATTTAGAAAGAATTTTTTTTGTTCATATCAATAGGAATTACAGTAAATCTCCAAGATGTGTAATAGTACAACCCTGGAACATTTTACAAGCTTGTAAATTCTTATACCCAATCCTTGGAATAAAAGACCAGTTGTGTTGTTACTACTGTGCACTCAGCACAAACTATCTGTGTTTAAATGCTACCAGATTGTACAGTATTGTGACATAAATAGGGCCAAATTTAAGGTACAGCTTTTACAAAACTAAGATTTGGGAATATTTAATTCTCCAGGAGTTCTGTAGGAGCTGAAGGAGCCAAAATAATTTCTGGCAACTTAGATTCATCCTGACATAGAAATGATGTCATTATCTTGAGTCCTAGGAGAGGTTCTGTGCTCCATGCTCTACTATTCCTGAGATTCCTTTACAGATACCAATTGTGCAAAGAGCCAGAAAAACACAGTTTAGAACAACTTAAGTCCTCCTTTTGCCTCAAAATATGTGTCTCTCTGGGGATATACACAGCCGTCACAGATGTTAATCAAAATTTTTAATGCAAAAGGCTATTTGCAGGACCCTTTGAAGGTTTCCGGTATGTGCATATCTTTTCAGTATCTCTGTGCTTCATTATCCAGGCATTATTCTTCCTTTCTTGACTGAATTCCTACACAATGATCAGGCTGCTGCTAGCCCTTACTGTCACTTTTTCTCCCCAGTGTTTATCAAAGCTAATGAGTCCTGTGCAATTTGAGGTGAAGGGTGGGAAGGGTTCTAGTGACTCAGCTGGTTGTGCTACAGCCAAAATTCATCCAGATCCCAGGAGTGAAAATCAACAGTTGTTGATCTTCTCAGGAGGCAGAAAAGTCTGTACCCTTTCCTGGGTGAGATGGATGCTCTGTATGCGATGTTTTGCTATTTCAAAGAGAGCACGTTTTAATAACCTGTCTCATCTAATGCTAGTATTAGCTGACTAGCCCCAACCTAACTACTAATTTGTGTGGCATTAGGGTAGAATATTTTATTTTACAAGAGTCTTTTAATGTGGTATCCTGAAAACGATATCTGAAATGTATTGTATATTTTATTGTTAGTGAAATTTTGTGTTGTATGCTTATTGTAGAAGCAGCTTTTTTTTAATCTAAATAGGAAGATACAATTTTGCCAGTGAAATTCTTTGGGTAGATACCCTGGTTTAAAATAGGATTTTTATTTACTTTTATTAAAACTGCTTGGATATGTTTTGGCTCCTACGAAGGTCTTCCAGACTGACAGAGCAGGGCAATACAGGCATTGTCCTTGGCATCCCATTTGCACCTCATCCATGTTGGGAAAGGCTTCCAGGCAGTAAGGGACTCTTGCACCCATTGAAACCTTAGAGTAATGGAGTTTATTCAAACTGACCCCAAAGTCTGTGACTGAATCATGGCTTTGAGAGAGAAATGCTTAGGAGGATCCAAGCTCAGCAACAGAGAGGTTCACAATTTTTTTTAAGGAGCTCGTCCTATCTGAGCAATTGAACTAGAGTAACCTTAGCTCACTCAGTGTTTATACAGCACCAACACCCCTGGAGACAACTCCGTGTGTATCTATGAATATCTACTTATAATAGTAATGTAAAGTCCAAAGCTTTTGAGTTTGGAAAATGAGACTGTTTTTCTTACCCAGCTAGTGAGATACAGTAGTGGATAATCTTGCCTATTATGGCATGGATTCCCATGCTTGCTCTAAAACTCTTTGGCAATACTCCTCTTAAAAGGCTCTGCCTACCTAACCAGAGTGTCTGAGCTGGAAGGCAGTTGCCTCCTCAGTAGAAAGAGCGAGCTTCCTGCATGAGGTGATTCCAACTTAGAGGAGGTTAAATTGTCCATAGATATACCTTCTTCTTGTCACTGTTTTTTTAATGTCTCTATTTAAATGGCTCTTTTTGTAGTGAAAGCAGAGATAGAGGAGTTGAAAAGTCTGGGCTTTAATCCTAATGGTTTCCTGTTTGGACAAATCCCTTGTCCTGTGTGCATTTCATTTTGCTTTTTGGTTTTCTGCCTTGTTTTCTCTTTTGTAAGTAGTGCATGTTTATCTCCAAAGGGTACTGTTCAAAGTGTGAAGAAATTTCAGTTTCTCAGATAAAAAATTCTATATAATCTTAAAGGACTATATTTAGCAGTTAATAAAGTCTACACTTAGGAAAACAACTTTATTTAAACTTTTGTATGTGCATTTTCATATATCTATTGTAAGCCCTACATTTAAAACAAAGGGAACTGCTTAGTTACTTTTCTATTGATTTTATCTGAATCTCAACAAATCCCAAATGGCAAATGAACTATGAACACCTATGTTTTCATTCTTTTCCTAGTTGCATCTCAGCTTTCCAAGCTTCTGTGATCTGCAAACTCAAGCTGTAATTCTCTAAGTAGACATGCTTTGTGTTCCCATGTGGTCTGGAAACTGTGTGAAAACTGCAATACTTCAACCTTTTTGCAACGACACTTAGTAAAAAAGCTCAAAACCCTAGTAAAATTTTTTCTTAAGCTTTGCTCTCTGTCTCCACCTCAGCCATAGTGTTTGAATTCTCAGCTCAGGCAGTAAATCCTGTTGTCCTTGCGTGCACTCTGCCCAGGCCAAATTCTTACTCACAGCAATGGTCCTCTTGCTCACAGAAGGGCTGAGGGGCTATTAAAGCCATGAGAGAGGTCCAGTTTGCACTTACATTTTTATGGCTTCTGGCACTTTGTGACAGCAGGTCACACTGCTTGGGCTCTGCAGATGTGTATTCTGCATCCTGCACTTGTACGGCAATTTAACAAAGGCCTCAGTAAGTTTGGCAGAGAGGTTGTTATTGCCCAGATGATATGCTGTATCTCTCTTCACACCCTAATTCTTCAGGAAGCATAGATTTCCCTTGACTGGGGTTCTAGGGCTAGGGAGAAAAAGAATAAAAATGCTAAAGAACGCCTGAGCTCTGGTTTAGGTCAGTGCAATGTACATTATTTCTGGCTTAATCCAGGAGAGGGAGCTAACTTTCTAGCCATCATAACTGATACAGTGCTGGAGGAGGTTTTTTCACAGCTGATATCCCATGTCTGACTGATTATTCACATATGCTGTCCCCAAAGGACAGTCATCTTGGGAGTGCAAAACCACCCTCTCAAAACATTGGTTACCTCTGTTCAGTGCATAAATATAATTACATGACATATTCTTGACAGGGGAGTATTTATTGTTAATGTACTTTACTATAATTTAAACACTGTTATGTATTGTTTGCTCTCTTCCACCCTCTCCTGCCTTTTGCCTATTAAGGAATATTATCAGGATCTGAATTTAATAGTTTCTCCACTGCAGCAAATGCTGCTCCCTCTTGCACTGCGGGAAAGCAGGGCAGTAAAGCTCCGCAGCGTGGCAGCGGGTGTATTTGCAAGCTCCTATGCTTAGAGCTTGCTGCCGGCTTTGGTGAGTGTCCCAGGCACAGGGCAAATTGTGTGTGAAGCAAAGTGCGCTCACACCAGCCCCCTTCCAGTGAAGGAAGCTGGAAACCAGATTGTCGAGTCCAGCTAGAAGAGCGTGTCCACACTGCTAGGTCCCCCTGCCCTGCGCTTCTTTGCAAACTCCTCCCTGCAAAGCTTCTGCCTTGGTCAGCTGTCACTGCAGCACCCAGACTGTGCTGACACAGGACAAAAAAAAAAAAATCCCAATTTATTGAAATAAGTTAATGTGTTAGAGAGGCGTACAAAAGAAAGAAGGGAGGTGCGCCGGGATGTTTTATGGGCCCACAGAGGGGAAATGTGCAGGCAATTGTGCAGAACATCTGCCCATGGGCTGTCCTGGGGAGTTTTTGGCCCCAGGCATGTGCCTTGTGCTTCTGCACCTCCCACAGCCTCATGTCCCCCCAAAATGGGAAAGTGTGAGGCTGACCTTGCTGCCTGGGCATGTCAGGGCACTGTGCCAGGCACTGGCCCAGGCATCCATCTCTGGCCTCAGTACCCCAGTCCTCTCCTGGGCAAGGAATACCTGCTGAGTCAGCAATCCCATGGCTGTCTATCTTCTCTCTCCCCTTCTCTCTCTTTCCCCCCTGTTGCTCTCTCCCTCTTGTCCCTCCCCGTCTCTCTCACACAAGGTTTAAGCTGTAATTGTTAAGCAGAAGACTTTGAAAACCTGCCATGTGTATAATAGAAGAGTTCAGACCCTAGAAAGAAAATGGAAAGAAAACTAAAACACTGGGAATTTTTGTGTCTGGATTACTCGAAGAGTTTGATTAATAATAATTAGTTTTAATCTAACCTTGTGATTTTGGATGCTTGAGGTTGGAGAAAATTTGGATCGGGAAGAGTAGCTCTGAAGCACTCTATTTGCTCTCTGCACAGAACCCAGCATTTCTGAAGGCATAAACAACTGAGTGCAGAACAGATGGAATCATTTTTCTGTGTTAGTTATTTTAATACAAAGGAACATGGGGAAATTAATATGGAAAATAAAAAATCAATTTACCACATATTTGAAATGAACAGAACATGAAAGTTCAAGAGAAAGGGAAATAACTTTTTAAGCCTTTGAACATTTTTCATGTTTGTTTCACAATAGGCTGATGTTAGTAAACAAGTAAAACCAAAGGCAAGAGAAATTCTCTGTGTCATGTTATCTAGCGAGAAATTTTGATGCAGTTTAACTGAGGAGTAAGTAAACACTGTGGGCTTGAATATAGCAGGGTGGTATATTAGCACAGAGGTGTGCGTAAGTTAAGTTGATAACATAACCTTGAGCTATCTGTGGTGAGAAAATAATATGGGGAGCCATCAGTGCTCTCGACGTCATGAAATGGTCCAACTTGTGACAGTAGGCAGCTTGAAAACACACCCCATGTCACTGGAAAATACTCAGTAATACTTCAACAGTCCTCTTGAAAACTGCATCCGTGAAGAATGGCCCTTTAAAGCTTAGTGGAGTTAATTGCAGCAAACAGTTTATTGTGCTAATTAGGCCACTTTTTCTGTTAATTATCCATGAAGATTGAGCATTTTGTTGAATTATTTATTTGAAATTATTTGATTAATAGGGCATGCAAGGGTATTTCAACCTCAAGAACTATCTACCATGTCTATTACTTCAGAATTCACTGTTCACACTCTGTAATTAGCTAGATAAGTCATGTGGGTTTGTTTTGGTGCAATTGGATGCCTCCCAAATTTATAGTTTTCAAGAAAGCTGGGCATATACTGGAGTGCATACATTTTGCCTGAGTGATCATTCAAATTCCAGAGAGTAGCACACATTTAAATTAGAAGAGCAGAACAAAGAAACAAGCCTATCATGTTTACTTGTCATAATGTTTTGTGCACAGCTATAGACAGGGAACATCTGCTGACCACTGTTGCAGGTATCCTTTGTTGTACAGACCAGAATAATTCCTCCCCCAATTAGAATGTTGTACTTTGCAATTATTTTATCACATGCATCTGTTTTGTGAAGCCAACATTGTTACTCTGTTAATTGTTTGTCACGTTATGTTGGAGTTTGAGATAGATGTCCTTTGCTGTGGAGCTTTTTTCCAAGTGAGGAGTAGTAACAAAACCTGTTTATTATGAGAGTATGACCGCAAGGACTGTCTAATACTGGAAATCCATGACCACCAGTGCCATTGCAAGACTGCGGCTGACATGTAATACTGATTGGTTTAAGCAAGGTAGCAGAGTCTGGCCCAGATTTGTTAGTCTGTCATCCCCCACGTGGCACTGTGAGTACACTTTCATACCTGTTTTCAAAATCTGCACCTTAGCAGCACTAACTAACCAGAATTTTACCAGGTTTCACTGGCAGTGTCACTACCTCGGTATTCTGCCCACTGCATCGCAGCTGTGAGGCTGAATGGATATTTTCTCAATTATTCACAGTCACATAACTGGCCCTTTAAATTAGGCAATAGGATTCCAGACACCAGTTATGGCAAAAACGCACGATGTTCATCTCCATTATCTCTGTTATTTAAGGCTTTCAGAAAACCACTAACCTTAACTCCTACACTCAAACAAGCACACACTAGCACACAGAGTTAAGCCAACTTTTTAACTCCCAGTCATTAAGGATGTCAAAACATTCTGATATATGATATAAACTCATTATGACTGGATTTTGTTTTTATTAATGTAAGGGTTAGGTTGTGAAGAACAGAAGATTTTTTTAAGCCTCTTACTCCTTAGAGACAATGTGATTTGGTGGTTTAACATTGTAACATTTTAAAGGGCTTGTTAAGCCCTAATCAGAGCACATTAAGCGCTAACATTTTTAAAGTGCATAATAAGACCTAAACATTTTAATAGCATATTAACTTGTAACATAAACCAAACACAGTCACAGTGTTGTCTTTTTCCTAGTGTTTTTCCTATAACAAGTTCAAACAAGAAGCCAATACTTGTAACAGCTATTAGAAAGTTGAGGGGTTTTGGTTGTCCTTCCTGTTTTTAAAAAAAAAAAACCCAGGAAATTTTTGTATAAGAAATTTTGTTTGGAGTGAAATTTTAAAATTAATGCAGAAACATTTGCTCTGAGAGTTCCCATCCCTAAATGTTAACAAATAGAGTATGCTGCTAGAGAAAAGGAACGTTTTCAGTGAAGTGACGTTTTGTACTGGGAAAATGGTTTTGCTTGAGAAGTTTTACTCAGATCTGATAATTTTGGAGTCATCTGTGAACAAGAACTGTGGGATGGGCTCCTGTCAATGATAAAGGTTTGTAGAAAATCTGGGGGGGATTTTTAATTTTTTTTTTTTCAATATAATCTCCTGCATGTGATTCTGGAAAAGAGGTACGAATTCATTGATACCATGGCCCAGCAATTTCCTTTGAGAAAAAAAAAAAAAAGGAAAGTACAACGTAGCCTGTGAGCTTCTCTTCTTAATTGGTTTGGAACGTCTTGATGAGTGATTCCAGGCGCACCTTCCCTCCAGGGAGTTGAGCACACCATCTCTGCAGCTATCCCAGCCCCTCCCAGGTTATGGCAAGGCATCTGAGCCACCTTTTGGACCTTCATCTTCCCCATGGTATTGTGAGGGGAAGTTGTGGCTCAATCATTTCAGCTCAGGTTTGGTTGCAGCTGCTCCTGCTTTCCTATAGTGGCTGTGACCCCAGTGCTTTCCATGGTGGTGACAGTGCCTTTGGAAAGCAGTTTATAAAACAAGCTTGGAGACAGCTGGTCGAAGCTGACTCAGAGCTGTCCGCATAGTACTTGACTGACAGCAGGCTACAGCCTCCCTTGATGTGGACAGTCACAATGTTGTGGAAATACACTTGTGAATTTGGTCCATAAGCTGTTGTATCCATGTAATTGCCTCTGCATTAACTGTCTTGCTACCATGAGACAACAAGGCGCCCTAACTCGGCGGTGTGAAGATAACACCTCTTCAGAGTTGTACATTGCTACTGTTGCTCCAGTGCAGGCAGTGCCTCTCTTGTGCCTCCTTGTCTGGTAGGCAGTGAGCGGGTTGCTTGGAGTGTCTCTCATTAGGACATACTGAAACCCCAGGATAGCTTTGGCAAACGCAGATCAGCTCCAGTCTAGGTCTGGACAGGTAGAGAGTCATACAGTAGCTCCATCTCGAGAAGTGGCATATGTTGTCTCTTTATAGAAAATGCTCCCTTTATTCTGTCAGGGCAGCTTCTGGAGTAAGATATTTTGTAATGTGAGGAGGGCTGCTGAGGGGATAAGAAGGCCCTCCAAAGCGAGCACAGGGCCCCACTGCATATGCACAGCAGGACCTTAACTCCTGTGGGGGTTTTTCTCCAGCAGCTGGGGAAAAGCTGAGCAGTGCAACAGCAGCAAGGGGCTCATCTGCAAGGGAACTGTGTTCAGGTCGAATCTAGTGTGCAAAGAAACTAAAGGAGTGATGTGGATCTTGCCTCCTGTCTGGGCACTGTTACTCTGATACAAGAATATCTTTTTGTTTGTTTGTCTGTTTATTTATCCTGTGTAGTAGTTGGAAGTAGTTAAAATAAAACATAAACCTCCATCCTTATTCTGGAATAAGAGTGACCACAGGGAGGAAGAAGTAGTTCTAATATAACTACAGAGGTTTAAGTACATCAGTGTAATTGTACTATGTTAACTGGGAAAGCGTTCCTGTAGAGACAAGCTCCAGTCAGAGACAAAATCTTAAAACACTGTAGACCTCATCTGTAGAAATTACTCTCTGTAATCTTAGACTAATGATTTTTTGGTTTTGGTAAATAACTTGAGTCAATGAGAGGAAATGTTTGCATGAACTGTGTTCTGGCATTAACATGACATGTCCTGCAAAATGTGGGACATCTGAGGGGGATGAACCAGGATGTGTTGCTGTACTGATGCTGTTGTAGCCCATGATTTGGGGAATGATGCAGAGGATGTTCTTCAGGCCTTCAGCTCTTTGGCAAACAGAAGAACAAAGGGAAAAACAGTGCAGAAAATCTGCCCAGAGAGTGAGCTCTGGTTACACCACAGGCTTCATCTGGGAAAGTCTGACTCTGCATTCTCTTTTCCCCCAAATTCTTTCCTCAAACCTGTCAGTTTTGCCTGTATTAAAAAAAAAGAGAGATAGAGAGGTTTGAGCCTTAGTTTGGCCATGGCTCCCTTGAGAGATTCAGATATTGCAGTTTAGACTGATCTGCCTAGGAACTACCAGCCTAGGGTCCCTTAGTGCAAGGTAGATCTTTGTTTGGACAGATGAACCTATGTATCTGTTCTGCTGCTCCTGCTGTCCTGCCATGGGAGGAGGAAGAGGAGGTGGCGTGCTCTAAGGGACTCTGCTCTGAGTCTTGTTTGGCAGAGGGTCACCTGTGTTAGTGGCACTGCAGGAAAGCACCAGGTAGGCAACTTGAGTCATCAAGGATCAGCACTGACTGATGGCTAAAGGGAACTGGTAAAGCACTGATGAGGGAGTGGCATGCTGATTTCCTAAGTGCCACTTCTAAAATGTGATAAAATCTGCACTGCATGTTCATCCTTATTATTTGTCACTTTATGCTCTGAAGTAGTGTCAGTGTGAAGCAGTGGATATTATCTCTGTCTCTGGAAAGGAGCCTTGTCATTCCAGAATTACAGAATAGTTGCCTATTAAGGTACCTGTGGAGGTCACCTTACACAAACCCTCTGATCAAGCAGGGTCACCTAGAGTAGGTTTCCCAGGACAATGTCGAGACATCTTTGAATACCTCCAAGGATGGAGATTCCACAACCTCTCTGGGCAGCCTGTTACCTTTTATGAAAAACATCTGAGCATACCCTGTCCTCTGACAGCAGCTTAGTGCACAATATGTTACACCAGCAGCCACAGTTCATCTAATTGCTGTGACCTGGTGGCTAGAATGATGGCACTCTTCATAGCAGCATTAGCCAATGGCAGCATTACATTGCTGCTGCTCAGCTTTCCCCATGTGAGTAGTTATTTAAAGCAGGTGCATTTTTTGCAATTACTTTCTTGTTTTTAAGGAAAATATCTGACCTATGCTAGGATGACATTTGTAGACTCATTCCTGAGATCATCAAATACTTGTAGATCATCTCTGTGTGACTGTAGGCCTGCTTTCGTGACTTACACTGTAGCCAGAACCTTAAAAGCTGAATCACACAGGTTCTATATGCTCTAGCACCTTAATTTAGCATGGTACGTGTATGAACGCCAAGTAATTTACCATACTTCATGGTTTCGGAGAAACTGCATTTTCAGTTTAGAAGAAGACTTAGGATAGACTTTGCAAAGACTATAATCTATAGACTATGTGAAGTGTATTGCTTTTAAAGATGGGAGATGTGGCTGCGTGAGATGGGAGAGACTCAGTTCTGAAGAAGTATTTGTGACTTCCTGGGAAAGAAGGCTTAAAAAGGGAGAGTGTGAAAGGTTAGGACAACCTGTTTGAAAATGCAGCTGCTTTCTATATGGTGTATGCTACACTGAGATCATAAAATTCCTAATCTGCTAAACTGAGTGGGGCACTTTCAAAGTTCATAAGAGCCAGCTAGGAAAGTGCTTTAAGGGAACTCTATAGGGACTGTGGAATAGCATTGCACATGGTGCGTGTACCTGGATTAACTGTACTCTTGAGGATAAGACAATCTTACATGCTCATAGCCCTTCTTATTTCAATAGAAGTATTTGTAAACGCTGAATGCCCAGTCTGTGCTTTGACAGGTATTGATTCTATCTCATTGCACAGTTGCCTGCAGGTTACAGGTACTGTTCTAACAGAATGCAATGGATATGTCTACCACAGAAGAAAGGCTCACATGCTCTTCTGCTCTTACTCTGAGCTGGCTGCATGTGAATACAAACACATTAGCACAGTACTAATATACCTGTCTCATTAGTGAGGCTTATCAACTCAGATTCAGGACTGTGCTGAAGTCCATGTGGCTTCTAAAGTTCAGATAATGACTGGCCAGCAAGGAGAACTGGCAGAAAATTCTCATGACTGTTAATCTATGAAGACATCTGTGGATAAAACTCATTAGGAAACTGGAGTAGTGTTAGAGATAATATTTGAGAGGCTTTTTTGTTTAAACTCTAATTATTTTATTCAAAATATGAGAATATGTGTAGGCAAGAACTGATGAAAAGGAAAAACATGCAGAGGGGGAAGACATAATAACAAAAGGTTTGCCAGATGTTTGCAAATTCTAACTTTTGAAAATACCTATATAATTGTCTTGCATAAATGTCTTCAAGAACCCAGTAGTTTTACCTAGCTTGACACAGACTTGAAAACTTTCAGTGGTGGAAATGAAACTGAGATATGATTACTTTTTAACAACACGTATGTTTTCAGTTTATTAGT
This sequence comes from Egretta garzetta, assembly GCF_000687185.1. Lineage (NCBI taxonomy): Eukaryota > Metazoa > Chordata > Aves > Pelecaniformes > Ardeidae > Egretta > Egretta garzetta. The sequence continues at coordinate 3,787,591 of NW_009259237.1, read as the reverse complement.
ATACACAAAATTCACCCTTGGATAGTTATTAAATTTGGCAAATGATCTAACTTTTACAGGCATCATTTACAGAGATGAAAGCATGTGGTCTAGGATAAAAAGTGAGGAGAGTGTGGCATGATATTAAATGCTGTAACTTATACACTAACTTAGAAGCACATTTCACATGAGTTTAAAGGGTGGGTTTGAATCTGTTCCAGTACGCTTAAATATATAAAGCCTTTTGACAGAAAGAGTTGATGGGTAGAGATGGAAGAACATCAGAGCTCCTAATTTGTGTCAGTAAGTCGCTTCTTTTATAAAATGTGAGGAGTTTAGGTGAAGTATGCTCCTTTTCAGGCAATGTATAGAATTGTAACAGCTTTTAAATAGAGTGCAATTTCTCTTATTTTTTCTTGGAACAAAAATGTTGATGTGAAATTGAAAACTCCTTTCAGATGCCTGCTGGGCTGGAAGGATGTCAAGTTGTTTGGCTTGACTGTCTCTCTCTTTCACTCCCTTCATATTGTTTACAGACAACATATTCAACTCCAACTGACTGTATTTAAATATCAACTAATTATGTGCAAGAGTATTTGGAAAAGGGCAGCACACTAAAGAGTCTCCATGTCTTAGAGTGGTCAGGAATAGACCTTGCTGCAGGCAAATCACAAAGTACCATCCTAAGCAAAGTGTGAGGGACAGAAGGAGACAGAGAAAGGAGGTATGAAGAGACAAAAAAATGCTTTCAGACACTGCTTTCTGGCATCTGATTAGAACTGAGAAAGCGGGCGGCTCCCAGCTTTTGCATCAAGTTGTATACACTGATGTGAAAGGTCTTCTACATGCACCATGTTTGCCAAACTCAAAGAGGAGGGGGCACTTCCCAGAAGGTGCATTTTAGAGTGCGTCAATACTGTGCTGCCAACCTGGATCTTAGCTGGATTTGTGACTTAGTCCCTTTGGTATCCCTATAGCAGTTTCTTGATTTAGGTATCAAAGTGGTTTAAGCACGTATTTTGCTGAAGTGTGTGCCTGTTTTAGCCCAGATTTGCCTGTAATGTCGACTGGAACTTGTGCACCTTATAGCAAGACTAAATCATTCAAAGGCTGTTAGTCCTGCAATGCCATTGCCATGGCATTCTTGGGAGACAGGCAAGTTCTCCTGCAGTTGGGCCAGCTGTCTGGGAAGGAGTCCTAATGCATCTCAGCCCAAAGTGCTAAAAGATATGATCTCAGACACAGTTAACTGTGAAATCGAAAGTGTAAAGCATGTATGGTTTTGGAGAGGAGTGGCTTGCATCCACGCGAAGCAATGTTGTTCACATAAATACCTCAGTAGGTCAGCCATGGAAGTGATGGTGCATGGAAGCTGTAGGAGATTCTTGACCACTTATAGGTTAAGATTTATTGTGTCAGCTTTGATGGTGCAGCTACCACAGACGAGGCTAACCCAGGCAGAGGCTTTGTTTTGCTGTCAGCCAAAGAACTCCTGAATTTTTAAAATATACAAAGCTTTCTCTTATTTACAGCATTCTCTTTCTTTTAGTTATGTACCCTTTCTTGTCAAATCTGGTTGAAGTAATGTGATACAAAAGTGAAGTAACTGAGAGTCTGTCAGGCTTTTATCTTCTTGTCTATGTGATGTGGAGTTCTGCATATACAAAGATGATTAGTGACCTAGTGTGACCTGGATTTTAATTCTTTATCCAGAAAATTCACTCAGTTTTGCACAGATTCATATCAGATTCTCTAATTGTTTGAAAAAAAAAACATTAAAAAAAAATCTATGTCCAGTAGTTCATCTGCTTAAAAAAATTATATGATAGTGGAGGGAAAATAGAAGAGTTGGATCCTGTTATGACTAAGGAAACTTTCTTCAGGAGCCTCATCTACCAAATATGCTTATCTGTTCTCAGGAATTACAATGCGGTTAGTTTGCAGTCTATTATGCAAAGTTGCATGCAATATATTAATAATATTGGTAATTTAGTAACTATGTTCTGCGCTAATTAGTAAAGCTGAATATCGTATTGCTCATCCTGGACCACTTTCAATGCTGCTGCATATTTTTGAAGTGTGTTCTAGCTCTTGTCATTAAAACATGTATGTACAAGCCAACATACCTTGTGAACTTTGGAAAGAAACTCAAAGACCCCAGTGTTTTATTATGTCTGTCATACTAAGCAAGAAAACAATCTGGTGGTTTGATAAAGAGATTATTGTGGAAGGACAGTTTCTGTGGTTTAGGGAATAGAACTGACTAGAATCCTTTTCCATCACCTGTGTTAAATGTAGGGTAAAGGACAATGCTCTGTATTGGCAATATAGCTGAGGGAGAAGGTTTTGACACAGTGACTCTAATTATACCCTCACAATTAAATGTTTTGATCAGAGGTAGGTAAAATCAAGTGTTACACACTGTAAGATCTCTGTCATGTTTCTTCCTATTAAATATTTTTTTTTCTGGTGTTATTGTCTGCAACAAATTTTTAAAAATGAAGCATACCTGTCTTCTGTGAAGTGACTGAGTGGGAAAGTATGGAAAAGGGTTGTTGGTGTTACAGTAAGAAAAAGCAGCTATTTGGAAATGGTCTTACCTCCATATTAGATATACAAACTAGTGTCAAATTTGTTATGTGCTGGGTTCTCTAAAGACCACTGTGAAATGCAGATGTGTTAGCAGTTAAATATCTTTTGGGAGATGGATGGATGCTTCACTTAAAGAGCTAAGAAGAGACCCATTGCCTGTTCCAACAGCTTGAATATTAATCTAGACTCCCCAGCCTTTTATAAAGTTCACAGGACAGTCTAGTGTAAGGATTGAACAGCCCTCCTGGAGGAACCCTAGAAGCTGCGAGAAGACTTGAGTTGATATTTCAGATTTACAAACCAAACTGGATCACACAAAGACTTTGAAATACTTACAGTACCTGATGCCAGATCTTCATGTGATGCATACTCTACTACAGTATACTAGCGGAGCCTTTTTGACCTCAGCATGCAGCGATATGCATAGGCAAAACGCATCAGCTTCATTGGTTCTGAGCTAGTTACTAGCACTTGGGTAGAGAGTTGGAGGTTTTGTTAACTAATTCTGTAACAATGCTGACTTCAGAGTTCAGAAGAGGTTAAAATACTAAATGAAATACACAAATTTAGTGGAAAGGAATAGACAACCCATCAGAATACACTGTTATGTCACTGTGTAAATCCTCGATATATCCACATTTTGAACACTGTGCAGTGTTTACTCTCCTTTCAGGAAGGACAGAACAGCTGTAGGCAACCAAAGGCAGAGAAAACATTCCATACACAGGAGAACCAAAGTGGTTAGGAATTAGCAGCCTGGTTGAGTAAGAGGCAATCGAGGTCCTGAGTGGCCTGTAGAGGTGATTAGGGGATACCGGTCAGTGTTGCAGAATGTGACATCAAATTAATTATCAAGGAGCATGTTCAAAGTAAGCAGGAAGGGGCTTAGCAGAATATGAAACCCATTGATATGAATTGTGGTGGATTCCAGAAGCTGACAGGTTTAAAAAGTATGAGAGAAATTTACGGAGAAAATCCATCAGAGACTCTTAAGCAGAAGGATGCTGCTTATGGGTAGGAAGCTGGAGCAGTTACTGTAGGCTGGGAGGCTGTATGGGGGAAATATCACTGTGTTACTCACCACTGCTGGAGCCTGGATATAGGACCTTGGTTTGATCCAGTAATGTTTTCCTTATGTCTCTAATGAAATGACTGATTCCAGATCTGCCTCCAATTTGTTGATCCTGCACCAGCCAACGGTACTGTACAAATAGGGAGCATTGACGAGACTATCTATATCTAAGCTGTGTGGAAGCAGTTACAGCTTTAAAAAAATCCTATAGAAAGTAAACACCCTTGCTGTCATCTGCTAGACTACAGTCCTTCCTGCGATATTATAAACAAATAATATTTGTCTGCAAATAGGGGACATGAGCTGACTGGAGATGTATTTTTCAAGAGCCAGGTGCTAATTTGATATATTAAAAAAAAAAAAAAAAAAAAAAAAAAAAGGTTGCAGCCAAACAGGAAGGTGACTTGGTCGGCACAACTTGATATGCTGCCTGGGACCACTGACTGATAGGCTTGTTTGTATTCTTCAGTATTTGTGGTGTAATCAGTTGTATTAATTTCTCCAAATATCTTTGTGTTAGAAGATAACTTTTTTTTCTTTTTACACAACTTTGCCTGTGTTGTTTGTCCTCTTCAATGAGACCCTTCATTTCTGTGTTGCTAAAAGAAATCAGGGGTCTGGAAAGACGGAGATCTTAATTCTTTTCTCTCCCATTACATCTATTGTTTTGAGTGCATAAAAACTGAAAATAGTTCCCCCCTAAACAATTATTAATGCACACCTGCTCTGTTTCTTGATGTTCACAGAACTGGTATAGTGCTTGAGAACTTCAGTACTACTAGGATCAAATGCAAGCTCTAGTAGAGCCAGAGAAATGTATTTTGCATTTGACCATCTTTTTCCTGAGTATAAATACAATAAAACTGTAAAAAATTAAAAAATTTAAACGCCAAAGATTTCCCCTGGTACAAGGGTATTCAGTGTGGTGTTACACAAAATGACTGCTGCTGGTGTATGGCCCAAGGTTAAACAGTCATTTAGTTTTATCTTGTATAATAAGTTACCAGATAGCAGTTAATAATTGAAGAGAATCCCATACTTCATAGAGAAAGTCTTCTATATTAAAAAAAAAAAAAAAAGGAAAAAGAAGAAAAAAGTAGAAATAACTTTGGGGAAAATGAGTGCATCTTTTTCTTTGACCTGTGAGTACATAAAACAATGAGCTTTTGATTCTATCTGTATAAAATCTATGGAACAGTTAGGAAACCCATCAGGAAAAGGAAATAATGAACAGAATAATGCAATAGAGTACTCTGTGTGGCTGAGCCCTAAGCAAGGCTGTTCAGTGGGGATTTCACCGAGGGAAGGCTGGGCTGCCTCTAGTGAAATCCGTGGCAGTTTGTCAGGCAGTTTTGTAATTCCCTCCCCCACAAAACTGGTATAAGTCAGTTATGTTTCACACTTGCTGAACAGAAAAGCAGGCAGCTTCATTGGAACCGATGGCGTTTTTCACAGGAGCCTTCTCAGTGAGTTTTCATGGTACAAAAATAGGAGTGGAACCATACTCAGCAGGTTCAAGCTCTGCCCTGAAAATAACAGGATCTAGCTGTTGTCTGGGGCATGAGGGCTCTGGGTTAATTCACCAGCTGAAGTGCTTGGCATCCTCATCTGAAAAGCCCCCTACCTACCTCCCAGTGCCCAGTTAGTATTGTCCTTCAAGGAGTTGGCAGAAAAGGGAGGAGACACAATTTGCCCTGCTCTCCATGCCTCAGGGATGCTCCAGGGAGCCTCCATATGTATTCTCCTTGCTCCTACCGTGTCTTTTCCATGATTGGAAGAGTGTTGGGACAGTCTATATTCTGTTGAAACCTTTGGCACCATCTCTTCCTTTGTCCTCCTGCTCGGGCTGCTGCTCAGTAAGTCCTGCAGAGCACTGTGAAATGTGCAATGGATGTATTTCCCTCTGTTTCACTTGACAAATCCAGTTCCCCTACTCTAGAACAGGCCGGTCTTGTATTTGCTAATGGGGTCCTTCAAAACCGGTAAGCATCATGTTTTACCTGTTTTCAAAATGGATGACTAAGTCCAGATTCTGGCAGATACTAAATATCCGGAAGTGATTTTTCATATCAGAGTTGTTCCTGAGTTTTGGGCTGTTTTCTCTCTCTCTCTTTTTTTTTTTTTTTTTTTTTTTTCTTCACACAAATATATCTGTTCCAGTAAAAATGTCATCAGATCCAGGGTGGGGTAAAGCAAGAGGAAGAGCTCCACCCAAGCTTAGTGGTTAGGACACTCATCCGAGATGTGGGAGATCCAGATTCAAGTCAGTGTTTTCCTGGTTCAGACTGGGGACTTGAACCTGAGTCTCCCACAGATCAATGAATGCTCTTACTGCCGACTATTGAGTTGGGGATGCATGGCTTGGTCTCCCAGGATATTTGAGAGTTTTTGTTTTTATTTTGTATTGTGTTGAGGACAAATTTCGAACACTGAAATAATTTTACATGAAATGGAATAGCTGTTTTCCAGCCAGCCCTAATTCCCTACGTGGCAAACTCAGCCAGGGGTCTGAGGAGCAGACTTCTGCCATGGCTTTGGAAATGAACATCTGGAGGCAGAGCCATAATTGAGCCATTGTACATTAGAATAATGTACTTTGGACCATGTGGATGGGTGTGCAGCAAAAGCAGTCAGCCACTTGCCTACTGCACATGGACATCACTCCAGCCAAATGCCAAATGTTTGTGGACCAGAGGTTGCCCTCACAGCACTTGGCATGTGGATAAATAGAAGAACTAAGGCAGTTCTTCTACACTGCAAATAATATTAAGATACTATTTCTTGTGGCTTCCTTTCCCTGTTCTCTTTCTCTGCATTGATTTCATTCATGGTGATGGAAACTGTCTGCAGCACCTTGAGACACAAGCATAATTAAATGGCCATTTAAGTAGCTTTGCTTGAAGCTTTCAGGCTAGCCAACAAATAGTGTAAGGAGCTGATTGAGAAGTTAACTGTGTATGGAAGCTAAAAGCAAGCTCATTGAACAAATATAGATACTACCACTTATGTGAAAATTTGATCTTTGACTAAGTCTGTTTAATGTCCTACAATGTGGTTCATTCTTAAAAAAAAAAAAAAAAAGTAAAAAAACCTCCTGTTTGATCCTGATGTATCCAGGCATTTTGGTATATCTAAGCAACCTATCATCACTTCAGACAAGCTGTCTCACAATATATGACTACTGATTTTTTTGCACAGTGAGGGAAAATTATACATTACCTTTACTGAAAAACAAGCTTGCATGAGCCTGTAATTACACCTGGAGTATTTTCTAAGGAAAAACTTTCTGGTTTGGAACTAAGTTAGATTTTGCTGAGCTAACATTCCACAGGTTAATGTATGTATTTTCAGTACTTGGTTAGTATTTAGTAAGAGAAACTGTTTTGGTTTCTGAAAAATTATAAGAGATTCCAGGTAAAGAGAAAAGAAATTATAATGTGATGAGAGACATTGAGAAAGCACATACAACTTCATGTTTGTAAAGCTGAACTATAGAAACTGAGTGACTACTTACGTAATAGATCCAGACTCAGCTGGGGAATGGTAATCCGTGCCTGTTTATCTTGAAGATCTATCACTTTTAATGAAGGATAATAGCACTCACAACAGCCACATACATGTCTGGAAAAAGCCCACGTGTGTAGGTGCAAAAATTTGCCTTGCCTCAGGCAAATAAACTCGAAAAATTGAATGCTGTGGTTATAGTTGGTTTTGGCAGAATCATGAAGAAAAAAAAACACCAAACAGTATAAATAGCTTGTCAATTATAATGCTGTATCTCTTTAACCCTTTGATTTGTTTATTCCTAATTGTTTATTGTGCACACCACAGTAATTTTCTGAGTGATGTATTGAAACTAGAGCAAATTTGCATAACTAAAACCATCTCCTGGTATTATTTCATTTTTGTGCTGCTGAAGTTGACTCTATGCTCATGCCAGAAGCTGCTTGTCATTTGCAGTATTGGAGGCAGCACCTGAAACGCTGCTGTGCTGGGGGCTGGGCAGAGGTTGTGCAAAAAGTTTGTGGTAGGATGTGAGTCTGACTGGACAGCTGTGCTGTCCTTCCTTGCTGAGAGCACTGGCACTAAGTCTCGTGATGGCTGGAGCAAACAGCCTTGAGAAAAGAAACAGAGAGACAGATACTTGTCAGCAGCAACTAACCTAAGGAGTCTCTGGTGAGAGGCACCTCCCAGACCAGTTCCACACCACCTTGTTAGCATCATATGATCATGAGGCCTCTGAGTGCATCTGTGGCTGTTCAGCCCCTCCATCGGTAGCAGAGTGGCTGAGTCTACCTGTCTGATGAGATGATAAGACATGAATAGAGAGGAAAGACTGATGGTGAGCATGAAGGTATGGCTTCACCTCAAATCACCAGCAGACCAACTCCCGAAACCTCCAACAGCGAGGTTTTGCAAGGCGATGCAGCTAGGTCATTTTCTTAATCGCATCTATTTGCCCAGTTGAAAGGAGACGAGGTAGAGCTGGCTGCTCTGTGCATTTAAACTCTCTAGCCCTGATCTTGCAAAGAGACTGTTTCTTTTACTAACTTCAATGGCAGTCAAGTCATTGCAGATCTCAGGAGGCCTCTGAGTGCATCTGTGGCTGTTCAGCCCCTCCATCGGTAGCAGAGTGGCTGAGTCTACCTGTCTGATGAGATGATAAGACATGAATAGAGAGGAAAGACTGATGGTGAGCATGAAGGTATGGCTTCACCTCAAATCACCAGCAGACCAACTCCCGAAACCTCCAACAGCGAGGTTTTGCAAGGCGATGCAGCTAGGTCATTTTCTTAATCGCATCTATTTGCCCAGTTGAAAGGAGACGAGGTAGAGCTGGCTGCTCTGTGCATTTAAACTCTCTAGCCCTGATCTTGCAAAGAGACTGTTTCTTTTACTAACTTCAATGGCAGTCAAGTCATTGCAGATCTCCTTGTAGGACTCGCATCCTAGTTGGTCCTGGTGAGCTCAGCTACCCAAAATAAGCATTGTTACCAACTCTGTGTGTATATCAGCATGATATTCTCAGCATTCTCTCATTGCAGCGATCTTGATCCATCGGCCCATGTGCAAGATGCATATGTGGGCTGCTCTGTAAGCCAGCAGCCAGCTGCTCCTGAGCTACAGGGCGACAGCAGTGAGCATGGCCACTCCACTGTACTGAGGCTGGTGATGGGGCCCCCAAGAGGGGTAGGCACCTGCAAGATTCTGTCTTGTCTTACATCAATCTCCACAGTCACATAACATGGCATGCAAGCCCTGCTGCTGCAGGCCAGAAGACATTTAAGTGCTTAAGGTTTGATTGCCTTACATGCGTCAGTTTTCTTTCACAGGGATTTCTTCTGTTTGTAGTTAGATTGACGCTCTACTATCCAGAAAGGCTTTTTTTTCCTAAGGCTACCCCATTCTATACCCATCTGAAAAGCAAGCAGTTTTTTTGTCACCTAAACCCAAAAAACTGCTAAAGGCCCAAATCAAGCCTGAGTGTTTTAGCAGCTTTTGAATTGAGAAACAGGCTTTGCAAGCCTGTTTGCCTCAAGAGGACAATGTCCCCAACTGGGCTATTTCACATCTGATACACTGCGGCAAGGGTTTCCTGTGACAAAATTTTCATCCATGCTGTGAGGAGAGAGAGATGCATGATAAGAGATATAGCCTATCCAGGGCATTTGCCTACATTTGAGACACATTTTAAACAGTTTCCAGATTAACTTTCTCATCTGCAGCTGAACATATCTTGCTTTTCAACCTTTGTCTTTCTGTCTCAGTTACCGTACTTTTCTGCGGAAAGAGCAAGTAGAGAGACCATACTTGTTCCTAATATACCATTTTCAGGACAAAAAAAAAGCCATTTTCTGAGGATTACTTGTTATTTCTTCTGTTAGAGGTATCTCTGGAGGCATCCATACTTTTCCTTTCAGTAAGGACAGCTCATCTGATAATCAGTCCAAAATATTGCCTGTGACAATGGCAGTTGAAGGATAGGTGTATTCTTGGTTTTCCTTTTTTGCATATCTGTATTTAAGACAGCTAATAATTAATTATCTGTATCTAAGAAAACTACTAACTAATAATTTTTGCAGAGCAATGTGAGAATAAAACACGTTTGTTAGTGTGTGGTTTTAGAGGGAAGAATTTCTTTTGTGTGTGCTGCTTCTATAAGCCAGAGCAGTAGAAAGCTTTTCCACCCAAGAGCCTCTGTAACTACATTGCATTTAAGAAGATTTTGTTTTTGTAAGATGGTTAATTATTTTTATTTAAAAAATACATAAACAATTTAGCTGGGTAATTTTACAATCCATTTGCTTTCATTATAGTAGATATTTAGTTCCTTGCCATTTACAATGTATTTCTCAAAATTGTTTTCTCCTTTCTATCTCCTTGCCAGCTGGATCTTTATTCTGCCATTGCTAGCTGCCTTTTTTTTTCTGCCAAAATCTGAAACATTCTTAAATTACATTAAAATGGTTTAAAATTAGCCTATAAGAGTATAATTTGGAAAATGTGTTAGATTGACTCAGCCTAATGAGTCAGGCCTATTTTTTAGATACATTGGGTATATTGCAATACTTTATCTGACTGTCAATAACTCAATAAAGAAAAGGGGGATGAAAACAAAAAATGATCCAGCAGAGCAGAAAAAAAATCAGAGTGGTGTAAGTATGGGAACAATTAGGAGCTGATTCTGCATTGGTTTTGCACTAAAATTCCCCTTTATTTTGCAAAGATTTTTTCTAGATGCAGCTTTACCTATGTAACAGTCTCCTTTCAAGCTAAAAAAATATAAGTTTATTCATTAGGATTTCAACTCGGAGTGGAGATTTCCATTCCTTAACACACACCAAGGGGCTATGCTCATGCATTCAGAACTGTTTACAAAAATGGACTAATAAGAGAAAACAGCTTTATCATTGTGGTTTTCCTTGTGGTCAGCATCTGCACGAGAGAAGGAAGGGTATGAAGGAAGGGTAGTCACATTTCAACAAAAAGACAACAGAGCAAATCCTGCTCTGTTAGGAGATGTAAGGCCGTAGCTAACTGCCGATTTTAAATGAGTAGTTACAGAATCATACTGCTGTATACAGAAAAGAGTATTTGGCGCTGTATCAATAAAAATTATTCCAGCAATGTGGGAAAAAAGCAACATACTGTTTCTGCTTGCAGATTTAATCTGCTCTTGCAAGGCATGTCCTGCAAGAGACAATCTTGGGGATAAATCTTCCTATGCAACTCTCTCTTTAAGCCCACTGAAGCAAGATTTACACCTCTGTAGGTGATCCAAGGCTTCTGTTCCAACTGCCAAGGCCTGAGCAACCTCCTCATTATTTTCCAGCATGGTTTTATGCACCAGTTTGCCTTTACTTGAGCTAATGTTATCAGATGCATATTGCTCTGGATAACCTGAATCACAACACATATATGGATAGCAGCGACCTAGGATTATACAACTGCTTCTCTGGGTCCTCCTCAAAAGCTCCTCAGGTCAAAAGATGAGGAACTAAATGTAAGAGTCAGGAACAAGACAACACAACTCTGTGGCCCTTGCAGTATGAACCATGCGGGGTCCCATCCATTTCTAGTAAAGGGCACCACAGAAACTCTCTGTCTTGAATGCAGTCCTGCACTGAGCTGAGGTCACCTCTGCTAAACAAAAAGTCTGGTGGTTCTGGTGGTGCTTGCATGACAGGTATTGGTGAGCAGTCAGGCCCTTTGCAAACTCCTGTTCGGATGAGTTTGTGCACTAGTGAAGCTCTGGGATGCTTAGGGGGGCAGCTGGCAGGTGCTACTGCCTCATGTCACCCACATTCTGGTGCGCACATGTTGCAGGGCCGGTGTTGGGGTGCAGCAGCTCCTTTCTGAGTTTGGCGGCAGCAGGTTGCATAGGCTGTGCTCTTCCCTTGTGTGTGCTGTGATGGGCTTGCATGATCAATATAGAAGTATTGATACATGTGAGATGCCTGCCATTGCAAAACATTAAATTGCATATACTAAATCTTTTGGATAAATAATTTGCAATATTCTTTTGCCCAAAGGGTGCTGTATTGAGCTCTCTTACCTAGCTTAGATTCCCACTGACATTGAAATAAGAGTTGAGGCAACTGTATTTGGAAACTTTACAAAGAAAACATATGTATCCAGTTTGCTCAACATGGGTGTCTGAAGAAATGTTAAAAGGTGTCCAAGATGCAAATGTTTGTTTATGAAACACTTAAGAGAATTTCACAATGACATATAAGAGCAACTTAATTTTCCATTTGAACCCTTGTACATTAGATATACATGGTGTGGATATCCACTCAGCACCTGTCCTGTCATCTCATTCTCGTAGGCTGCTGCTTCACAAGGTTAGTGTGACAGCAGAGGCTCTTAGCCTGCAGCATCATGACTGCCTTCTGCTAATTCAGGTGTGGGTTCCTCCTGAGAAAGGTGTCTCACTGGCTGTACTGTCCCAGCTGTGTTCAGAACCAGTGCTTATGGAGCAGTGTGGAGAACACAGGCTAGCTGATACATTGGGTTGATTTTCATGTGGATTAGTTCCCAGATCTGGCTCCCTGTGCAGTCGCACAAGGATTAGTGCTTGCACAAGAGAAGATAAAATGACCAGACCAACCCCTTGCAACAGCAGCCATCACTAGTGCAGCTTAAAGCTACCATGATGTTGGCTCAGTGTTGACATAGGTAACACTTCAATACAATGCGTGGAACTACATTTTAGCACCATGAGTACATGCAGGCTTCCAAGGTACCGAGAGGCAATTTCCACTCTAATGATAAGAACTTCATCAGTGAAACTTCCTACAAAGTGTCCAAAGAGCACACAATAGCTTTCTCTCTCCACCCTAACTTTTCCCCATTGCTAAGCTCAGGGTAATGACTGAGAGGCTGGTCATATAAATTCTTGTAGTTTTTTGCCATATTGTAGGAGAACTATTTCTTAGTTTACCTCAGTTCTTTTTTAGAATGTGAATCTAATTGCAAAACTATGATACTGCACTTCAGCATGTATTGCAGGGTTTCCGGGATCACGTGAGCTGCAAACTTTCACTTCATGTCAGTGTACTGCACTCTAATGGGTGAACTTTCTAAACTCAATGTTCTGAAAGCATGGAGGTATTTTGAAATAAAACCCCAGTGGATAAAAATAATCCTCTAGCGTTTTACTCCCAGTTAACCTTTTGATGAGCGAGGGTATAGAGTTGGGCAGTAAAGCTGAAAGTCCAGTTAGTCTCAGTGGGACTGTTCATGGAATAGCTCCTCTTTTGTGTTAATGAATCAGAATCTGCCCCTGAGTAAATAATCTCTAAGTTCAACATCCGTGAACAGGGAATATGCAGAAAAGAGCCATAAATACTACACAGTCATAGGTCAAGGCAAGTGGACATTTTGTGGTGGTGCACTTCATAATTATTGAAGTGTAGCTAAAAGTCCCAAGCTTGTGGATGCAGCTGAGGCAGAAGTTTATGTTGTGTAGGCCACCTCATTTTTTTTTTTGTTTAATGATTCAATGTAAAGTTGAAGAGTGGCTCCCAACAGAGCTGAGAAAGCTGTTCCTCTAATGCCTGTGGGGTAACAGGTATGTCCCTCAATTACAGAAGGGAATTAAACCCATTTCCCTTCCAGACTGCTCTTTTGGGTGAATGTTCTATCCACTGAACTGTTGGTGAAGGTGGAGGGCAAAGGCAATAGTCTTCTAAGAGGAAGGTGACCATGTTCTGAGGCAAGACTGCTCTGTTTGCAGGAAGCCCTCAGTTTGCTTACTTGTTTTAGTAGTGTAGGAAAATGCAGGCAGTTCCTGTGAGACTGCTGCATGGAGCTGGGTCTTGCCTGTGTCCACACCAGGCACGTTGCCATGGGCCATTCAGATCTAAAGCAGCTGGGACTTTGGTGCTTATGGCCTTTTGTGTCTCCATGCAGTGAGTTCCATCAAACTTATAGAGTAAGATCTTCTGGATCAAGCAGAAAATTTCCCGGCCCTAATAAAATGAAAAGAATAAAAACATATTAAATTCAGTCCTGATTCAGCTCCTAACTGAATAGATTTACCACCAACTTACTGTGCAAATGTGTATCTCAGACAGTGATAAAACTGCATGGACATCTGAGAAATTGGTACAAATGGTGGAGTTCTAGATCCCCTTGTAGGAAGGAGGCTAAACTCTTCTTTTTTACCTAATCAATGTTTGCTAATGTCAGTTTAGCAGCTTGGTGGTGTTTCAGTATCATTTGATTCATTTGTATTTCTAAAACTCTTATACCAGATGTCAAACACTCTCTTCTAGGGATGCTCTACCATTTCACTCACTTGAGCAGGAGTTTATACGTGAATACAGTTTTGAAGGGCCAGATCCTGAGCTGGCGTGTATTTGCAGGTAGATGTTGAATGCCACTGTTTCATTAAGCTTGTCAATGCTTATCCAGTGTGACCTCCAGTCACTGGGGTGGGAACCTTCCAAGAACGGGTTTTCCTGGGAGCACTTCTGGCCTTTTGGATACCAGTGGAGTCTGAAAATGTTAGAAGCAGAGTTGATCATCTTGTCTTGGGACAACACAGGGGTTTGTTTTGGTAAGCTGGCAACAGGAGGTGAAGATGAAAAAAGAATTACAAGGGACATGGTGAGAAATTAGATCTGTAGACATGGATGAGCCCTTTTTCTCCATCAGTTTGCTGCCCCGGCTGCTTGTATCATTTAATACAAAATCTTCCTGAGAAGTCTTCTGTTTGATGGGAAAGACAGGATCATGGAAGTGCTTTGCTGGGCTCCTAATTCCCCTAGCTGTCCTGCTGGTGATATGACACCTGATATACCAGAGCAGTATGACAGTTAAGATCAGCATTCACCAGCAGATAATACCAGTAAAGATTTTATTTCCTATTCTAATCAAATGTGGTATTGTTGATATCCGATGACAATTGCTGTCTTTTTAATAACGCCCACTGTGGAAAGCCTTGAATACTCAGTTTTAGTTGCAGTCCTGGAATCATTTATTCTCTGCATAGAGATGTAGTAAGATGTTTGCTCCAGTTAAGCCAAGACTGAACTGTGCCCCAGGGAGTCAACCAGCCAGCTACTGAATCTTTATCAAACTGACACGGATGGCCCTCATCCCTGGTAGGGAGATCGAATACCCCTCACAGGAACACGGTATGCTTTCAGCATTACAGTGTAAACTGGAGTGTGCATTGGCTTGCTGGCTGGGCACGAAAGGAGGGAAGCCTGCAGCCCATTACCTCTGCCCCCACCAGCTGTGGCAATGAGATTGTGCTGCAGGTTCCAGGGAGCATGGGGATGTATTAGGACAGCTGCAGAACACAAGCAAGAGAAAGAAGAGGGTCTGTCTCCAGGCAAACATGACCTGATTTATAACGGAACTATATTTATGTTAGTGGTAACCACATTATTCAATGTAATTGGGGTCAAGAATTGAATGAGTCTAAAAGAATGCAAAAAATAGTTTAAAAATTCCTATTACAAATAAAGACCTGGTTTAGAGGTTTTGTGAGAACTCCAGAAGTTGAAAGGGTAGCAAAACCCCAGTGTTTTCCAAAAGACAATGCTAGAAAAACCACATGAAAATTCCTCTCAGTGGAGACTGACTGCTTTAAATTTTTTTTTTTTTTTTTTTTTTTTTTTTTTTGGTGCTTGTCAGTGTCTCACACTGCCCTCACTGTCGTTTTATTTCATGCTATTTCTGTGCAAGCTGACCAATTCAGTATCAGTGCATTGTAATACCAGTCAAGAGCAGGGACTTGCTGTTCATAGTTGCCAGGAACAAATTTCCCTCCCCTCACCATGCCCCAGGGTATTAGCAGTTGTCAGTCAAACAAAGCGATGACAGTACCCTCCAGTCTTACGCTGTGTTTGTTTTTTCATCTGGGAAATGTATGTATTTCCCCTCAGATGCATTTTGGAAGGCTAACCCCCAGGCTGAGACACTATGTTCTGCTCTCCTTTATGTTTATCTGCTACCTGAGGGCCACATTTGTCTGAAGAGTTCCCACTATTTGCCCATGGTTTCTTTTGCATCTTGCTTTTTTGCTTATACTTTGTCTGGTAGGATAATACTGAGCCCAGTATTGTGCCTGGGCTCAGCTTTGGAGACATGAATTCTACTATGTTTAGCTCTGACTAAAAGGATGTTTCTCCCATCAATGAGAGCAGTCCTGACTATTGCTTCTCCTCATAGTTTTCAAGTGAATATGAAGTCTTCCTCCTTTGCCAAGTCTTCTCTTTCCAGCTACTCCTGTCTTCTTCTTCCATGTACTCTGAAGAAATATTGGCAAATAGTTCTCTGCAATTGACTTTTTATGGCTCTGTTGCCATAATTAAAGAAGTTGTCTTCATTTTGACAAAAAAAAAAAAAATCAAAACGTGGCTTGTAAACTATAGTAATGCCAACATTTTCTATTACAGTTAACCTTTGCTCTTCAGTTAAAGCTGTATCTCAGACCTAAGCCAAGGGTCATAGATAAAACATCCGTAGGTTTTTTTCCACCTCTTAAACTGAGTTGCATCAGTGAACCATTAACTTAGTAGATTATTTACTGTTACCTTTATGGAAGAAATGCATACTGTACTTTTCCTGCATTGCTCACGTTTGATTTATGTATGGCCTCAGTTCTATAGGTTCCTCACGGAGGCAGGGCCTTCATACCATAGTAAAATAAACAGGCAGCTGAAACTTGCCTGAACAGTAGTCAAAACTTACAATAATTCACATACTTTTGTCCTCATATCTTTTCTATTTAACATGCAGCACTAACAGTCCTGGTTTGCACTGGGGAGAAACTAATTACAGCAATGTTAGACTCAGATAAGTGTTAGCCTCAAGTTAAACTGTAAAGGCCAGGATCTGAGCTGTGCCCAGATCCTATGGGGAGCCATAGCCAATTAATTATAGCTCCCTGATCTGAGGACAGGTTACAAGCTGGCCCCAGCACTGATTAGAGCAATATTAGAGAAGAGATTACAGCATCTTGGGGGCTGCTCTAATCAGGACCAGCTGCCGGTGGCCACTGGGGCCTGCTAGCGCATGGCTTGTGTTGGACTACACCCTTCTGTGCCCTTGCTGTGGCTTGCAGGGGGCTGCAGGAACCAGTTGCACCAACTCTCTGGCAGGATAAAATATCTGGGCTGAAAACGAGTGATTTCTTTCAAAAGAGGCAGCATACGGAAGTGGGGAGGCCATGGGCTGACTAAATCTTCATCCTCCCATTGGGTAGCTTAGCAGGAAGAGATAACAAAACAGGAGACATCTGCTGGTAGTGACCAGCTTTTCTGCTCTCTGACTAGCAAATGGAGCCTTCCTGGCCTGATTTTCCTCTTCCTCCCAGTCTCACCAGCCTATCTTTGAGAGTCAGATTTTACAGTAATTTTTGGGAGGTGGACTTCCCTATTTCTTCTCCTGCACACTCCTCTTTGCTGTTGCCAAATGTTATCTCCCCTCCCAGCATGTTGAAGCTCCCCAAAGCAAAGGGAGTGGAGTGTGAAGAAGCCAAGGGAATTGTCTGACTCAGCTTCATTTGGTCTTTCAATCAATTGAGAAACAAATGGGATATCCCCCTCCACTCTATCAACTGGGCCTGTGTAGGTCAGGCATCTGGAGCTGGATTTTCCAGTGGTTGGGAAAGGCCTTAATTCCTTAAGAGGACATTTGTAGGGAGGTGCAGAATGAAAGGGATAGGTTCTTGATGCCCTTACAGTGAGAGCCAAGAGAGAGATGATTTGGCTCTGGTAGTAGCCTTCTACGGACACCTTTTAAAGGAGGCCAGAGCTCCTAGAGAAGGACAGTACAAGCCAGCTACAGATGCTTTTATGCTGTTTTCATTGACTTCAACTGATCTCTTGACAAAGCAGGGCTTACTGCTGCTTTTATTCTGTATTGTGGGGAATCATAGGCTTAATTTATTTTGACAAGCAAGTTCAGTTCTGCACAGCGTTGCTGCTTTGCTAATGGGGATAGCTGGGTCTGACAGTGGTGTTAGGGGTGCAGGGTAGGAGCTTGACTCTGCTGCTCTGTAGCACATGGTCTGATGATATTGCAGAGGCTCTGCATGCTCGGAGCACCCCCAAAGGTCCTGACTACTTTCAGAAGCAGATTCCCTGTGGCAGTGGAAAAATCTGGGGGCAGCACTGCCAGCTGCTATCTTGCTACATTTAGCATGCCAAAAGTGGCACAGTTTCTGGGGGCAGAGGGAAAAGAGAGGACAAACAGAGAAAATGTTCCTTCCCACACACAGCTGCCTTAAGCACATGGCTGCCGTGCATTGTGCAGCACTGTTCAGCTTGAGCCTGGGGTGTCCAACTGTGTTAGGGCTGCCACTGCTCTGTCTTTAAGCACCAGATTATACCACAGAGCCCAGAGGCTGGCAGCAAGCCAAACTTGGTCTGCTTTCCTTCCAGCACCCAAGCGTACACCACCCTCTTGGGTACAGGTCCAAGATTTCACATCTCTCAGCCGTGATGTTTTCTTGCCCTCTGGCCTTTGACTAGATGGTGCTGTCCACTCAGCAGCTGAATAGTGGCTCATGCTCCTACACCCTCCAAACATCCTGGTACCCCTTGAGTGCTCAGGACACACAGTACCCCCCACACAGAGCCCACCTCCCTCATTCTGCACTGTCAGGATGTAGGCACACACAGGTAGGATGCCCCTTCCCATGTCCTGCAACCTGTGTCAGAATTTCCAGGCCCCCTGCCAGCAGCGCCCATCATTCCCATGTACTCTGCACTCCCCATCTGCCACTTTTGGCACCATCCAAATGCAGTGCAGCCCCAGATTGCTCCTTACAGACAGGTTAAAAAAGTTAAATGGAAGTTTATAATCTGAGGCTAACTCAGAGTACTCCATATATTTCCTTTCCCCATCCCTCCAAAGGAGTGTATCAGTATCTGCACCTGGCTGTATGGAAGAAGACATTGTACTCTCAAATCCCAGACCTCCTTTGGCCACCCTGAGTTGTGAGATGTAGTAGATGAGGTAGAGGAAGCTGGCTGAGAAGGGAAACAAAAGCTCTTTGTGTGAATGAGACCCTCATTCAATATATTGAAACTCAAAAGTCCAATTTGTTCAATGGATGCAACACCCTTCTCATTTCTCTTTCCCAGCCTAGATACTCTTCACTCAATTTAAAACAGCCCATATCAGTGAATCTTAATCTAGTTGGGTGCCACAATTAATTATGTTAGGTGAATTTTAAGTAGCCCTAAAAGCACTCACTGAATCAGCTTTAAACTCATTTTAATTAGATCAGTGTGTCTTTGTGAGCAGTTGATGCATTTTGGTCCCAGCTGTGCCATGGTTCTGTGCTTCAGCCCTGACCTTGCTCTAAATGTGCTTGTTCATCCCTTTTTAAAGACTCCTTTACATGTAGCACTCTCTGTAGTGCAGCATGGCTTATGGTAAGGTTGTAGAGGAAACACTTCAGTCCTATCCTTCATGCTCACAGTGTTGTTCATAATCAGTGTCAAGATAACAATCTGCTAGTGTTTTTCCAAAGGAATGAAGCTATAATTTTCCTCTGCATGACTTTAGCTCTGAAGAGGAGGGGGTTTTGCCCCTTATTACAATAGACGATTGTAGGGTTGAGCAAGATGATGAAAACTTTGAGGTTAAGTAAGGTCAGGAAGAGAAAACCCATGTGGCCTTAAGTGTGCTTAACAGGTAAATTTTAAGTACCTTTTTCCTTCTCTGGAAGACACAAAGAACTCAATTCTGCTTTTCCTATGGCTTAAAAAATCCCATTATTTCCATTATTATTTTTATATATTTTCTTCTATTCTGTGCCTCAGTGTGTGCATTACTTTTAGCTGCTGGCTGCTCTCTCTTGTAAGCATAAAATGGCATGAAAAAATTTTCAGCTGTAGGACAGGACTGAGAGATGCAGTAAAACTAACATCTGCATTGCTAGCTCTGTTCATGGTAGTACTGTCCTCTGACAGCTCAGTTCCTTGGAGTGCATGTGTAAGGAATCCTTGAGACTCCAGGGTATCTCTTGGGAACAAGGCAAACTAATCTTTGGGCCATTCTTCCTGTGCAGGAGCCATAGCATGGTGTAGATTTCTTTCAGAATTTCTCTTCCAGAATTTTATAAAGGGACAACATTATTTTTCAGGAAATTAGATGTTTCATGTTGACCCTCAACTCCCATATAGGATTGGGCTGATTGTATTAATTGCTCAGACTCTGCAGGAAGCAAACTTTGGCTGTGTACCACGAACAAGCAAACTCATGCTCTTTAAAGCTCCTCCTTAATATATTCATTGGCATTCAAAAGAGTGAGGATGTAGATCTGTATTGAAAATGCAGAGACTCAAATTCTGAACACAGTGTTTTTCTTCTGTGGGTTTAGATTTACTCTCATTCATAACCTAGCAGTTCCAATGAAATCAGTAGATTTTACCCTGTTGGAAAAATCGCACAGAGATTCAGGATTTGCACACGATTCAGTCCTCTAGTTTTTGCTTTAGGGACGACAGTGATCTCTCACCATGTCAAAGCCAGGAGCAGTGCACATTACCCTTCAAATACCTCCTTTCCTAAAACAAATGTTGTTCTTCCTCTTGGAGGCTAGTGCATACTAGTGGTTCTAAGCTTTCCTCCTCTGCTGCAATTTCTGTAGGCTTTCCTCTGTGAAAACCTCATCATTTCTAAGCTCACCATTTCTCTCTGCCACTCACTGTCTGTCTTTAAAAATAGTTCCAGTTACGCATTGCTCAATCAATGCTATTCTTATATTCTTCTATTTTTGGAACTGGAATTTTAGACCTGTAAGATGGCCTTGAGTAGTGGCCATTGCTAAGAACCAGTGAGTTTGAAGATCCTCAGAAATGGAAAGAAACTGGGGTGACTCCTCTTCTGTTTGCTTGCCAGACTTTGCAATGAGCAAGCTCACTCGTGCCCAAAAGCTGGCTTAGGTCAGGTGTTAAAGGCTGAACACCAGCACTGGAGCCATACCAAATCACCTGAAAATGTTGGCTTGGCTTACATAATGCGTAGGTATGTTTTTCTATTAGCTTTTCCATTTTTCCTAGTCTTGGAACTGGAAATATGGCAGAGAGAGTAATTGAACGTAAACAGGATGGTGGGAAGCCTCAGACTGTCTGTGTAAAGGGCACCCAGCTTGTCCGTGCCTGCTGCAGAGGCGTGTGTGCAGGTTGAAGACTTGAAAGCAAAAGTCCTTTTGTGTGTGTGTGCCATGTTTGGTTAGTGTGCAGGTTGGGCATGAATGAAGAGCATGCACTTGTATGCATGTCTACTGGTGCTCCTAGTCACAGAGGTCGCGTCATTTAAAGTTTAAAATGGTTAAGAATGTTTTCTATTTTATTTTGGTATAAATAAGGAAGTGCAGTGCGCAGCCATCTTTACAGTCAGCCATTTTCAGTTCCCCTTTTTTTTCTGATCCTCCCTTGGACACGAGAACTCCTGCGAGCTCATGCAGCTCAGAAGCAATCCATGGGTCACTTCAGAAGTCACATGAGTCATTTAGTTGACCAGATTTTACTGGAAGACACTGTTCTGATTTCAGTAACAGAAGTACGCAAATCATGGAAATAATACAAATTTGAAATGTTCAGGTTTTAATTTGATTAAGACCAGGATCTGGTTTTTTGCTATTACTTTCACAAAATACTTTCAAGTAATTCTTGCCGTTCCTTAATTTTCACATTTTCACTGCAAGCTTGTTGCTATAGCTCTGATACGATTACATTTGAAATCAGCATGCTAGACAATGGTAGAATTACATGAGTTATAGTAAAGAAAATCATGAATCTAGATGCAGTGATGAAAGGTAGAGTAGGAAATAGTGCTGCAAGATAAGTTGCACCACAGCTGGTGCAGCAAGACAACTGCTCAGTTACAGAACAGTTGAAAATAATGGTTAGGAAAGATGTGTTCAGTGATTGAATCCCCCTCACTGCTTGTGTGATTTTAGAGCTAAAGTAATAGACCCCTATATGTGGAATGCTTTTGCACAGCATAGGTTGTGCCCCGTTTTAGTGAGGTCCATGTAACAGGTGTTTTGTCTTATACCACAGATACTGAAGAGCAAACTGCCTTTAGGATACAGGCCAATGACCCTTCATTTAAAGTCAAAGGTCCCAGGCAGGAGAAGGGGAAGTGAGGTCATGAAAAGTGACCAATGCATTGACTTGAATTCTGATGAATTCAGCTGCATTAGCATAATGCTTCCTTTGAGGGAAAGTATGTAATGTCTTCGCAATGTGTTGGACTTTCAAGTGGCATCCAGTTGCACAAGATGAGATGCTTACCTCCTAGTAGCATTACTGTATTGCTAATAGAATGACTCCTTCGGTTTGTTTACTAGAGGGCCAGATTTTTTAAGCTAAAAATCAGGAATTCAAGCCCAGTGAATAAACCATCTGGTCTTTCCTTGGGAGACTGCATGAATAATCAATGATGTTAATCATGTGAACAGATGCTGAAGGATTAGATTTTTTTGCTCCAGCAGTATAAAGATGCCTTATTAGCACGGCAAAGTGGTTTTATAATGCCTTTTTCGGCTCTCAGAATGATATGAAGCGTTCGTCCCACACATGGTGAGAGTACCTGCCTGTGGGGGCTGTCTCAGTATTGTGCCTATTGAACATCCCATTGACTTTTGCTTTTTAAAATATGTGCATGGTAGTTGTGATGTTTCTCAGCTTCTGGTCATTCTGGGCTAACTTCACTAGAGTTGAGCTAAATCGAATCCTGGCCATATTTCTCTCTGTATGTGTTGTAATAATCTCTTCCTCCTCCCTTTGCTTGTCATGTCTCCTTGCAGTCTGCAACCGCTGGCCTCAGCTGCTCTAGAGCCTGTTTATCGCAGTTGCACAGTGTGCTGACAGGCTGGGTGCAGCAGCAGACTGAGAAAATATGACAAAACTCAGAAGAGAGAAGTCAGGTTTATTTGATGAGTTTCTAACTTTAATATACTTAAAATCAAACATAGTAAAGAAAACCCAAGCTATTGGCAGGACAATCCATGCAGAAGGTACTCTTGTCACCAAAATAATTTGCCAGGTTCTGGTAAATTTTGGTAACAAAACCGGACCTATCAGCTTCTGACTAAACTGACAATAACCAACAAATAACACAAGGACTAATCTTGGCTATACGGTGTCTTTCACAAGGGTGGAAAGTACAGTTTTTCCTTAAAATGTTTTTATTTTGGTTTTAATATTTTACATGCATTTTCTTCATCAGTCTGGGTCCAGAATATTCTCTTAAGAGGTCCAAATGAACGGTGCATCTGAAAAAGGCACTTTTTAACCTTTAGAGAGTCGTAATAATATTATCAAAGCAGTGGCCACTGATAAGCAGGATCTACACAAATGAAGTATAGACCGGTGTTTAAAGCTGCACTGGTTATGTCTGTATTTTATGCAGCCCGTTCAAATCTATAGAAGATCTGTGTTCATTAGCAATTGCTGTCTGAAGTCAAACCACCACAGTAGCCTGAACTTCAGATGCCAGAAGTCAAACCACAGTCAGACTTGAGAACAGAAAATACAATACATAGAGAGGGATTTTGAAATGCTGTTTTAGTGGACTTTTCATAGCAGTGAAAATGATGTAACCATTTAAGGAGTTTGAGGTACAGTATGTCAGTTGCTGAAATACTTAAAAATAAACCACAGCACACGCGTTTTCACAGACTGGGAAATTGAAGTGCAGAAAAGTGAAATTATTTGGCTGGGGAAGCATAGTAGCCTCTAGAAGGTCAGGACCATATCCCAGTTGTCCAAGACCCAGTGCTGGTGTTAATCAGTAAGGCCTGCTGCTTTCTGTGCAGCATTATGTGTTGTATAATAATTGCAGTCTGTTGTCATTTTTCTGCTTTTTCTCAACAGGGAGGGCTGTAAGAAATAGCTGTTTCGCTCGCTAGGTGACAGTTTTCCTTACTTCTCACTAGGAGAGATGAGTTACCAGAAGTGCCCTACAGAGAGAACAGTACTTGTTGCTGGGAAGTTACACATTCAAGTGTCCAAGCCCAAAACCACAATGTACTATTTGCTTTAGACAGTCATGCGATAACGCGTTTCTTTCTGTTGTAAGCTGTTAAAAATAAAACAAGGATGCAGAAAATAAATGTTAGAACAGAAGGAGCGCCCTGACTTTCCACATAGCTATAACAGCAGGGTGGCAGCCCTTGGAGCTGAACAAAAGTATAATTCAGGGAGTGATTTCTTTTTGCCCAGATTTAAAGAAATCATCACACAATTTCCCTACCTTTTTAAAATTAATTTTTAAATCAGCTCTGTTCTGACTGTCTTCCTGTGACTAGGAAGCAGCTATGCAAAACTGTATCTGCTTGGCTCATGTCTCTTGTTTACCACCTAACTTTTTGTCAGGCTTGAAAGCTGAGCTTGCAGTGGGTGCTGTATCATTGGGCTTGATCTGCAAGTTCTTCAGGGCAGGGGTAGAGTTCATTGCAATTCAAGTGAAATAGGGTGGTTAAGGTCAACTGATGACGAGCCATGCCTTCATCTGCATTATGGCACACTTTATGTGACAGTTACCATCCTGGACCATTATATATTAAAAGCACTGATTTCTTCAGCTGAAGTTTGGTGATCCAAGCAGCCACTGTGAAAGACTTCTGCCACCTGCGTGCTGGAAATAGGGAAGGAGAGAAGGGCAGTGGGAAGGGACATAAAAGGTACATTTTTCCCAGGATTAAACCAGCTCCTCTTTGGGTATTGTAAAATAAATCATGTCTAGTGCTGGTTCCCAATAAGAACATAATACAGTGAGCAGTTGTCAGTAATTTGAAATAGGAATGATGGTAACTAATTAGCTCCTGGGCCCAGCATAGAACCTGTGTCCTCAGGGTAACAGCTGTACGCTTTAAGTACTGTTTGTTTTGCATATTGGAAATACACCCCCAGAAACAGGCAGGTTACCTCCTCCTCGTGGGGTTTATATGAACACATTTCCAAGGCAAGTGACTGAAAAGCATCTAGCTCCAAAGCAGGCTCTTAAAGGGTTTCATGCTGTTTGGGCAGATGGAAACCGCCACTGCTACCACTTCTGCTCTGTGGGATGGAGTGTGTCGATCTGCGCAGGGACAGAAATGATATCTCTTATCACCATAACTTACATGTGACCAAGAGGGCGGATACTGCAGCCCAGCAGGTGCAGAAGATTCCACGATGTGTTATCTCTAGCCACGGACTGTCCTGTTTCCAGGAACACTCTTCTGATGGAGGAGATAAGACCCTGCCAGTAACTTCTCTTACATGAAGGAGTCGG
Organism: Egretta garzetta; assembly: GCF_000687185.1. Lineage (NCBI taxonomy): Eukaryota > Metazoa > Chordata > Aves > Pelecaniformes > Ardeidae > Egretta > Egretta garzetta. The sequence continues at coordinate 3,762,690 of NW_009259237.1, read as the reverse complement.
CAAAAGTGTCTTCATCAAAATGGCTTTGTAATTGCATTAGTTTCTAAGAAGCACAGAGGGAAATACAGATACAGCTGCATGTCATATCCTACTTTTTTACATATTCTTGTTAGGTAATTTTACCATATTTGTCATGTAGCTGATAAATTAGATGTACTATGAAATGGTATACAAATAAATCAGTCCTGCAAATGAGAACAAGCAAACCTGCTGAATCCAGTCTGATACTAACAGGTGTGAAGATGGTCGCTTTTTCTCAGTGCTGAAAGAGTCAGCTGCCAACATTTCAATTTGTGCATGATTTGAATCTTTTTTTTAGAACAGGATGGATTTAAAGTACCTTACAGTGTATAGCAATTAGCATGCATTAGGAATTCTCCTATAATCCAACCCAAATCAGCACAAAGGTACAGAAAGATCCATTTATATATTATTATTCTTTAAAGTAATTGGAAATGAAGAAGTTTTTCAAAATTTCTGGCCTGAATTTCAAGCCCTTCTCTTTTGTGGTTAGCTCTAGGTCTGGCATCTTTCTAGGCTGGAGCTGAATGAACACTTTGGGGTTTTGCAAGCGGACAAGTGTGGAAACTAAGGGGTAAGGGCCTGATCCAAAGGCCATTTTTTCCAGTTGGCCTGGAACATTTCCATTAGGCCAAAGTAATTAAGGCCATTGTACTACCCTGCAATGTCCAGGCAATGCTGAGGTCTTACAGCATGTAACTAAGTGTGTTCAACAATTCACAGCAGCACATTTTTCCCTATGTTAGCCCTCTGGCAAACACTTCCACTGCTTTTGTCATTATCTATAGCATCCTTCTGGGGACTATGGTACAGGCAGGCAGGGATCCATGCAAGTGAATGGAAGGTTACTGTTTCTAGACCACATTCCTGAACTGCTTTTAAGCAGGCTGTTTGGGGGATTTCTGGGATTCTGTGGTGAATAAGGCAAGTGATGGGCTGGCAGATAGCTGTGGGCATTATAGCATGTGCAGAAAAATTCTAACGGGATTAGTGTTGCAAATTGGTGTTTAGGCTGCCTCAACTCTGTTGGTTTTCACTCCTTATCCTCCTCTTCCTCTCTCAGATTTAACTTCTGGTATTCCCTCTGGAGTGCATCTCCTAGAGACAGAGTCTGTCCATCACTTTGGCCCCTGGTTGGAGTGGGAATTTGCTATCCCCATCTGTGCTCAACTCTAACACCATGAGTCAGGCTATGCACTGCTTCTGCTGCTCTTGAAAGCAGAAATTCATCTTGATTCTGGAAATATTGCACTCCTGGGCAGCTCTTGCAGAGGATTCTTGCTGTCATGTAGAGTAATGGGAAGGGTTTGGAGAAATAGCCAGGGGTCTGAAATACACAGCTATGAGACTTGCCAAAATGCCTGACTACTCCAGCGGGGCAGACTAGTCCAGGCTTTCAATGGCTGACAGATTCCGAGTGCCCAGACATTCACCCCGTCCCAGAGCTGCTGGAGGAGACCCTACGGTTGCTATAGCCTTGACAGTCAGCTGGTTCTGTGGAGGACAGCCACAACCCCCAGATCCTGTTCAGGCCGCGTACAAAAGCTCTGTGTGTTGCAAGAGGACTACAGACCACCCTTGGGAACCCTTGATGGACAGCTTCCCGGCCTCCTGGCCCCACAGCATCACCCTGAACTCATCATTTCTGCTGGGCCAGAGGCCTTCCATGAGTTAGCCTGAAACACGAATGCTTGTTTTTCCTCTTGCTCTGAATAAGAGACTGACAATATCTAATTGTCAATACCCCTCCCTTGAGAGACATGCAACAGCATTGCTCCTCAGGGCATATTCCCCACTGCTGTATTTAGAACAGTTTGAAAAGACCAAATTTTAAAAATAATAATCTTTCCAAAAACTCCCCACCCACCAGCACTCCTCTGCCAAATTTCAGTTTGAAGAAAATGAAAAAGGACAAGTTTATACACTCTGATGAACAGGAGTTCAAAATGGAACCTGAACATCATATTTCCTGCAAATGTACGCTGATAATGGAAAGCAGTAGTGATGATGGCATCGTGCCCAGAGGGGCCCTTTGTTGTAGATGCTTATGGTGTTGCTTCTTTTTGCAGTTTGTATTAAAGGTGAAAACGTCTGTTTTCTTCAGTGTTTAAGACTACTTTCCTCCCTCTCAGCTTATCGATGGAAATTTTAAATAAAGCTACACATCAGTAAATCTGCAATATTGTTAACTGCAAATCACTTGCACAGTGAGTTTAGCTATTTTTCTCTTCCTGAAAATATCACTTTCTGTGGATGTTATTTCTTAGGATTGTTCATGAACATTTGCCACACAAGACCAAGTGGACAGTTGTCAGAATTTTGCTGCTTCTTTTAAGTATTTGTAAAGGAAGGGTCACCTAAATAGATGGCATCATCTCTGCTCCCAGATTTCATAGACAGTATTTGTACTGCATATGCATATTAAGTCTAAAGTGAATAATATCAAATAGTTTTATTGGCTTACAAACACTTGCTTTAGAAAATCAAAGGAGGCTGAAATCTCATGATTGGCTGTTTCTTTAAAACTTACATGAACAGAACTCTTTTGTGCAAGTTGTCTCAAACACCATGTAGGGGGCTCAAAGTTGGGTGGAGTAAGAACGGCTTTGAAGTTGTAAATACAGAGGTGGATGCTGGGTTGCACAGTGCTTGCATGGATCAAATTTGGTGATGTGCATTTTGCATCTTGGAATCAGTTGTCTGTGCAAACTCCGCTTCTTCAACTCAATCATTTCTAAAGGTTGTAGAATTCAGCAGTCATTTCTAAAGGTTGTAGAATATGTTTGCGCCACTATGATTTGACACCAAGTAATAGGTATTTTGCCTAATCTCATGGCTAAACAGTTATTGTAGATGAATTCTGACACCATTGAATCCTCTGCAGCACTAATGAAATTAAAGGCAGAATTTAATCTTTAGATTTTATAAGGCTATAACAATTACCTTTTACCCATGCACATGAAATACTGCATCAGGCAAATCTATAATTAGTTAAAACTAAAACAAAGTGCATTTCTATTATTAACAATATTGCATAAAAGTCTCGGTGCCATAGCTGAAAAATCAAAGCCAAGTAACAGTTCAGAGACAGTTGCTGCTATAAAACTTTTGACCTTAGTTACCGAATGTACATACAAACAAATAAACTAACCAGACAGAGATAGTCCCCTAGGAGCAATTGTGATTTGCAAAATTTTGGGGGCTTTTGGCCAACCTGTAAAGTTGATGGAATAAAAAGCTTGCCTGTGTATGCCAGCTCGTTAATCAGTGCCCTTTTTCACTAGCTGAAAGGCTGGTCTGTAGATTTGCTTCTACTCAGGACATCCATTTTTGCGTCCTTTCCAGTAAATATTGCTGACTCGAAGGCTCCAGGAGTCAGGAAGTGTTTTGCTGAAACATCACAGACAGCACTGCGTATCTTGCAGTGATAGCTCTGTGGAAGGCTGTAAGTGCAGTCTTGCCAGTTGTATTCTTTAGATACGGCTGTCCTCTTGGATACCTATTGCTTCATGTTGGCTTAAAATATTGCTATGCTGTATTATCAAATCTGGACCCCTTGGATAGCCGGTTCCAAATAGATTTCTTCGGTGATGTTAGAGGTCTTTGATGGTAAGCATTGCTTGTTCAATGGGTCTCAAGTATGCCAAGTTAGTTCTCAATATTCCTGTCTTGATTTTTCTGCTTATTATTAGCCTCTGGCCTTGGCACATCTCACTTATAGTCCTGAGGATTATCTCGATGAGGGTTTGTATTACTCTCCATCATTCAAGTCATCTTGCAGTCAGCTGCAATCATGCTTTGGTGATCAGCAGAAATGGTCGAACCTTACATGTTTTTTTCATCTTCTGCATATATTTTGTATTTTGAAAGCATGCTCATCCCCAAAGCCCCTTAAAGTCCCCTTTGAAACATATATCACAGGCTTAAACTTATTGTTCTCCTTTTACATACTGGGGTTTGTACTGGTACATACAGGGGTCAGTTCAGGGTAGAGTTTTGGAAAGTGACAACTCTTTCTTAGTGTTTGAGAGGACACATAGGATGTTAAGCTTGTTTTCCAGAGCTTTATTCCCAGATGGCATTGCCTACCAGCTTTGAAAACAGGGGTTTGTATCTCTTAGCCTGACACCTCCTCCCCAAGCTAGGGGAGAATCATAAATATGAGCCTGAGTTATCTGCCATGCAGCACCTATGTGGTGCAGCTGAAGTCAGAGCTGTGGTGCCTCTGACATCCCTCTTCAGGCCATCTGTCAGAGTATGAGTTTGAATAGCTATATAACATGCTGATCTTATCCCATTTCAACACACACCTACTCAAGAATATTGCAGTTGGCTTACATAAGAACTAGACAAAACATTGCCATTTAAAACTCGTTCATGTTGTTAAAGCATGAAAAGAATGATCGCTTTATTCACATTTTGGTTCAGATGCTGTGTCAATGGTAAGGCACAGGTAGTAAAACAGACAAGTGGATGTTAGGAAACCAGCTCAGCAAAAACTTATTTAAAGGTTTACAGAAGGTCCTCCCATGTTCAGGTGCATGGAGGACGGTGTGAGGATTCACAGTGTGAGGATCTAGAGCCTAATCACTGGGAGAGAAGGGAAAGAAATGGGGTGACTGTGGATACCCACTGTGAGCTACAAAAAGATGCTGGGATGTAGCTGGAACCCTAAATGAGGTGCCAGCAGCAGAGAGGTAACACAACAGAAAGAAGCATACTACAGTTTCTTTTTTTTTCTTTTCTTTTTTAAGTACAAGGGTACTATTTCTCTGTGTTTTGGGGCAAATCCTATAGTTTCCTTTGCCCAAACCTCGGGACTACTTCTGGGAGAATAAAGGGCTTGGAAAATTTGGAAAGCTAGTCCCACATCCTTGCAGCTAGTTACCAAGTCCTGTAGGCAAAGCTGGAGAAACACAGGCTTTTTTCTGGAGCAAGAGCAAAGGGCCATCTTCCGCCCTTTACCCAATAATATTTATTTTCCGAATACTAATCTGAATTAAATCTTTTCACAAGCTGTTTTTGAAGCAAATCACCTCACCAATCTTGGTTATGGGAGTCCTGTGAGCTAGGATTTGAAACAGCAGATTGCTATAACAAAAAGTTAAAGTGTCACACATAAAAATGACCCTTTGCCTTCAGAAAAAAGCCACACAAAGCAACCTACATTTTGTCCACCTACCAAGATACACATGGAGCTTACATCAATAAGCCTTTAATCGTATGTGTGTCTTCACTAGCTGTAGTGCAACTTGTTTGGGCTGTATAAACTCTTCAGAGCCCTGTCCTTGTATATTTGTGTGAAATGTCTTGCACACCTATGGAGCTGTATGTAAAAAATAAATCCTAATTCTCATCAATAATCAAAGAAGGGAGCAGCTGCAGGCTGTACTTTGGCTGACCCTGGCCCAAGTAAGCTAAAGAGAAGAAAATAAAACCCCTGTATATGGCACTGTGAAGAAGCAGACAAGTGTCTTGGCTCCTATCTAAAATCATTTGCATACCTGCAATGCTGCAAAAACATGGAAGATTTTTCTTCCCATCAGTAACAGGGTGTTGCACCAAGTGCCTCCCTGGTTCTGCAGATCTTTGTGGTCTGCAGACCCTGTGAAGAGCTGCAGCAAAGCACATGCATGGGTAGGTCCAAGGCCAGGAGGACAGGCACTGGGACTGTTTCTTGCCCAGGAGGGGAAGCAGCAGGATGACTCCGGGGGTGCACCTGCAGCCTGACACAGCTCTGAGAATGTGAGTGTCATTTCTTTCATACGGGCATCACTTTGTTGAAGCCAAACTTCCCATACGGCCATTTCCACAGGCTGCTCTGTGTGATGCTGGAGCTCTCAGGATGACACAAGGTGTGAATTTGCTCTACTTTGTCTTCACTGCCTGCCAATCTTTGGCTGTTTTCAGTCCTCACAGGGATAGTGGATATGCACAATTTCACATGTTCCACCACAGCTGAATTTTCCATACAAATCCCCACTTTACAGCTCTCCTGTGCTCTCGAAGATGAGAAATTATGTTCTTGCCAGTTTAACCCATGTAAACTTCATCATAATCTGAGTTTGGGAGAGAATTAATAAATCCCAGTGCATGTTTCCTGGGAAAGAATTCTGGTCTGTTTTCAAGGCAATGATGCAATCTCACTGATGGAGTGAGAATAGCTTTTCCTTTAGTCCACACCTTGGGCTACACATTAGTTACGTAGAACAAGTGAAGTATTCCCAAGAACACCAACAGAAGGGCAGTAATTTTCTTTCTCTCCTTTTCCCACCGTTCTTAAATCTTCCCTGTTCTCCCTTTCAGCTTTTAAAACAGCATGTCCTGCTTTATTTTAAAACTTAAATCCTTCCATCAGACCTCTTCTGCTGGCTACATGCCTGTCTTCCTTCCGCCCGCTGCACTAAAAATAATGCTGTGATCATGCCAGCAACAGTTGATGGGGGACCAGTTTACAGGACTGGCTGAATCGGCGGCATGGGGAGCACCAAAGCAGCACTGTTACGTTGCTACCTGAGAAGTGATGAAAACTTTTAGCTCTTTTATTTTAAAAACTTTGCATTGTCTTTAAACAAATGTGCAGTTAACATCTGTCCTGCAGAATAGCCTTTCTAGCAAGGAATAGTTACACTTGTAGAGACTTTCAAAGTTTACCAAGTTTTCTTTTCCCCTGTCCTTGCCGTATCTTTCCCAGTGCCCTTGTTTTCCTTTTTTCCTAGATAGGCAGTAATTCAACATCGATCTCTTAAGGTTGCATCCAAAATGCCACAGATCTTTCAGGATCCATGGACAATCCATTTTCAGACAAATGGATTTGTTTTTTAAATGGAAATATTTATTCTCTGGGAGCTGCCTCTCAAAGACTTAAGGCAGTAGTTATATGAGAAAGTAGGTAACTTTCAGTCACTTTGGTTGGGGAAGCAGTTCACCAGCAGCGTTTTGCTCTATTTTGGTTTTTTTGCCATCTGAACTTGTTTGTTAAACTGCTGTAATTCACTATTAAAGCTAGAGAACTTTTGGAAATGCATAAGCACTACCTGACATCTCTTCCTATGCGCTGTGGGTTGTTATTAGTGCCTTTGTTGGATGGCTTTTGTTCTCTTTACTGTTTCTTTGTCTGAACTGTGGACTGGCTCTCACTTTGGGATAAATATGAACCACAGTTTTAGAATATGGAGTTGAATTTGGTGTCTTATTTGTTTGGCTTATTTCTTTGTAGTGAAGCAATTAGTACATCAATCATGCTGTAAACATTGTACTTTATTAAAATCTATATCAAATCATATACAGTTTAACTACTTTGAGATCAGTATTCACCCACTGGTCTGTCTCGGCTCCCTAGTGGTCTTCAGTTGCTGCTCACTAACTAAATCCCCATTGGGTCTTGTTCTTTTGCTTTTCTTGTGTAATGTCCTGGGGATGCAGGTGGTCAGTGAAGGACAGCATAAAGCCAAGTCTGGCAGAAGACTTCTTTGGCCTCAAGACAATCTTCAAATCTTTGCTGTCATTTTTCTAGAGTGGTGAAGGCCATATGGCCAATTTAAAATTTAGCTTTTAGAGAGGTAAGGAGACAGACTCCTGTAATGTGGAACTCGCTTTATCTAGGAAATACTGGAATTTTGTGAAAATAAGTGGTAAATAAAGAATTCACAGTTGAAACGGATTTGGGAATGAAATGTAACTTTATTGTTAATTTTTTAATAAAATGCTGCCAGCAGCATCTTTTGACGCAGAATCTTCTAGGACTAGCCTAAATCAGCTGATGGGCATCATCAGAATGGGCCTTAGCTAAGGCACAAATTCTGCTTTTAAATCAAAGCTTTCACTGGTTTAACTGAGCTGGTACAAGTTTGTGTGTAGATGAATATGAAGTAGAAGTACAGGATAGGATGTCAGCTACTGCTATATGCATGCCATCAGTGGTAGTTTAGATTGTGTGAGAACAGATTTTAAAAAGTGTGTCTGACTTCTACTTTTAATCCTCATAGATACTGCTTTTCCCTTTACATGCCCATCCAAGCCAATAACCTTAAAAGAAAAAATAAAAGGCCTTTGCATGAAGTAACAAAGCTGGGTATCCAGCATGCCTTGGAGAGGCCACTGGGTTGCACCCCATAGCTCATTAGAATTCAAATAAGAAGAAATGAATTGAAATGGAAAATACACTCCAAAAAGCTGAGAAGGAAGGAGTTATTTAGACTGAGTTATGGGGACAGCTTCATCTGGTGGGTGAGTGCTACTAATAAAAATGCTCACAGCATATAGTTCTACTGGGAAGAAATTAATGTTGTTTGTGCCCTTTCTGTCATTGCATTGTATGATTAGGCTAATGAATAAGTGTATTTTCTTGGCATTAGAGCTCATGAAAACCATAACTGAATGTTTGGTAATTTGCTAGAAGTAGGTTTCAAAGTGAGTAAAATTAAAATTAGGGTGACAATGGGACTTTGAATCTCACATTGTGTGTCTCACTTTGGATAGGTCCCTGGGAATGTATAATGCAAAATGCATCAGTGACAGATCAGCACTGAATAATCAAATTAATTTGCCCAATGTCTAAAAGCTGAAATCTGCAAATCTAATTTCCTGTAGAGGCTTTCAGTATTGTTTACAGCTGTACTGTAAAGCATATATGGATGTACAACAGGAGAGTCATCTGGCCTTAAATGCAGTTGATTGTTTGGCTCAGGAGTGTAATAAAACTGTCAGCCAAGCTCTGCCATTGAACACTCAGTTATTTATACTTGTGACAGGAGCTTGTCAGTGATTTCCAGTAAAAACTCCTGGAGGCCTAATAATTGTAAAAATGCTGAAAGAGAATTTTCACTCTCATTAAGGGTCAGAAATGGGTTGTATATTAGTGGGCTACAGTCAAACTACACAAGCTTTAACTGCACAGAGCTGTCCCTCTGCTGAGCATACTGCTTGCTTTGCTTTCCCATTCCATGCCTCTGTAGTGCATGATCCACCCTTGGCACCACCATCTCACGCTGTTTCAGCCAGGAGGGTGTATTGGGAACTATAAGTATTCTTATTTTAGCTAGCAGAGGTGAGAGCTGTAACAAGTCCCCCAGTATTGCTGTATTACCTGGCAAAAGCATGCTGCCATTTCTTATGAAGCTCTCAGTTGAAAGGACACCACCGAGGAAAGGGGCAGCTGGCTCTGGCAGCATCTCTTCTGGAGCATGTGCAACACCCTGCACTCAAGACCTCCAGCTTTGCTCCTGAGCTTGCAGCAGGCTGTCTCAGGCTCCCTCAGTTACCTGGGAAGTGGGTGATGGGTGTACCCCAACTCTCTTCAGGTAGAGGAAGGAAGTGACTCCAGCCTCCTATATCTTGGACAAGTGCTGTAACCACTGAGCTAGTGAAGGAAAAAACAGATGCTGCCCCTGCCAGGTTTGGGAGAAAGGGCTGGTGTCATTACAGTACCAACCTGCAGGCAAGGATGTGGGTGGTGGGCACTGTCTTTGCAGTCCAGGAAAAAGTATGCAACACGATCAGGGTCAAAGATATGTCTCTCTTCTTGGTGCTTACTATAGGCTAATTTAGATGCTTGGTTTCCCTGCACACTTGCCCTTCCTTGGTGTCTATGTCTCTAGAGGCATTGTACAGGGAGCTGTACTCAGGGTAGCAGGTTCTGCTGGATGGTTGAGCTCTTAAAAGTCAACATTACAATGGTCTTTTGTGGATATAATCCTTGGGAGTGTGAGTCTTGTTTGCAAAAGTGATTTAAATGATCAAGTGCCTAAGAGTGCTCCAAACCACCAGAAGAAATACTTCTTGCCCTGAGTCCTTATGAGTACCTGTGGCAAGTTTTCATCGGAAGATTTTTACAGAAAAGCAGACAACAGGTACTCAAGAGATCAGAGAGGGAAATCTGAATTTATTTTATTTATTTGTATTTATTTTCTTTTTGTCTACATCTGAGTGCCTCTCAAAAATTTAAAGGTATTATTTAGAAAGATGTCAGTGGTAGAAGTACCGTAACAGTCGTTGCTGTTTTCACGTGTTTCTCAATTAATCCTCAAAACTCCTGTCATACTATTCATTCAGCCTCTGGAAATAAGATTTTAAACTTGACCAAAGAGCTTATGAAGGAAGCAAATGCCTTCAAAAGAGGCTGAGACCCGGAAGGGTCAGCTGTGATTCATTAGTGTCATAGAGACACATAATCGAGCTGATGAGGACAGGGAAAGTTTCCATAACAGCAACAGTACTAAAATGAGACTGGAAGAGTTGTCATCATTGTTTGAAACAGACACAACCCCTAAGCAGATCACTATTATTTTCTAGATTCGTTGCAGTGCTTGAGGCATTGTGCGACTCACAAAGCCCCTCAGCCACCTCTCTTTATGGGCAATTTATCACTGTGGAATTTAAATAACTTGTTCTTCTCAGACAATAGATTTGTCTTTCTTCCACCAATACTGTATTTATTATAAATGACATTTCTGCTTAAACAGAAGGGTCTTGATTCAAAAAGGGCAGCAGTCAAATTTTCTTTACCAAAGTAGAATTCCTTTAAAAGAACTAAACAGAGTAGATTTCAGATATTTACATAACAGCCAGACTTGCGTTCAGAGGAAATTCAGTAATTTCAGGAACAAATGAGTTTAAATTTAATTGCTGCTTATCCATCTGTCTATCTATCTATCTATTTATTTATTTTAATTACAAAAGATTTTCTAAACACAGCATGGTGGCCACAGCCTTTATGACTAGCTTTGGCTGCAGGAAAAAGACACAAAGGTTAGTGGTGGGCTGATAAAGACCTTACTTCTCAATCTGGAAATGTTAATCTTACTTGAGATACACTGGTGAGTCTGCTGGGAGCTACTCAAAGTTTTTTTAAAGTGCTAGTTGCATATATTCTCTTGATGTTGTTTCCAGCAAGGAAACAATTGGGAATCTTTTGTTGAGTTGGGCATTGTGTTGAATTGAGTTAAAGTCAAGATAGTCAAGTATTTCTGTTCTTACGTGTGTTGGCTAATGCACAGGGATGGAGAAATGGCAGTATGCGCTTTGCAGCCAGCAGCCTGTGGTTTACGCCCCATAAGCTGTAGATCACCCACGTTTCTGTTTGAGGCAAGCCTCAGCAAATTCAGGCTTGCAGGATTTCTTTGTATGGTTTGCAGTTCCAACCTGCTGAGTCCTGTTTGGGTGTTCAGGCTCATGTGAACTAGGAAGTGTCCAACTGATGTCAGAAGGAAACAAAAATAATTCATTTTGAATCTGATCCAAAGTTTACTGAAGCCAGTTCTGGAGCCTCATGACTTCAAACAGCCTTTTGGTCAGATGTGTCTTTTGTAATGTAACCAGTGATGTTCACCTCCCCTGTATGCCTGCCTGAATGCATTTCCCTCACCTCAGATGAGTAGGAAAGGTCTTCTTCAGGCAATCTCCTGAGTTGTAAAGGACTGCAGTAGAGTTTCCCTTCTCCATTAATTTCGTGGTGACCAGCATCCTAGAGTAACACACCAGAAACAACCTGTTAAAACAGCTGCCTGAACACAGTGCTAGCTGGATGAGCAAGTTGAGAGCAAGACCCAAAAATCTCCAGGACTGGTAGCAAAATCCTACCTAGACACAGGGCAAACATAACAGGAGCTGACACATCCACTGGCAAGCGCAGAGTGAAGGCGCTGGCTTGAGCTATTCATCGTGAACTGGAGCAATTGATGTGTGTGACAAAATGGAGGCATGTTTGAAGAGGGGCTTTTAACACTGCTCCAAGGTAGCAGGACTAAAGGTTTAGGTACTTGTGACTAATCCCTCATTTCTTAAAGCTTTTACTTGTAAGCATGCTTGTTGATGACTGCTCTGAATTCACTCCTGGTAGGTTAGTTTGGAAGAGGTCAGTATCTGTCCCACCTCCCCCTCCAACAGCGCAGCTCTGCACCGGCATGCTGCAGGCCTGTGGTTAAGTGCTGCAATCTGGTCCTGTATGAAATAGTCTGCTCTTTAGGTTTGTGGTACAGTAACTTGAGCAATCCCATCTATGTGCGCCTTGTCATATGGCACTATAAAGTAGGAACACACTTTCCTACAGTTATTAATTATCTCCTGAAACATAAAAAATATGCTAGATCTGCCACTAGAGTTCAGTGTTTTCGGGGCCCCTGATGCCGAGGGGCAATTCTTGAGGGGCAAATGCATTAGATGAGGAAAAGCTTTTTGTCTCCAGCAATATTTCAAAGACATTATTCATGTATTTAACATGTTGCCAGGATACATAAGAACACCTGTAATAGATATCAAATGGAGGAGTCTCGTCTAGAAATGAGAGTTTTCTCTATTGCCTTCTTTAGTTTGTCTCGAAACAAAATTATTCTTTTTGTACCTGCATGTCTACTTTTGAGAGACCAATCATACTGCACTGGAGTGCTCCTTGCTGTTTAAAATTACAGATGAATTCAACCAAATATAATTAGAAAAGAGGAGCAAATATTTCTGTATAATTTTTGTCAGTTGAATTTGAAGCGTTAATGTTTGTTAGCTTGCTTCTCTCTGATCTGCAAAGAAGAAGGTTAGGAAATATCTTTGGTCTCATCTTTCCTGTTATGATAAATAACTGATCTGTGGTCAGAGCCATAAAGTTCATAACCTACCCAGAAAAAACTTAGGAACAAACCACTGCTGCTGCAACATTATGTAAAGTGGAAAACCTATTTTCCTGGGGAGGGGTGCTGCTTAAAGATGATTTCACAAAAGAGGAAGCCCTTGCTGTTTATCCTGCTTGATCCAAATGTGCAACATTTCCTGTGGCCAGATCTGCAGTAAAATCAAAGGGGGTAGCCATTTTCTGTGGTCTATTGCTTCCTATAGCATACCCATATGAGAGAGGAAGAAAATTACCATTTGTTATAAAACTACCCCTAACCTTCCTTATCTGATTAATCAATTAAAAACAATGATGCATTGCTAATAACCCCACAATGTCCAACTGATAATCTGTTTTTCACATCTGTCTCGCAGAACCACTGTCTATTTTAAGGTGACAGAAAGCAGTTTTACATACTCTGCAAGATGGAATTTATCCTTAAGACTTTTCAAACACGGAGGGTAGACAGCTGATAAAATCTTTGTTTGCAGGAGGTCATCAAGTGTTTGATTGTGCAAAACAGCTAAATCTTGGGGTTTAGAAAATCAACATGACTGTTTAGAGCAATCTAGAAATTAAGACCCTTGTTAATAATCAACATGTATGACCAAATCTTGCAATCCTGACACAGGCATAATAACTATTGAACTTGGGAATTTTGCATGTTCAGGTACTATATTATCTTAATTTCTGTGCATTTCAATTATCCTGGAAGGTGCTTAGAGACTCCATGTTAGGCAGCTTTATGAAAACAGAGTATGGACAGAAAGATAGACAGCCAGACTTCAGGCCTTCTGTCAAATGCAGACAGACACGAATGCCAGCAAGCCACTAGCATAAATTGTGTCATTCGAGGCCGAAGGTCAGTGCATTGACTAACATCAAGAACATTTGCAGGCCTGAGGGTACACACATTCCTCATCCAGACTACTGGAAGGACTTCACTTAGCTGTATACAAATGTTTGCCAGTTACTTACAGAAAGTCTGTGGCAGATGAAGAAGGCTGTACAGTCTTTCAAGAGTGCATGTAGTGCTACCACACACACACAAAATTATATTAAGAGAAAATTATTTAGGTTACAAGGTCAAACACAGAGCAGATAGCAAATGCCATAATTAAGATTACCTGCTCAACTTTGTTTCAAGTTCCCAGTGTATCTGAATAACATTACAGTCTTTAATTGCACCCTGTGCATTTTATCTGTGATGGCTCCTACCTGGGCTAAGCAGTATTCAGCAAGTCTGGAAAATGCAGAGTGCTCTCTAAATGGACTTACCAGAATACCTCTACAGATTTTACCAAGGAATCAAGCCATGCCCAGTGAAGAAGAGAGCTGGCATTCTCCTTTGTTTAGGACTGAAGTTGTAGTCTGGTGAGGAGGTGTTTCTTTAAAAAGTCTAGATGTGTGCACAGCTACCCACAGCCATGTGCAGGGAATGTGGTTCTTCCCGTTTTCTTAAGCACTGAGGTAACTATGCCTCCTGGATCCTGCAGTCTGGTGACTGGCATCCTCTAAATACTGAAATGATTGATGAAATCAGTTGCCAGCTAGAGTCCTGGGTGGGTAATGCAGGAGACAGAGGCAGGATTCCTGGATTCCACTTGTGTCTGACTCAGTGTGTGATCTTCAACAGCAAATGTAAGTCAAATCAGGGCATGCTCTGATCTGTCACGGAAAGCAGTTATGGGATTAATGAATGTTTGTCAAAGCTAGTTTAGTCAATACTGCAAAACACAGGCACAAATAACTCTTGGGTGTTGGGTCCTGCTTTATCAGGGACAGGCCGATAGTTTAATGAGGATGCTGCAGTGCAAGGCAATGCTATTGTTAGTCCGCTGAGAATATATGTTCCTTCTCAGTACAGGGCTTGTGATAGTGGTTTTTCCCCTCCTTTTCACTTAATTGGCCACTGCCATTGATAGTTGCCTGAATTCATTGAACCCACTCACCATTTCAGCTGCACCCTCCAGAGTTCCCCTCTCTTTGCATTGGGTCTGCATCCCTGCTCCACATCTCAGCAAAGGACGGACCCAGATGATCTAAGGACAGAAATATGGGCACATGCACCAGCTACTTTGCACTAACTCCAATTCTTTTGAGACAGGTCAGACTTACTTTTCATGCTCTGAACAGCTTACAGGACTCGCACCACATTTCTAACGTTTCCCTGAGGCATCAGACTGACTGCCGCTGTGCAGAACAATGGGGTAATCAATGCAGGCACAGTGGGGCTGTCTAATTTGCCTGGAATTGGGACAAAATCCATGGGAAGATTTGGGCCAAAACACACGTTCCCAGAGCGAGTGTCTACCAACATGCAGTCAATCTGATTCTTTGGGAGAGCAGCAGACTCTCAGAGCGGCTCAGCACAGAGAGCTGCCTCAGAGCTCCTCCATCAGTAGGCCCGCAGCAGTCAGGGGAAGGTAGCAGGGCTGGTTTCCTCCTTGCATTCTCAACAGTTCCAAGGAGGAAAAGTAGAAGAAAATGCTCTTTATTGGATACTGCCTGCTCAGTGGTACTGGGAAGAGTCTGAAAGACAGAATTTATTGATGTGCAGAGCATCCCATAGTTGGCTTGTGTGCATCATTGCCTCCTAAAATCCAGGTGCCAACTTCCTGTCCAGAAATCAATATTCTCATTCTGAAAATGCTGAAAGCAAGTGTCCCAAGTCTGAGACAACCTAAATGTGGATGTTTTGCAAATTATCAGAGAAGAAAGCATTTGGGTTTCAGATAGGTATTGGCCCTTTATATTTTGAAATATTTCTTATATAACTTTTTTTTTTCCACTTGGTAAAATGTTTCAAATGAAAATGAAATATTTAATTCCAAAAATGTTAGCATGGAAGTTTTGAAATATTAAAACATTGAAATATGTTAGGAGTAATGAAAAATTATGTGAAGTATTTCTATAATCAAAAGCAGTCCAGAATTTACTCCAGTAAATCCATATGAATCACAGTAAAACTGAGTTGTTTCTCTATGCTGTTTCCCTGTCTTTCTCAGTCACTGCTTTTGCTGAAAAGAAGTTCATGGAGATGATTTTGTGTTACTTATTTTACAGTAGTTAACTCATCAGTTGGAAGTTAGTCAGAGATTAGGAAACATTATGAAGTTATCAAAAAAACTGGCATGTTAGGATGAAATCAGTTAATCTTTAGCCTCACAGGATAGAAAGAGGAAATGTAATTGCAACACTGAACTGTGTTTTACAGTCATTATCACTTAGAAAGCCCTTCAGATAATTCTATAATTAGCATGGGACATGTAACGGAGGGAAAAATACCTGACACGAGAGGAACTTAGTGAATGTTTTAATTCACAAGTGGGATTTAGCTGCCACACTGGTGCAATCTGCTGAAACAAAGCTCCTTTGAGTAACAAGTCATAGTTTGCAATATCTTAGGGCAGCAGACACCTGGACCTTGACTGAGTGGCATGGCTCAAACAGCTGCTTGTGCTCATCACTAAATAGCACACGTGGTTGGCCAGGGACAAACTGTAGTTACCAAATGGTAAGTGAGACTTACTGCAGTCAGGCAACTGACTGCATTTGTCTGATTCTCAAAATACCTTTCAGCACAGTTACTGCTTCAGTCAGATCACTGAATTAAAACCAACTCAGTGTATCACACATGTTGATGTTTATATAGTACCTGTCATCACTCACTTAAATGGATAAGAATATGGATAGAGATTAATTCCTGCTCTGTATTTTGTCTTGAAATATAAACAGTGTTTTTAACTACTAATTCCTGAAGTGTGACACTTGTAAAAGATCTACCTAAATCTTAACAATAGTTACCAGTGCTTAGTTCAGGACTGATTTGCTCCAGCGTTATTTATATAATGAACAGAGTGTCTCGGTGATTTCGTCTCTGCTGAGGAAACTCAATTGAGTTTTCAAGTGTTCAAAATCCAGATTCTAATGCTGAATTGTGTAAATAAAAGATGGCAAAAGAAAAGATGGGTTCATGATTCAGTTAAACATTGTGGGAAAATGTCTGTCTTTGTAGAAAATGTATTTTTTATTGGAAAAGAAAGAGAAAATCTATAAATGGAAAGTAATTATTTTGTCTAAAGGATGATAAAAATAATTTTCAATATTGCTACTCATAATATGAACCTGGGCTAAAGGACATGCTAATGGATATGGGTTGAAGACTGAGCAGCTCTGGGAAGGGGACAGTTTGTAGCACCACCATGAGCAGTGGATGATACATGCAGTTGTGTCATGCCAATGTAGGGGCCTATATTTCCAGAATCAGATACCTTAATAAAGGCTTCTGATCCCTAGGCTGTGAAGAACATTTATAAATGCACGGTTCAGGCTCCAGATTGTCACCCTAAAGTCTCAGATCTGGGATTCAGAGCTGCAGTTGTAATCAGGCAGCCAGAGAGCTAGAACCACCTTCTGAGCAGTGCCTGGCAATGCTTCTGTTTTCCATCTCCTGTAGGATGTATTGGTAGGAAAACTCTTCAAGTCTAGTTTCCAGCTTCTGCAAGCAACTATATCTTCTAATCCTACTCATCCAAGATGAGCTTTTTCTTCTCCCTTTTCTTACTGGAATCCTGTTCTGGCTCTCATCCTCTCATGACCGGAAGCTTTCCTTCAGTTTCTAGCCCAAATATATTCATGGATATTTTATATCTGTTTTTCTTTAGTTGTCTTCTAGTTTCAACAGCTTTTGTAGCATCTCCCCCCAGAGTACCTACAGGGAGCAGTAGCTTTAATTGAGCTAGGGGGGGAAAAAATTAAAACCAGCCAAACTCTGCTCAGAAAAGAGAATATAATTCAAAATCAGGCCATTTTCTCCTCCTCACCACCAAGCCTCAGTCATTTTGCAAAGTGCCATCAGCTCTGCTAGCTGTACCATCTGCTGCTCTCCAGCAGTAGTGGGGATCCAGGTTGGCTGAGGAGGTGATATTTCCTGCTTGTGAAACATTCCAGTGTAAGGAGGGGGCACTCTCACATAGTCTCCTCTTAAGCAAATTATATCAATAAATTCCAATCAGAAAATGCCAACTGCATACCATTATGACCGCAATCGCTCCAGCTAGAATGCTTCACATGCTGCCAGAGCTATCAGTGGAAAGGCAATGCTCTCCGCTGCTGCATCAGCTGTCCTTCCAGAGCTGTTCACCAGCATATCCTGTCATTCAAACACTGATGAGGCATGTTTCAAACATAACAGAAAACAGATGTTGTGTGTTCATTGTACAATTGCACAGCTGAAAAGAGGTTACAAAGTGGCCAGATAGCACTAAGCAGTAACTGCAGGAAAGTATTCTGTGAAATCTCTGTGGACCCGATTGGATGTAGCCATTGAGTGCTGTGGATTTAGACACTTGGAAGAGGTTAACCCACATTTTGACTCACCTGTAAATCTCTTGACTGTAGAGTATGCCCCTACAAGATGTGACTTGACTCTCCAGATTAGCTCCATAGGCCCCACACCTGTTTACTCAACTGACCACAGCTGGTGTAGTGCCTGTGCGGCACATCAGCATCTGTGGTGCGCTGAGCATGCTTTGCATGGCATGTAAAGGTATGAGCTTTGGGCATGACTAGTTCTGCAGAACAAACCCCTCCAAGTCTTCTGGTCACATCTTACGTTTATATTTATGTCTTCAATTCATACATTCATGTATGTATGCAGTGGGCCAAATTTTGTAAACAGCCAAATGGTTGCAGTGCTTATATCAGATCTGCGTTTGGATGTGTATGACTGCGCTGCCAAAATAATAGTTTGTCACCATTAGCAATTGCTGACAGTATCATTAGTAATCTAACATTATTGGGTAAACAGGATTTTTGATTACAAGATTTTTATTCTCCCAAAGGTTAGAATTTCAAGAATAGAAATAGTTATTCAGCATTTGATATCCAGCCAGACCAGTTGAATTTTCACTAAAAGAAATAAATCCAGCTAACACTAAGCAGGGATACTTTGTAAACTTAGCCAGATAACTCAAAACCTTGACCAGTCCCAAAGTGCAGATAATTTATGATTTGAAACCTCATGCTATCACCACAGGACCCAGAGAAGAAGTTCAAGGGATACAACATATTTCTTGTTAGAAGCAGTATAAAATGACTCTCTACACTGATGACGTTCTGATGTTTGTTACCCATCCAGATAATTCCATGAAATCTTTGCTGGAACTTGTTGACAAAGTTGCTTCAATATCTTCTTGTAATACTAATTGAACAAAGTCAGGGCTTATGCTAGTGAATGGTCTTTGTTCACTGCTAGAAATTAACTATTTAATTCTTAACTGGAAACCTTAGAGTTTCACACCCTCAAGGTATACACTCAGTGCAACTTCTAAATTTAAAGGTTAGAATCACTAGAATTATCAGGAAAGTGTCAGCAGATTGATTTCCTTTAAATTTATCTTGGTGGGGGAGACTGGCAACTAATAAGATTATGACTGTTCCAAAAAACAATTGCATATTGAACATGCTGCCAGTTGCTATAAATCCTGGATCTTTTCAAGAGATGGCTCCATTATTAGCAATGTGCTTGTGGAAAAATGAGAAACACAACATTGGCATTAGGAAAATCCTGGAAATTGATAAAAGCGAGCTTTTGTTTGGAGGCAGAGTATCGTTTTGATTCTCACCTCCTGAAACTGAAAGAGGCCCTGTGTGGTTTTACCCAGAGGAAGCTCAAGCCCAGCCTTGTTTATTAAAAATTCGAGCTACAATGTTATCTCCCCTGAAGAATCAGGTTCCATGCTGGCATGATTCACCCCAGCTGGAGCCAAAGGGCTTGCTGCTGGCCTGACTGGGTGTAACTCTGGTTTTGATGACATAGGCAGGGAGTGAATCTGCCCTCATCTTCCAGAGTTTCCCATCCATAAGGACATAATGTGTGTAAAATATATCCCGATTGCAGCGCAGTTTCAGCTGCCAGCAGCAGCTCTGGAAGCAGACCTGAATCTCAGAGGTGTCCTGTGGGCATAAAGAGGAGGGGCTGAGCAAAAGGCAGAGACCAGCTTTGGGTCTTGCATCTCCCTCCCCTTGCTCTTCTTCTGTCAAGAAGCCCCTCTTCATGCCTGTGGTAGCTGCAGAAAAAGGTATTTGGGGGGATATTCAGTAACAGTAATTAGAGAAAAATGGATTATGCTCCGAGATCATATGAACTGCGTTCCCAGTCCCTGAAAGTGTTCCTGATACAACAGTCTTTGAAGCTGACAAGCTATGAGAAGTCTCTGCAGTATACTGCATTTTCCCATTATATCATATGCAGAGTATTGATTCTGAGCATGTCCTTCCACAGGTGAAAATTGGCTTTTACTTTCATGTGTATAAGAACGCTCAGAACATAGGCAAATTAAAAGGAATAATTATACTAACAAGCCTGTTAGAACCGTGAAAAAAAAAAATCTAAAATAGCAGTAGTTATTCTATAAAATTCCTGGCATCTCTGGAATGACCTCATTCTTTTGTTGTGCTGGAATGACCTGCATCACTCGCTTCTGGTTATGTCTCTCAGGGTAACCTGCGTTTCTCAAAACCAGCTCCAGATCAGAGAGAAATCCTGGCTCATGAGGAAGTAAATAGGAATTTTGCTACACACAGGATCTTATCCCCAGATTTTCAAACATGAGGAGATGAAAATTTGGCTCTTGACTCTCCTTTGGGATTCTTGAATTAGTGGTTCAACTTCCAAAAGCTCTGACACCCACTGATTTCAATAGGAGCTGCTGGAGCTCTGTGAAAAAAGGTCATTCATTTCCAACACTAAATATGGATGGTGGAATCTTAAAATTAGGCTCCTATTTTTGAAAATCTTGGCCCAAACCTTTATTAATACCACACTACCATGTGTCCTCCATCTATTAGCAAGCATAACAGCATTCAGATCCACATCTGCTGTATTCTCTAAACGTGGGAAACGAAAATGGTCTTTTAATCAGATTTAGATGAAAAGCTCCCTCTGAAATAATGATAGCCAGTTATGGATTGCCCATGATTTGCTATCAGTTAAAATATTCCCAAACAGCACAGAGGACAAGTGGGATGTGTATATACTGTTCCCAGAGAGCTCTGGTAATTGGAGTAATTTCAGCAACTTTCAATTTTAGAGGAAGTAACTGATCCCAAGTTGTTACCTAAAGTAATTCTTACTGACAGTATTATAGGCTTGAGACATTTTCTGCTATGCCAATACCACAAACTAGCTGTGCAATTACAAATGTATTTGTCACTTCTGTATTTATGTTATTAACACTGGTAGTTTTAAAAAAAAAAAATGTATTAGGACAGTCTCTGCCTCTGTCCAAAAAAAAAAAAAAAAAAAGAGGGTTTGATATGTTATTAAAATCAACATTAACTCAGATCTCCTCTGATATTATCTCACCAGAATTAACCAGCTAAATAAAGGTGGCTCTGATCTGAATTTGAATGGGAGATCTCTTGGTGTAACGTAAACGCTGGGGGAAGTGGTGTTACTAGTTCTGTAGGTGGCTTGAGTCAATAGCCCCACATTGCTTTTACAATGTATTGGGCTGTTGAGGGCACAAACCGTGTCTTTAATAAGAATTCTATGGGACATTTTGTGGAAGAAATAGTCCAGATGTTTTAGCTGGGTTTCCAGTTGGCTATCCTCTGCTTATCTCTCTAGAAACAGCAAGAGTTAGGGTTGCAAAATATTTTCCATTACAATCCTTGCTTTTAGCAGGCTCCTAATTTCCTGACGTGTACTTCTGTTTGCTGAAACTTCTTGAGTTCAGCTGCTGTGGTGCAGTGGGGTACAGCACTCTCTGTGCTATGGTTGAGCAAGACCTCTTCAGCCACTTCTGTGTGTGGGAGAGGAACTTTTTACACATTCCCCAGCGCAAATTGAACCACCTTGTTGTGAACACAGCTCTGGTAAAAGTCTCCCTCCTCCAAAATGGCTGAAGTGTGAAGTTTAAAACTTGGCACAAACAAGACAATTGTGGCTAAATGATGATTAGAGCCAGATCCTTACACCTCTCATTTTATATGCCCATGAGCAGCAACCCCGTGGACATCACAGGACCCGTTGGCAATACAGGGTACTGCTGCATGTGACAGGGCTACTGGGACCTGGCTCTGGCCAAAGGAGGCAGGAGCTGCCTTTGGTTTCTACTGCCTTGAAAATAGGTCCCCTTAATAGCAATATTCCAAAGTAGTACCAGGTCTCTGTCTCCTACATCCCCTAGGAAGCAAGAGACGGGTAGTGAGAAGGAAACCACACAAAAGCCTTGTTGCATTGCCACATCAGCTTTCTGCATTTTATTACTGGAGGCAGGGTCTGGCTCCTCATCTGCTTTTCATCAAGGCTGAACCCTGTGGTACCCTTGTATGTTTGGGCCATTTGAGGCTACCATAATAAAAATAATAATAAATAACAAATAAGCAACTAGAGTCTAAAGCCATAGGAAGAACTCTTTCCAGGTCCTAATGGAGTGAGTGGTAAAGTCCTGGTTGACCAGGAGAGCCCTGGTTGCTAGTCCAAAAGGACAGAGATGCCTGCAGGACTCTGTCACGGGACGCACCAAAGCACACCATACTGCTGTGTGGTTTGTGCTCATCAACAGTGGCTCAAAGCGGGATCAGACCATTGCTCAAAGCCAGCTGCCCCACCACATCATGTGCCCCCACTTCCTACCCATAGATTTGGCCCACACATTTCAGGAGATCTTATCTCCTTGAGCTTTCTTTCATAACACTCCAACCTCTTTCATCTTGTGCCTTGTCCCTGGCTTGCAGGGAACTCCCAGTGTTGTTGAGGACATCCCTTTGTATAAATAATGTATATGCCTCAGTGGCTCCTTAAGTATTCCTGACATTTTATTGTTGTGGTGTGATGCAGAGAGGAAGCATTTACAGCTCAACCTATATTTCATTTCAGGGCACTGAATTTCCCTGCTGTTTTGTAGTGAAATGCATTTCAGAGCGCAGTGTGGCATTGTGTTTGAAGATGACTGTGATAACAGTCTTTCATTAAGGTGTTGGATTTGTCTTTCTTTTGAGACAGAAGATCACTTCAGCTCAAAGCCTATTTTCACCAGCACTGTAACAGGGAGCACCCAAGCATGGTCCAGTTCTTACCCTGGTGCTGTGTCACCCTGTCAAGCTGTGCTAGCCAGAGCTACAAGTGACCCAAATGAAAACAAGACCTGAAGGGTACTTGACAGGTTTTTCTCTTGCTGCTCAAGCAGTGGTCAATAGTGTTGACCTCCAGAATTTGGAAGACATTTGACAGGTTGAAAAACTGAAAACCAGAGGCCACACCTTTAATGCCAGTTTAGAAATGTGTATAAAGCATCTAGTTACCCCCATCTGGGAAGCTAATCCACAGAGAGCTGAAAGTATCTGGCAAAGAAACACATTTTGCCTTGGGCTTGATTTCAGGAGGGGAAAAAAAAAAAAAGTGGTATTTCCAGTTTTTTAATCAGTCTTTGGCACCCATGGAGCACTGCCTCACAGGATTACTATGATTATAGGCTACAGCGTGCACTGCGACTGAGGACTTTTGAATACCTGCTCGATGCCTCGTTGATGGGGGGCTGGTGAGGATGAGCACTGTGCTGAGCTTGGGTAGAAGTTAGGGCCACATTTGTCTCCCATTTTTTTTCAGCTATAAAACATAGACATGTTTACATTACATCAGTAGGTACCATAGTAATGTGCTATCCATTACATGACATCGTATTTTAGACCCTGTTACCAAATTTCTTACTGGTAATAGCAAGAGTGAATTAAGAAGATGAGGGATTTTTAATCAGATGGTAAATAGATATGGCCTGTGTGAAAGATGGCTTTTTGATTTCTTCCTATTACCAAAGCTGATTTCTTTTCTCAGCTTTTTCCATTTTAGAAATCTGTTACTACTGTATTTTAGCTGTAAAGCATCAATGCATTTGAAAGTAATTCTATTAGGATTCAATTGCTTATGAACAGTTTCACACACACTTTTACAATTAATTATTTAGCACTGTACATAGATTATCTTATTTTAGGGTTCCTGAGAAGGAACTCAAGCCCTAGCTTTCAGAAGGAGCCTGCTGTTGACATAGCCCAAGCCGGTTTGTATGTTCTGGCTGTACAACCCCTATAAAGAAATCTGGGAGGCTGGGCACGCATTCTTACGGGGCTTTGAACTGATTCTCTGTTGAAAAGAAATTGGACACACAGGTCCCATCGGTGTCCTGAGCACTGTTCCCTTAACGTGCACTCGATGAACAGTCCATGTTAATGAAGGGCCCATATTTCTGCTGCCCGCATCAGCATCTCCCAGGGACTCCCAGGGGGAACTTGTGCAGGGGAAGATGCAAGTGAGTAAGATGAGTCTGACATGTAAAACCAGAAAAGGTTATGAAACATAGTTCAGGGCCTCTGAAAGGTTTCCTCACAGAGAAACGCAAAAGCAGCTCAGCACGGTAGCGTAATCGTAACAGTTGATTGGCCATAAGCCACAGCTCTGTGCTGTTGCAATGTGTATTTTCTGCTGTTGAGACATGCCATGATAGGAAGCTCTGACATAGCCACCAAGTAACAGCAGCAGACTTGTATCAGGGTCCTTCCTATTTTTGCATGTGGGGTAAAAATGGTTGGGAACAGAACTGGGAAACAGAATTGCCGTAAAATACAGAAGAACAAGGGCCCAGGGTGACAGGGACCATGATGGACTACGAGTAAGATTTGCCACAGAGACACACAGAGTGTCCACAACTCACTCATTGATGAAGCACACATTCGTGTGCCACATGCCCAATTCATCATTATTTCAAAGCTGTTTCACCATTGTTTCTATTATAGCCCATTGTAATAGGCTTAGATGAGAATTATTTATGGCATATTCATTCTTAAAATGACCTGGGGAAAGAAGAGTATTGACATATTACAGTGAGAGTACAAGGAGTGCTATGAACTCCAGGTGAGGTGGGGGCAGTATGGATTCCTCTTGCAATTGCAAAGCCCCACACAGGTAGAAGCAGTGTCAAATCTTATTTTTAGGTGGGTTTTTTTTTTCTGGGAGGATGATTGCTAAAGTTAGTATCCCACTGAGGCAGGCAGCATTTCACCTTTTGAGCAGCCAATTCTGCTTGCATGTATTAGCACTTGGGAATTATTGCTTCCTCCTGTTTCTAGGCTGTAATACGATGTGTTGATGGTTGCACCCAGCCTTTGATGAAGATGTCAAAGTGTTTTAAAAAATACAGTTAACTTATAGCTTGCCCACAGTCTTATTCCACTTTGTGCAAAACCCCAATTAAATACCATTAGCTCATATCAAGAAAGATAGAAGAGCTCAAATTTTCAGCCTAGACTTAGCCAGACTTCCATTTTGTGGTCATCCCAAATTTGGGGTCCAAAAGCTTTGCAGCTAAATGGCACTTAGTGACAGTAAAGTTGCTGTCAAGATGCAGAAATGAGTAATCTCATCTCTAGAAATAAGGACTGAAACATATTTAGGAACAATGTCTCTGTATGCCTTCTACATATTTGGTGAACACTGGGCTACCAGACTCTTAATCAGGGATGGTTCTGGAGCAATTGATTTACTTAAAGCATCATGACACTTACTAATGTAACGCAGATCTCTTTTAAGGCATGTGATGTTTTCCAGAGCTGTTGAGCTGCTGTAATTTCTCAGTGAAATCAGAGAGATGCAGGGACCTAGCATTATTCACCAGTACTATATAGATGTATCTTAATACAGGGTTTAATTAATGTTCAAATTAATCACCAATTACTTTGTTTTTTCATTAACCCATATTATTACATTTTGAGAGTCCAATGGGAAGTGTTCTTCTTTGTTTCTTGGCAATACTGTGTATTCAGTTTTTATTGTCTGTGATAAAAGCAGCTAAGCTTCATCATTATCCCAGGATTTGGGTGACAGTAGGGAATGCATCACAGCAAAACTAAAGCCTAACTGAGAGCAATTTTACTATTACAGGCACAATTACCATCCATTACAAATTCCAGGAATGAGCACAACCATAACTTTAATAGGTGACTATGTTACAGCAGCATAAAAAGAAAAATGGCAACCCTCCCTCAGCTCAGAAGAACAAAGAAATAAATAAAAGACTTTTGGTTACATGCTCTGTATTAAACCCAGGCAGTCCTGAAGGCATTTGGCTCTTCAGTGGAAAGCAGCCCTGGCTCCTCCGTCTGTTGCAGTTTCACTTGATTTGGAAGGCTGTTTAAGGCCCTTGTCCTGCACAGTCAGGAAGAGGCACCTGTGCAGAATGCTGTTAGCTTCAGTCTGCCTGGGATCACTGGGACCTGTTCCCCATAGAAGTGCCTGTGTGCCAGTGTTGTGCCTGACCCTTTGCAGCCACTCTTCTTGTCCCAGAGAAAGGACAGGCATTTGTGTGAAGACTTTGACAGTTCTAGGCCCAATGTTTAACTGAAATTAAAAGGGATTTTCTTTTGTTGCTGTTTAAAAAGCAGCAACTGAAGCTTAACTGAAATTGTTTGCATTTACTTTCTTTCCTCAGTTCAATTATTACTGCCTTAAAGAAATAATTTTTTTCACTAGAAGTGAAATTCGGACCAAGAACATCCCATTTCAGGAAAGCACTTCCCTATCCAGATAGCACTAAAGTGAATTCCTGATTTTAAGCAATCGCCCAAATGCTGTTGATGTTCTATCTCTTAAGAGAATTGTTTAGGCAAATGGATGAAACAGGTCAGAAACAAATACGAAGCTGAAAAAAATTGATCCTTTTACCTTGCCTATAACCAGAGAACAGCGCAAATGCTAACTAAGGAAGAGAGCAAGTGCTGAAAGTTAAACTGATCTCTTTTTTTTTTAGCAAAACCCTTTAATTTAAATAATTTCAAAGTTACAATTAATATAAGGAGTCTAACACAATACTGTTTATGTTCCTTTATGAATATCTCCTCATATCACACTCGTGTGCATAAAGAGTACTGAGAGTGAGTTACTCAGTGAAGACACTTGAAGTCTCCAATACCTTACTTGACAAGGGTTCTCATTTTCTTGCACCTTCAGTAATTAATCCAGCTATTATATGAAAAGAGAACTGTCTATACAGGTTCTAGACAACACGATTTCCATGCCTACATTTTGTAACTTTTTAATTAATTTGTGTTCTTGAAGTAACAATATTAACATAATTTGTTGCAGAGATGTAATCACATATGACACTTTAGCTACCCAGACATTTGTATTTGAGTAACTGTGTAAGGTTACTCGTTAGAACCAGATCTCCAAATATAACAGACTGGTTTTCCTTCCCAGACGTCTGTCCTCCTGTCCTCGAGTAGCCTTTTGTGATTGTTTAGCAGTGTGTTGAATTTATGGAATTATGACCATATGAAATACAACAGCATTTCTGAAGGAATAATGGAGAAATTGCCTTCTGTGCCTGATTTTTCAATAGGGGACCAGCAGCTCAAACATGCCTTTTTTCCCTAAGGCGTTGTGGCTGTGAGTGACCCTGGGCAGGGATTGAGTGCATAGCCTGGATGGGCTCAGACAAGCAGTTGTGCTGGGGCATGGCATGGGCACCAGCACTTTGTGCTTCACACAAAGCTGTGCCCTGTCCAGATGTTGCTGCAGACCTGTGGCCTTAGAAATCAAGTCTGTGGCCACCAAATACCATTCATGAACAATCCAAAAGCAGAGAGTTGATGGTTGAGACTCCTTATCGCTGCCACTGACTTTGGCACGGTTCTGTCTAAGTTACCTGTCTTTATACAGCTCCCTTTATAACACAGGGTAACTGCAGCCCAAAGTGTTTCACTGAGCTCAGCTGAAGTATGGTGATGCGCTAGCATTAGAGAATGTGGTGTATAATGCAGTGAAAAAAAAACGTGCAAGTGCCTGGGGTCATTATGATAGTCTTTCTCAGAGTAAATGACATAAGTGAATTTTGATTTGTTTCTAATTTAAAGTACACTTATTCGATGAATTTTGTACTAATGCATTTGCGGGCACTCTGGCTGTTGTCAGTATTTACATCGGTAAATGTGAAAATCCAAGGCGTAATTCAGTGGTGTTAATTCTTATTTCACTTCATGGGAAAAAGAAACAGAACAAGGAGTTAAGTGCCTTTTTTTTTTCTTCTCTGTGTAAATAATCCAACCATTTAAAATGTATATTTATTCTATGTTTGAAATAATGCAAACTATTCAGAATGCTATGAGAGCTATGAAAAACACAGGGCTTGGAAAACTGGCAGTTTTTGTGGTTTTGGGGTTTTGAGTAAAGTTTCACAACCAATCAGCCCAAAATAATGTCCGGTAAAGGCATTTCTGCTTGTTAGTCTATTTATTTATTTACTTTGGCATTGTGAGCCAAGGCAAGACACATTTGGAGGAAGGTCAATGAAAAAAACTCCAGATCTGTCAAAGGGTCTGATCCTGCAAAGTGCTGGGGACCTGCTGTCATTTGAGAGGTGCTCAGCACCCCTCAGAAGCAGTGGTGCTTGCTCAGGAGCCAGCTAGCGCATAACCTGCTCGCTCAGGCAGTGTGGGTGCTTGCAGCTTTTCTGAGGAATTTGCAGAGAAAGTAAAATCAATATTGGATCCATTTGATGCTTTACTTTGGCGGCCACTGGTTTCTGTGTGTCTCCTTCTCTGCTGGTGGCCCTGATCTCATCTTCCTCACTGGAGATCTACCCTTTGCTTGATATTGTGTGTCTTCCAGCAGCCTTCCCACCCCAGTGCCCAGCCTGCCCCAGTGGTGACGCCTGAACTTATTAACTGAGCTCTGGCAGAGACTTTGAAGGGAGTGGATGCAGTCTGTGGTTCCTTGTTCCCCCCTCCCCAAAATGTGCTAACATGTGTCATACAATATTTTGCTTTTGGGTTTAGGTCCCTGGGATATTAGGATGACTCAAGTTCAGGAGGGGACATCTCCCTGGGGGAATATGTTTGCTCAATGGTTTGCTCAGTTCATTCTGGGAATTTCCAGTGGGAGAGGCTCCTCCTGCTCAGCTGTCATTAGGGGGCTGCCCAGAGAGGGCTGGAGCATGGCTCCAAAAGGACTTAGGTGTTTGTTCCCTAGGGAGCACAGGCAGTCCTGGGGTTTGAGGTTAGTTGTCCCCCTATGATTCACCCCTTCTTGTCCACAGCGATGCCGAGCCCCAGCACCACAGGGAGCCAAAAGGCTGTCCTACCAGTGGAACCCACCAAGAGCATCCCCACGCGGGCTGCGCTTCAGCATGCTGGGGCAGGGGCCTTGTGTGAAAGGTCTGAATCAAGGGTGCTTCACTCTGCAGCTTTTGTTTGAGTCCCTGCATGTGACAGACATGTTGCAAATATCTGCTACCAGGAGGTCTCTGGAGAGGAATAAACGGTTTTGAAAAGTAAAGGCTGTTTTCCCATCCTGCAGGCCTCCAGCCCCTGCCCCACTGGTTGGGTCCCCACAGGCACCTCCGCAGCCGTAGGCCCAGGGAACAGTCGCATCCCAGTGAAGATTTGTTGTTTCCTTGTGCCAGCCTCCAGCCTTGCCAGCTGGCCTTGTGGGGCACCCAGGCACCAAGGGGGACACATGGGCGTAGGGTCCTGGCCATGGCATGGCTGTGCCATTCTAAGGTGGCAAGCACCAGCAGCCACCCTGGCTCTGGAAGATCCTGGAGGACAAGCTGTGGCAATTTTCTGAGAGCAGTGCCACCTGGTGTCGGTCCATCCCGCACTGTGGTAATGCCATGTCTCGGCATGGACCGGCAGATGTGGTGTCTACAAGAGATCAAGAGATGTTGCATGGCCCGAGGTAGCTCTTTGACACTGCTAACTGCCCTCTTTAGTGGCGTTGCTCTCATAGCTGCAGGAGCAGAGCCTGCCTGTGCAGCACTGTGCATGACATTCCCACGCGTGAGCCAAGGGGGACGGGGTGAAGCAACTGTTTCCCTTTGGATCCTGAATGTCCATAGCATAGGCTGGATGTCCAAACAAAAGGATCCTGGAATACCATCAGCAGTCCCATCTAATAACTGATTGTTCTGTGCAATATGGGAAGAGAGGCCAGAGGAATTTTTTGTTGGTTTGTTTTTCTTTTTTAACCTGAAGGGTCAATTCTAGTTCTCCCAATTCTTTCCTCTGTGCCCAGATTGTTCAGAGCTGCATGCTTCCATCGCGCACATTCTGCACTACATTAGTTTAATGGCACTGTCACTATGAATTGCAAACTTTCTCAGCTCCCTCCTGTGCTGGTGAAACATGGCAACATAAGGAACATCTGTTCTCTTACCCTTTGCTGGAAATGGGAAACATCATATTGCATTTTTGTTATTAGCCTTATTTGGATGCCAGTGGTTTTGTTTCTAAACACATCAAGGCAGCTGAATAACCTTAATTGAGTACTACAGAAAAAGCATGGTTTCATGCAAATACAGCTGCCAGCATAATTATTAGGACAATACTGAACTTCTATTCCTGAGATCAGTTCCAGTTCCTTGGTTTTTATATTGCTCCCTTGCTGCTGAATTTCATTATAAACATCTCCACACAAACCGATCTATAGTTAGGGAGTAAACAAGTTAAGTCCTTAATTTTTGACACTAAAAAGCCAAACAAACCTAATGATTACAATGTGCAATTGAGCCTTTATTTATACACAAAATTAATTACCTAATCTTCACTAGGAATACCTACCACAGGTAAATCTCTGTCTTACATTACTTCAAACAGTCCCCAAGATTTCTAGTGCAATTTCATTGAAGACAACAGATTCCTGCAGCTCCTATGGAAGATGACAGTATGTATAAATGGAATCAATTAATAATTCCCAGATTTAATTATAATGGATTCATTGTTATTGCATGATCGACCACAACATGCAACGGACAATTAAGCAAAGCACATATATGCAATTCTCTAGTCTACCCATTATATAGAATCATTTCATTATTAAGCTTGAGGGCAAGTCAGAGACAAAGAATATAGCAAGGGCATAAGAAGTGGCAGAATCTATTCCAACAGTTTTGTTGGTGTGTCTGCACTGCAAGATACACACATCCTTCATGATAGGCACACTTTTAATGAGCCTTTATGAAAATATTTCACTTTTATCTTACCTCCTTTACCAGCTTACTGGAGCATTCCAGAAAACTGTTAGCCGGGTGTGGCTTGCTCAGTTTTTGGTAGGTTTGCCTAAATTTTGAGAGGTTTTTGGTGAAGCCTGAAAATCAGGCTTCTGGTGGGAATGATGGGGGGGCTTTTTCCCCTGCAGATTTAATTAGGTTTTATTTTCTTTTAGACCCACAGCAGAATTCAAGGCTGCTTTAGATCACCCATGAAGTATGTTTGGTCTAATTCCTAGGAGAGATGCGCTCATGGTCACAGAACAATTGGATCTAGTGTCACATTAGTAACAGTTTCTCTTTAAGAAAGGCAGACTGTAAGACCAGCAGAGGTTTTGCAGGTCAGGATTGTGTTGTATCAGCAGAACTTTTGTGGGGAAGCTTGCACAGCACGTGCCTGCCCAGTCTGGCTCAGTCCATGGTCTTCACAACTCATAACATTTACTCCAAATTTAAAGAGGAGCAAAGGTCAGCAAGCCAAATTTAGTCTGGGAGTATCTTTACTGAATTCAGTAGAGCTGATAAACTTGGCCTGATATTTGCTGTTGGAAGAGTGAATATGAGAACAATTCTTCAAGTGTTTATTTGCATTTTTACAATCACAGAACAAGGCAATTTGCTGCAAAATGTTGCATGCAACTCTGCTCAGTCACAGAGGGTGCCAGACTCAGTTTTTGGTTTAATTAATACGATAAGTTTCTACTAGGTTTGTGCTCATTCCTGTCTCCCCCAGCACATCCTCTCTGAGAAGCAGACTCCCTGGATAGTGTAACTGGCCTCATCATTTGAAGTGGGAAATCGGTACTGATGGTATGTACTGTGGTAGTGGTGGTACATCCTTAGGTTTTGCTTCATAAAACTCATATTCCCCAGTAATCTCCCAATTAGTTAATTCTCAGGTAATCAATTAAACACGTGCCTGGACTCCAATGCAGTCTTGCCTATACGCCTAGTGATTAAAACAAAGGGAAAACTGCCTGTGGATTTTTGGATGAGTTGACATTAACCAGGATAAAAGTTGTGCATGCAACTGAAAAGAGCCAAAGACTGTGAAAATGAAGAATAAGCACCATCTTGTCAAGGGAAGATTGGTGTGGCAGAGTTTGTTCAGTGTTTTGCTTGACCTATTTTAGTCTATTTTAACAAATCTGCATTAGTAATTTTGCGGTGGTTTGTAGTTTGAGTACAGTGTGTGCTATGCTATGTTTGTGATTTGTTATTAGTAAACAGTCCTGAATGCACTATTTGCGGAGCCTGAGCTGAGCATTCGTTTTCCATGCAGTTCAGCATGATATGTTCCCCATCATCACATTTGGAGCTCTGATGAAGAGAACACAGACCTAAGTCCTCCTGGAGTTAAAATCTGTGGCCATCTGTTTTATGAATCAGAAAGGGAAACTTTAATGCAAGCAAAGCATCCCTGTGTCCTGAGACAACAAATTGTTGGAGAATCCCCATTTTTTAAATCTTTCAAGCATATTCATGTCTTGGGGATGGATCTGAGACCCTTCCTCTGCTCTGACCAAGCAAGTTCCTGGGAGTTTGCCTGGGCTGTGACTCATGTGCTTCTAGGCCAGCATCACTGCTTGCTGTACGTGACACCCAGGGCACCCTTGACTTCCCCAAGCCAAGTAGGGGTGACAGGAGTCTCACGGAGCAGCTCCCCCACACTGTGACAGGGCGGTACCCCGGTGCCCGCAGCTCTCTTCCCCTTTGCAGCCCGGAGCAGAGGTGCCAGGCTGAGACACTGAGTGCCCTGGCAAGGGTAGCTGGCACAGCCAGCACAAGTTGCTCTGTCACAGAGTAGAGAACAGGAAACAAGCGGTGACTCACAGTCCGCACTCTCCCCACTTTGCTTTTGAGGCAGCAGATCCATGCACAGCCCCTCGCTTGGGGCAGGCTGTTCAGGCACAGGCTATCCTCAGTGAAATTCATTGCATCTGGTGCTGTTCATTTCCTTTCAGTTTTTATCTAGTCTTTCTGGGCTTCCTGTTAGCACCTAACGCCAGTCAGGACAGCACAGTGCCTGCTGCCTGCTGTGAGTTTGCTGTGCAGAAACCAGTAGGAGCTGGTGATTACAGCAATGGGCTGTGATTCAGCTAGCATGAGTTTTGGTGCATCTTCCCTGTGCTTTTCTGTGTTCTTGCTCTCCCAGGAGGTATGGTGCCAGGGATGAAGAAGAGCTGGGGCACTGAGGAACCTCAATGAAGTCTATGAAATGGATCCTGTGTTTCTGCCAGAAAGGGCTATGGGAAGCAAGCAGCAAAGACAAGAAAGTAATCTGTAAAATGTGGATTCTAGTTTTTCTCCTCACTTGTCTCCCCCTTTGATTATCTTTTACTCATGCTGATATAACCATTCACTTTAATATTTTCAGCTTTTCTCAGGCCTGTGAACCTTTGGTTTTATAGGGTGAGCTTGTTTGCCAGGCAGGTTTTCCTCAAACTCTCCTGGTGCCAGTAATTAAGGGATTATTGTAATTACCTCACTGGTGCAGATATTGAGTATTAGCGCTTAGGCTGAATGTGCCCACTTTGATTTCTCTACAGTGACGCTAGGTAGGCTGTGGCTGAACTCTGCTCTAAATGAGTACAGTGTCATTAATGACAGCACTCTTACAATGGGCACTTTTGTGCTTAAGAAGCTTTCTATACCTTAATCCAACCTGATGCAAGCTACACATGCAAATGTATTACAGGTACAATTTACTTCATGGCATTAACAAAACATAAAAAGAGATCCAGGCTGCACTGTGAAGTGTTTAATGAGCTGTGGGTCAGATCCTTGGAGCTGGCTGAACTCCACTGGCTGCAAGTCGGGGCATAATGTTTTCCTTTCCCTGTCCTGTGCCTGGCACTAGCCTGAATGCTCTGCTCCTCCCAGGCTTGAGAGTTCTTCTTATTTACACTGGCCTTCAGGGGTCACAAGGAGTTGAAAAATATAGTAGACTCTTTGTGGTTGCCTTTTCTCCACGCAGGTGCAGCAGGGATGGCATGGCATGCTTCTGGCTGCCACCGTGCCATGGCCCAGGTGCAGGAGAGGCCACAGCCAAAGCACACACATCTGCCTCCGTGAGTGGACACAACACACCAGCAAACGTGCTCCTGTGAATCCTGAGCAGAGGCCTCACCTCGGACCGAGTGCTGGGAGGGAGCAAAGCAGCTCTGCTGAAAGTGCTGCTCTCGTGGTTCAGCGTATCCAGCACGCCCGCCTTTCCAGGCCTGTTTTCAGGGACTGCTGTGCCTTCGCACATCTGGCTCCTTCATGTTTGGCCTGAAATGGCCTTTCTCCTAATGGCAGCTTTTCCATTGCATGCAGGCTTCTGAGGTGATGATAACGTTATGTTTCCCTGCAAGCTGTGTATAAGAAACCATGTCTTGTTTTGCATTTCATCTGCTGTAATTAAAATGGCAATGAAACCATTCAGGACCTGAATAGCCTTCCACTGTGGTCAACATAAAGTTCTGACATTCATGGGAATGAAGTCATATCCTCAAGTTCTCTTGCAGAGCATTACTCTTCATTCTACACTTTGCCCTGTTCCCTTTCTAAACCAGCTACAAAAGCATTTGTGCTGTAAGACAAACTGTGCCTTTCCTGCACCGGGAAA
>NW_009259237.1:3717086-3728210 GCF_000687185.1 Egretta garzetta | reverse complement strand
GAGTCCATGCTCTCCCTGCCTGCTCCTGACTCACAGATGACCAGCCCAAAGCAATAACATTCCCCATAGAGAAATAATCTCGACCATTTCTACAACCTTTAATTTTTGTTTGTCTTTCTGCCATAGAGGCTGTATGTTATGTATGCCATCCCTGCTTGCTTCCTGTTCCCGGCCAGCTGTGGATTGATGATAGCATCTTCAAGTTGTTGGACTTCCTCTTCTTGTCTTTAATCTCTTTTGGTTTCAAAATGGCCCCCCACATTTACAGTTACCAACCACAGCAGGCAGATAGCAGCAGCTGGTAGCCAAGCAGACAACACTGAGTACATTTTAAAAACAGAGAGATCTGTTCTTTAGGTTATATAAGAGGATTTAGTGCTAAGATTTAGTGAAACTCAGAGTAATTTCTGAAATGTTTGGCAGTTAATATCTTAAACGTGCTAATTCTTGACATTTTCAAATCCATATTGGTTACAATTTGACTCAGCTGTACCTGTAGGAACAATGATACCCAGTAACACATCTATGCTGCATAGTGTATAAATTCAAAATATAGCAACTTAAAGAGAATTTTATACTGCGTGAACTTAATTGATTTTCTTGCAATAGACTCCTTCGTATCAGACCATGCATTCTTTGCCCTAAATCTATAGGCTGCAGATCAGAAAAGCAACATATTTTCTTTAGTTAACACCTGTGCTCAAAGCCAGGCTAAACCAAGCCTAATGTAACCATCCAGTTCTTCAGAAGCAAAGCCACAGGTGATTTTGCTTCCTCTTCCTTTCCTTCTTCATTAAAATCTGGTTTCACAGGGCACAGAGCCTGACTGAGCTGCAGAGCAGATGTTTTCAAGAAAGTCCTGGCCAGAAGCTGCTTTGTGTCTGTTTCTGGTTGGTTTTGTTTTAAGATAGAGAGGGAAATGTACCTTATTATATATAGGTGTTTCCTCCAAGATGTATGAAAAGTAAGAACAAGTCAGGAAATGCAGAATTTGTTCAGTCAGGTGCTACGAGCTCCCCAGCTGGGAGTCCAGCCAATGTACAACTTGCATAGCTGGAGCATCTGCATGTGTCAAGATCATGAAGATAAGAGGAATCGAATTGTTTGCTGTTAGTATGCACTATTAATTGCAAGCTGTTTCTTGAACTGATCTTTATGTTACAGTCATGCAATTCTGCTAATGCAGTTATAATTCTACATTGCTAGCATCAAAGTCTAAACCTGGGGTGGTGGTAGCAATTTTTGCTTCTGAGATTTCTTCAGCCATTACCTATCGGTGTGCCTTCAAGACACTGCAAGTCCTCGCTTTCCTCACTCCAGTCACAATCCCAGATTGCAAGCTGTTTTACTTAAGTGTTTCATTGTAATAGTTTTATTTAAGGCTGTTATTACCTGCTCAGTGTTTCATTGGGAGGCAAGTTGTGTTTATCATTCGGGAATCATGGCTACAACCAGGAGATCTATATTCAGTTCATGATGTTTCACCAGACGCTTTGCCTTAGGCCTCAGCCCTGCAGTGACTGAGTGCCTTGGGCTAAAGCCAGTTGGAGGTTGGTATGATCAGTATCAAGGACTGGTGGAGGACAGTAGAGAGATTATCTTCTCTAATCTGTTATCTCCTCTTATCTCTTGCTTCATTTATAAAATGGGGACTGTGTCGTAA
Organism: Egretta garzetta; assembly: GCF_000687185.1. Lineage (NCBI taxonomy): Eukaryota > Metazoa > Chordata > Aves > Pelecaniformes > Ardeidae > Egretta > Egretta garzetta. Next base: position 3,726,547 of record NW_009259237.1, on the reverse strand, counting down.
AAGTTCCTTTATCAGTTTGGCTTTAGGGTTGTTCATGTAGCTTTGGTCCCAACCATCTTCTTTTGAAACCCTCATACCTTCTGGGCTTGATCCAAAATCCAATCAGGACAAATCAGGCCAAACACTCTCAGGCTTTGGGGAGAGGCTGGGAAAGATTATGCTGTGCAAGTCTGATGGCCAAAATGTCCTGAGATTGCGCCAGAGTTAACCGGCAGCTGTAGCTGGACCTCCTGCCCCCGTGTGCTTGCAGCATAGGCAGGCTCCCAGGCTAAGGATATGATATTCATACTTTACAACTCTCGCCTATCTCCTCTTTTTTGACTCCAAGAGCCAGGATGCAGATTTTACATCCCACACCACATTTTGTATCAGTAGGTGCCTCTTGTCCGATGCTGCCTTCTGACAAAAATAGCTCTTGCGTCCTTTTCAGCTGGTCGTGCAGAGCAGCCCACCCAGCAGGGAGGACTCTCAGCCAGGCTGGTGTGTGTGGTGAGCCCACACGACTCACCTGAAGCAAGGTCGGCCACTCCAGTGCAGTACACCACAATGCCACCCACCTCCCCAGCAGGCTGTTGAGTGGCCTCTGTCCTTAGACCTTTTGTAGAGTCTGTGCATCAGGACAGTAATCCAGGAGGCGAGAGGCCAGCGCCTGAGCTGGTGTGCTCTGCAGTCGCAGCAAAGAGATCGATGTGGTAATGTTAGCATGGGTATCACAGCCACTATCTCATCTGTCTAGCCTTTAGTAAACACCCTGTGTGTTACACAGTCATTTTGTCTCCTGGTTTTACAGAATCCCCTGACTGTCCAGGAAGCACTACAGCTGCCAGCCAGGAGTGGCCAGCAACTTGGAGTATATCTGGATTTTGTTTTTCAAAGGGTTACTTCCCCGCCACGCCCCCAAATTCAGGACAGGGAGACGCCAACCAAAGGGGAAGGAGACAGTGGACAGGGAGCTCAGCCTTGTCTCATTGGGCTGATAAATGCACTCCCTCTGCCCCCACCTGATCTCTGTGACCTGCTGATGCAGAAATCAAATTGTCATTGGCCACAGCCCATGTTGGCCTGAAAGCCACAGATTAACTTCTGAGAAAGCCTGACGTAACTTTTTGTTCTCATAACCAAGTCTAGAGGGAAGACACCCCCCATACGCCTCCCTCCCCTTGGTTCAAGGATTTCAATTTCCATGTAGTAGGTAGTGGACATGATACACGTGCTTGAATGGACACGTTTAGATGTGAGCCAGGGAAAAGCTGGTCTCCTCTCCAGGATGCCTCATCCTTATTACCCCATTGAGATTGTGCATATGCACAGCACTGACTTTTCAGCAATGCTGAACCAGTGGGAGCTGTAAAACTTCAGCTTGCATTTCAGCTCATATGCACTTTGGTTGCCACTGAATATTGCATCAGAAAAATATTTAATGGTAGGGAAAGAAAAAATACCCCTTCTCTGATGCAAGCAATGTATTCTCAAAAGCTCAAATCTGCTACCTTTGCTTAAGATAAACAGTGCTGTGTTGTTATGTTATGTTATGTTATGTTATGTTATGCTATCAAAGGCTGAATACTGATTTTTGCCAAACTGGGTTAAGTCCAGCCTTTCTCTACTGGCTTCAGGGAAGGCAATCTGGATTTATCCCATTGATTGAGAGTTTCAAAGCAATCATGGCTTCACACTTCCAAAGCCTTTACATTTAATCTCATCAATATGAACTGAACATGCAAGCAATGTAGGAACACTAACAAATGGGGAAAGTCTGCCCTGAAAGCCCAGCAAGACCTGCCCTTATCAGCCCAGGACATATAAATCACTTTCTTTTCCAGCTCATTTAACCTTGGCCAGTGGCTTTATGCCTCAGTTTGCTCTATTTCCAAAAATGTGTCCAGTTCCTCTCTTGATGCATGGCTAAGGCTCTCTTCTATCACTGACTCTGTCAACTGGGTAGTATCCCAGCCCCTCCTAATTGTGTAATTCTGCCTCAGTTTTAATATATTATTCCCCTTTTGCTTTCAAATTAGTTATCTCAGAAACAGCACTGGCACCGTGAGGTCTCTTTAGCTTTCTGGTTTCTGTGTGCCTTTCCTAGAGGAGCTGTAACGTTTACTAATTTACATCTCCCTTACGCTCCTGACCATCGCATGTGCAGCTGCTGCAAGTCCACAAGACACACATGCAAGAGGGAAGGAGAGACCCAGTTGCTCTTTAATGTGAAAAACTCAGAGCTCAGTTCAGTGAATGGTGCCAACACTGAGAGAAGCTGCAGAGATGCCTATGGCTCAGCCTCACGGGTTGATGTGTGCTCTGGGGCTGGGGCACCCGTGGGCTCCTGCAGCTCATAGCTATGCTGTGGTTGAGGTTTGGGATTGAAATGCAGTAGAGGATCTGCTACTGCTGTCATGTTTGTTCTTTGGTGGCAGCTGAGACCTCCAAGCTGGAGCTCAGAAGTGTCCGAAGAGCATTTGATGGAAACAGCAGGAGGGTGAGCAACTGGAAAAAAGGGTCTGTGACCAAAGGGACTTACTGAGACAGGCTGCTGGCATTGACACTGTAACAACAGCTCATCTGAGCTAGGCTGGTCTAGGGGTGTGAATGTTTCAGTATAAAGCTCCTGAAGGGACTAAGTACCATTAAACGAAACAGATTGTTGAAAATTAAATCCATGTGCTGTGTATAGTGATGTTACCTCCACAAGGAGATAACCTATGTCATGCTGAGTCTCAGGTCTGCTGTGAGTGGGACACGATGCTGCTGTATAATCTCCACATGTACACGGGGGGGAGGGCAGAGCAATGCATTCCTCTTGGTGTTTATTCTTGCATAGGAAGTGTGAGAAGACACTATGATTAGTACTAATGTGTTTTAAATGGAGCCCAGTGTACCTGAGGTGATCAGCGCACATATTCCAGCACAGTGGGCTGTACGGAGTAGATGGCATCATGTAGAGTGCAATTATGCAGATGTGTAGTGTTTCCATAATGTATTGCTGTTCTAGAAGACATTGTATAAATCTCTGGGTTTGCTGCAAAAATGTCCATTTTTGATGTCACTGCCAGCTTGCCAGACTGTTTTGTCATCTGCTTTAAGCTTGTTAGGGCTTTGGAGTGCTGTGCAGGAAAATCTCTTGGTGAGATGCGCGTTGTGAATTACAGCCCTGACAACTATCAGAGGGTGCATGCTGAGGTGTAGCGTTAATATTTATTTGGGAACAGATGTCTTAGCTATTAGCTGGGACACAACCTTGTTGTGTTAGATACTGGGGGGAAAAAAAGTGGTCTCTGCCCCTAAGAACTCACAGTCTCTATATAGCAACTATTAAAAATATTGAATATAATTTTAAACACATCAATGATTTAAAGGAATAGGTAGAAGAAAAACGTGCGTGGACGGTAATGCTGTAATAACATTTTTCCCCTGAACTGAGACATTTCCAACCAATGGGCAATTTACATATTTATATTAGGTGGGTTTTGAGTATCCTTTTTTATTCCAACTCTTTACACAGATAAACCTTAGCTATGAAATGATCGTATTTTGCTTAAACACTGATAAAGATGTTAAGTAAGAATTCTTAAAACATTTTCCTGCTCTGTAGAGACATGGGGATGTAGCAACACCATATTTAAAAATTTTCTTTCCTCTTCCTGGCAAGATTTCTAATTCCAGTGGAGCATGACAACATCTCCTTCTGCTTTGATAATGTCACGCATGCATGTGCCTGCTGTTAGTTGCAGGACAATGACTTCACACCAGACAGAAATGGGCAACAACTGGCAAAGCCAAAATAAGACTCTGTTTATGTTGATAATAGCTTTCCTCTGTGCTTTGTGTGCTCCTTCTAGTAGAGGAGCTAATTCCATCTGTGGACCCGTTTGCAGCTGATCATCTGCTCAGAATGGCTTTTGAAGTCATGGTGTGCTGTGGGGTTAGAATGTGTACAGATTCTCCCACTGCCATTTGCAGAGGTGAGCAATAGCTGGCTTGGCAGAGGTTTGACACTCCAGAAGTGCCATGATGGCTCCTGTGCCAAGTCCTTGTGATGAGCATCCAAGAGTTAAGCTACATACTTTTCTACATCCTCTCTTTGCATGTGCAGCAAGACGAAGCTTCCCTCACTATTTGCTTTTCTAAATTAAGATATCTTCTGGCAGGGCACCACTCAGGACCTCACAAGAACACCACTTGAAATGATACACACATACTGACTGTGAGAAGCCAGAGACTGATGGGCATTAAAGTATGCTCCCTGCAGATACATAGACATGGTCTCTACACTTTAGTATCAGCACAGGGGAATGTGGAGGTGCTTACAAGAACCCTGTCCAGAGTGTACCATTTCTATGAACAGTGGACTTTAACCTTAGGAATTAGAGGCCATACAAGAAATTAACTCTTTATAATGAGTATCTGTGGATCATGTGGATGGGGAAAAAGTTTGCCCAGAGCCCACGATGCTCAATCCTTCAACTCTGATTACTGGTGAGGAGAGAGTGAGAAATACCATGTGACCTTCCCTGACCTCCTTCCTTTCCACCAGGAATGAGACGTGAGAGGAATAACTGCCTTCCTTCGATACATCAGATTAGTTCATCTTCCCCAGAAGAAGGAAAGTGTCATTTTGAAGCTAGTAACCCCAGTAAGGAAGCTCTGGTAGTTTTTCCCCCAGGCAGAGCAGCAGTGGGCTCTGTGTGTCAACATTGATGACAATCCAACAGAAAGCATAGAGAGCAGAGGCTTGACTCATAGCCATGGGTGCAAGAGCTGTTCTTTGAACCCACTGCACTCATGGGAACAGCTTTCTTGGAGAGGTGATTCATGGCTGGGGAAGTCCAGGATGAAGTATGGACACCGCCTTCCCAAAAGGGACAGCTGTGATCTCTTACATGGACTCCGCCCCTCACTGTCGCAGCACTGAAAATTACTTGCTGCTTCTGGGAATGAGCCACGTGGTGCAGATCTTGGGAACTTGTCTCCTTACTGCCAGTTCTGGATTACTAAGACTGGGCTGCTACATGCACTGTCCCCTCATAATAGGGTCTTTGCCAATAAAGGCTTGCAGACAGTTTAATGGATCTTTCTCAGGAGCGAAAAAAGATCGCATGGGTATTTCTGAAAAGACCTAAAGCTTTTTCACACTTTGCAGAAATCTGATGTACATTTAATCCACCTAGCTGAGGAGTGCCACACACTCTGTGGCCTAACCTTGGTTACACAAGGTGACAGCTCCAGAAAATTGGTCTATCACTTCTCATCAACAGTTCTGCTACAAATAAACCAAAAAATTTGGGAAAAATTCCGATAATCCACAGAGATTTTGGGGGGAATGCAGGCAAACCTCAGAGAGGGGCACTAGCCTGAACAGAGAACCACAAAAATGAAGGGTCAGAAAGAATCGGTGAGGGTGAGGAAACATGGGACAATATGTATCCTGGGACCAAAAAGTTTTGAGACTTTGTAGCATGGAAGAGTCAACTTTCAAGTGATGGACAGTCCCAGTAGGTGACTTTGAGCTTTATGTATCTCCTTCATCAGTTGTGGTGAAGTTTGAAGGACAGGGAAGAAAGGAGGAGCATGTAAGACTAAGGGCGGAAAATTCAGATGTATTGCATGGAGGGGCATACATTCAGCTTGAAGAGGGTGAAGAGTATCTGGAGGGCAGATAAATAAGAGATCAGAAAGAGCAAGTCTTGAGAGAGCACAAGCATTAGGGGAAGCACAAGGACTGTTGAAGGATGCAACTCAGGGCAGCTTACAGGGCTCTGAGTACATAAAAACATACTTGGCTCCAGAAATTTCTAATCTGGAGATGGTTGGCAGCTGGGAGAGCACTCGGGGGAAATATTGTATGTGCTTACCCTGTGCTCATACTTTTCCCCAGGCATTTTGCTTTTGCCCACTGTTGGAGACAGGAGCTAGATGGACCTTTGGCCTGGCCCAGTGTGGCTGCTCTTATGTTCTTGTGCTCTTGTGTTGTGAAAGAGTTGGAGTCCTTGTGGTAAGTCTTGCGTTCTTTAGCACAAGCTGCAGGACAAACCGCGCTTATCACAGCGCCATTGCTGAGTCAGGCACAGAAGGGATCTTGCTGACATTCCTCGTTGCTTTGCGCATGACACGCTGAACATATTGTGAGAAGAAGACTCTGCGTTTCCCAAAAACATTTGGGATCTTCACCAAGATGACTCGTACATAGGTACAGCAAATTGCTGCTAGTGTTCCTGTCTCCTGCAGTTGGGCTGCTCCAGCTCCAGACTACGGAAGGGTGGCTGCAGCAGCTTTCTGTCTAACAGCTTTTGTCGCTGTTTTGGTTTAGCAGCCAGGCTGTTGGGTTGCTGGGGATGCCTGGGGAGCCTCTCCTGGGGCATTCCCCTCACCTCCGTCCCACTGCGGCCCGGTAGCCTCCATGCTTTGGGCTGTCACCCACAATGTGTTTGTAAGGCTGCTTTTGTTCCCTGAGAGAATGGAGGGGTTGGTGGATCCCGTCGTTCCTCTCTCTTTGCTAGCATCTTGGTGACTGGCGACAGGAGAGCTTTCTGAGCCTCCTCTCCGGACCTTTTGGCTGCCTCACTCCTCTCTGCCTTCTTTGGCCTGACTATCTTGAGCTTGTAATTATCTCCCATGAGTAGTGCTATTCTGTTTTGTCTATCAGGGCTGGCATTACCAGGAGGGGTCTCCGTTTTTCCAAGAATACTGTGGCACTTTTAAAAAATGTGTCTCCCAAGGAGGTGAAGGTACTGTTAGAATCTCCCAATAGCTGCACTCACCTTCTTTTTCCTTTCTGCTTTTCCTTGTTCATTCATTCCCGTGGTGAGAATGACAATATTTCCATCTATTAACAGGCAGGAAGAAGGGGAATCTGCTTCCAGAGTAAATAGGAGGACAAGGAAGGTCAGAGGTTCAGAGCGATGCTTATATTCATATACAGTAATTTCTTGCTCGGTATGTGCATACATATGCATGTGAACTACATGTATCAACAGTACATTTTTTCTAAGATCAATGTTTTTCTCTGCAAAGCCCAGACCGCACTTAGGGGAGAAACAAGCCTTGCCAATAACTGGATTCAATTTATAAGAAACTAGGTGGAAATAATGATGAGGAAATGAGAAAAATAAGCTTTTGATGAAATAATTAATGACCAGTTGTGACACAATCTCACAGCAGCAATCCAAGGCTCAGGGAGATCAGAGGAGCCCATCCGCTGCCAGACAATGCTTACCATGCAAAGCCAAGTAGCCTCCTGTTTGCAATTTAAAATCATAACCATATACATGAACTGCAGTTGGTGGCGGCTTGTTTGTTTTAAGTTCTTCCTAACAAAGTAACAGCACTCCCTTTGCGTTGCATCTGAAGGAGGAACAGACCAGCAGCTTCCAAGCAGTTATGTAGCATGTAAGACAGGTCCAGCTCTAAAGCAGATAAAGCCAGGAAATGAACGTTTCAACATGTGTGAATTATTCTACTGCCACCAGACTGAAGAGATCTCTGCTGCTCGCAGATCTGGTCCAAAAGACTGAAACCAGTGATTCTTAGCTGGAGATATCTGGGGAAGACAGGGACTTTGAAGAGCCTGCAAAAGGTGCAAAGGAAAAGCAAACCTTTTGTCAGCAGGCTTGCATTTGCTGTCACCAAGTCCTCACCCTCATCAGAGATATTTTTATGAACCCACAAGTGGACAAGTTGAAAAACACTTGGCCCAAAACATTTTCTGCAGAAGGCTCAATTCTGCTCTAAGAGCTGATGTTCCTTATGTCCACCATGCAGAGCTGCAGGTGAGCCTGTGGCAGTGGGTTAGTTCAACTCAGGAGTCACTTTTGAAGGAAATCTCCCCGTTGTCCCCAGTCAACCAATTCTGCTCGCACTGCAGCATGGTCTCAGCTGTGCAAACTGAATTGTTCTGCCTGAAAATAAATGGGCAGAGGCGCTCCAGGAGTGCACTAAATGGGCTCTGACTGCTAGTGGGGGTGTTCAGTCCACATAGCCAGGCTACAGCTAGTCTGAAACCCCTGAAATCACTGTGCAGACACAACTATGGCCACACCATGTATTTCACAGCACAACCTGCTTCTTTGCAAGGCGTTACCTGTCAGTGCCAGCAGAGCCACTGTAGCCATCCTTCTCTCTGCACCTCAATCAAAGGCAGGCTGATTGTGGAGGTGCGGAGTCTCCGTCTCCCTGCTTGGCTCTGGGGTTAGCTCCTTTCACTGGGCTGCTCTGCACATCTACCATCCCAAGCAGATTAGTGGGGGAAGGCATGATGAGAGACAGTCCACTCCTAATCACTTCCAGAGGTCCTGTTTCCAACTTGGTCAAGGCACTGCTGAGTCATTTTCATGCAGAATGGGTTATGGCTGTGTTTAAAACCTCTTTATTACCCTTCAGTAATCCAGAGCTCAATCTTGCGTTTTTAATGTTGCCCTTCTAAAGGGCAGATTTATATGTAAAACACTTTACACTTTGGTTTCCTCCTAAATAATAACTAATGTTGTTCTTCTGAGTGCTTTATGACATTAGCTAACTAGTCCTGACAACACCCTGGTTTTCCATATGCACAGCAGAAAGCTTGGATGAGCTTCTTAAGTCTGGTGTTTTCAATTCTCATGATTTCATTGTGAGTCTGGGGTGGGCTTTTTCTTCAAGTCTCAGCTCCTGGAAGCACACGATCACATGACTCTCTCACTTTTCATTTTTTTTAACAATAAATTTCTAATTCTCCAGTTGCAGGGAAAAGCCTGAAAATGTGATCCAAATGCACTGCAAGGCTCAGAAACCAGATGCCAAACAACAAGAAGCCAAACCGTGTTGCCATTTTTAAATCTCTGAAGTTTTAAGGCAATCTAAGCATGCTCTGGGTCTTCACCCATGTTTTCTGAGCGTGAAGGGGCTTGGCAGTAAATAAAGCTTCACATTACAAAGAGGCAAAGGCAAATAAAGTCTTCAGGGATGCTAATATACTCCATTTCCCCTCTCTTTCTTGCTTGTTTCTGATTCTTGTCCTGCCTATGCCTTGCTTTCCACATTGTGAGTAGTCACGTTCCTCACAGTGGTAAAGAAAAGCACACAAATAAATCTTTGCTGGAACAGAGCAAATTCTAAATCAAATCAAAATTTTACAAACAAATAAGATCAAGGTTTTAAACTCTTCCATCTGTTACTGTGTGCTTGTAGAGTGCAATGTGCAGCAGGCCAGGGCATACAGTTCGTGACTCTCAAGGCTACTGTAACATAACAACCATTACTACTGCTGCTGCCACTACTACTACTAATAAAATAGAATTTCCGTTGTTAAGTAGAATTTGTAATTGTGATCATCTGCTTAGAAAGGTGCAAGAAAGCATGCAGTAGGCTTTTCTTGCACTGTGGCACTGCAAACCAGCTACTTCCTCCACATTGTAAAAGGAGCTGGGCAGCAGAAAGTGATCAACATACTGATTTTGTCTCACAGATTTTGTGTTTCTTCTACTTCC
>NW_009259237.1:3709334-3717039 GCF_000687185.1 Egretta garzetta | reverse complement strand
GTCACAGATCAGAGACTGTAGCTGGCTAATTACGGGACAGCAGTTTAGATTTGTCTCACTAGGTTTTTAGTCCTATATAATACTTGCTGCTCTGAAAGTGCTATTGCTATTTCATTTATACATTCTGCATGGGAGTCTAACACTATTTTAATTACTCTATGCATGTATTTATTCTTTAGCTATTAGAAAACCTCTGTTAGACTTTAAAGTCCAGAGCTTCCCTGAAGGAAATATTTCCCAGCCTGCTAGATCTTAGTGATACAAGATTGTCTTGATATCTATTATAAAGCATACTTTTCTTCATTTTCTCCCATGGCTTCCAGACAAATATTTCTGTGGCTCCCTAAACAAATTCCTTGTCCCTCTGAGTTGGATAGTTGCCTTCCTCTTACTTCTGCTCAGCTGAACAATATCTTCTTCTCCTTTAAGCATTTTAATCATGCTTGCTGCTTTTTAAACCGTTCTCCCTGTTTGCTCACGTTTACGCTCTGAGTAGAAAAAGAAGTATTCCAGGTAGAATCAAAAGAAGCAGTGGTTTCCATCTTGTGGTGCACAGTTAATATATTACCGCACCTTCACATGTCAGACTGCCAGCAGAAGCCACGGAAGAGCTCTCCGTGCCAGCCGCATGGAGCTCTGCCATAGTCGGTCTGTTGTAAGAGCTGATGGGAGGGCCAATTTCTTGTTACAAGTGTTGACCACAAACTCATTTAGGCAGGTTTTGTCTAGGAATCTAGGGATTCCTGTATTGCAGTCTTCCTGGGACCCATCCTCTGCCCACTTCCCTTTGAATAAATCTGCATGAGTAAGGTTGTTTTAATTTTGCAAATCTTCATTTTTATTTCAGTTTGGAGTGTTCGAAGGCAGACAGCCCTGGTTTACATTTGCTCTTGTCAAAGGCAGTCCATGCTACGGGCAGAGCAGAGCAAGACCAACACAGAGTGCTTCTGACAGTCCCCTTCAGAAATACTAACAGAGAGCAAAAATGTAAGAGAGCAACCACAGCATCTAAAGGGAACTTTTTCAAACACAGGAGCAGAGGCATACTGGAAAGAGGAGAGCCTTAATATGTGAGTAAAAATTAATTAGTTGTTCTAAAAAGGCTGTACTGAAATTTTACACTGAGGAAGGTGACCAAGACTCCAGTTGATGAATTTGCTGATATCAAACAAGTGAATTACTATCAAGCACATGAGAACGACCAATGAGTCCTTCCCAGCAGGAAGCTGACTCCCTGCTAGATCCATTCGTCTCAACTTCCAACAGTAAAGGTAACATCTCCTGTTCCAAGAGGGAGAAAGTTGTTGAACTGAGCTGCGGCGCTGGGGTGTGATGGGGTGCCTTGGAAGTGCCTTTGCAAAGTCAGCCTCTGAGCAGGAAGCAGGCTAACACATTTCTTGGACAATACAAGGCAAGGAGGGAATAAATTTATATAGGGGTTGTTTAATATTAAAATTAGGTATCTAATCAGATAGGCTTTTTTTTTTTTTTTTTACATGCATTCTAGCATAGAAGGAAAGGTGGGATATTAAGTCAAAAGGCCGTGGTTACATCACATGGGCTGATAAATTTCCAAACTGATAGATATATGTTGATATGCATCAGATGACTGATTGCTCATTTTCATATTTGTATGCTCAGTAAGGGGTATGCAGGAGACTGAAGGACTAGTTGATGGAAATGTTCTCTTCCAGACCCAGGCAAGCATTCAGTCTTTCAAAAAGGAAATACAAAGGGGAAGGCTCAGCTGGAGACAGGGCTGGTGTTTAGCTGCCTGTATTTTGGCAGCTCCCTAACTTTAGGCCTCAGTTGCCTATATAAAACAGCGGGTAATGGCACTTCTGTACCTCACAGTGCTTTTAAAGAGAACTACATTAAAGGGTATGGGCATGGGCAGTCTAGTAAAGGAGGTGGTTTGTATAAAGAACGTAAATAGCTAAACTCATTAGGGTAATGATTCCAGAAAATATCTTGCTGAACTGAGGCATGGAAAAGGGACGCATACGGTACCGATTCAATTGGCTGTGCTTCTGTGTGTCATTCCTTGATAGCTTTACCATGTAATTTTGGTTTTTTTCTCCCTCTCCAGTCCTTCAGAGAGTGATTCCTGTTGTGGTGATTTAACACACACCTTACAACATAGCAACTCAAGACAGTGGATTGAAAGATTTATGCTGCTGATTCTGCAAGAAATGCATCAAGTGCCAAATCTGCTTCCAATAACTTCCTGCGTTATGCTGAGATAGTTGGTCAAAGGCATCTTAATGAAAGACAAGGACAACTCAGTCGTACCAGAGCATGAGTTTGATCCACTGTGTTTCATGCACTTTTATTTACTGCAGAGGTAGTTTGTTTCACTTACAGCTTTACTCCTCCAACAGCTGTGGAAGCAGTTTAAATAAGCTGCACTCCAGTATTTGGACATTGACCTGCTTTTTACTTGTTTGTTTAGTGAAACTGCCACATAACTGACCCAGCAGAGTCAGGAGTTATAAACAAACTTTGACTGCAGAATGTGTGTTTAGTTCAGCTTTCACCTTGACACAAAGCCTTTGCTTTCTGGAGGAGCAGAGACACTCTCCACAGTACATCAGCACAGCGCACACCCACTCCCCTCCAGTAAAACACAACTAGAAAAGTCAGCAAAAAAAACCTTGGCATGCAGGGGGTTTTTATGGTTGTTTTTTTTTTTTTTTTAATAGAGTGTGTGATTAACTTACAATCTATTTATGTTAATTCATTTCAGTATTAGGCTTCATACCTTTGTGATATATAAAGCTGCTGTGAACAGATTGGCCTATCATCTCATTTATGTCACTGTAAATCCAAAGTACCTCACTTGGAAACAGCACTTGCAGTGATCTCCATCAGCATCCCTAATAATTTGCTTTCAGGTAGGTTTTTGTTCTTTACACATGAAAGTGCAATTTGTCTTATTTGTAATGTGTGATTTTTTTCAGGCAGAGTTATTTGCTATCTCTGTAAATATTTAAATTCATTAAAATATTCTAGAATATCAGTTCTTTTCTATTTAAATATTCTAGAATATCTGTTATTTTCTATTGAATATTTTAATTTGAACAGACAGCACCTACCTTGAATAAGTAATATAAAACTTATCATCTCTAGTTTAAACTATTAAAAGCAGTCCAACTGAAGTTGGACAAGAAAATAGTTGTGGTACCAATTCTGTGGTCTATGGCAAATAAGTGGCAACCGTAACCAAACGACTAATATTGGTACCAGGAAATGATCACCATCAACCGTACAGAGTTAGAAATGCCTTTCAGAAATAAGTCTTTCAGGAATTTGTGGAGGCTTACTGTGACTTGGAGGAGCTTTCAGCAGTGAGATATCTTCTTGGACAAATAGATGAATCTTTAAAACTGTATGTTTGCACCAGTAAATTCATTCAGAGACATTTTTCCTAAAGGGATTCCCTGCAGGGGAGCTATTATACATGTTCTAGCCTGAAACTTGAGCTGGCCAAAGAATGGAAATTGTGTTTCACAGACGATTTTGAGATTTTGAAATTTGTTTTCATTCCAATTCTGAACAAAACCTCAAAATGTTGAAATTCTCCACAAAGGAAAATTCCACAAAAATAAATAGTTTTGGCTTATTTGGATCATTATAACTTTTAAAAATGCATTTATTATATAAAATTTAAAAGATCTAAATGCTTTATTCAAAAAATTGTTCACATATTCTTTCTAAAAAAAAAAAAAAGTTGGTAAAAAAGATAGTTTCACCAAACATTTTGATGGTGACAGAATAACATTTTGGAAGGAAACCTACTCCATTAAATAATTTTCCATCTGAAGTTCATTAGAGTTCCCATTGCCACGTTATCCAGACCTTTTGTTGTAACACAAAAATTCCACAAATATCTAGCGCCAGAACCATGGTCTATAATGCTGCTGCTTGTGGGCTTCTTGTTGCATGTTTGTGCCACTTTCTCCTTAGCAAGGTGTGAGCAGAAAGACAAGAGCACTCTTTCTGAAGAGAGCTCTCCAGGTGTGAGAGAATTGGCTTGAAGTTGCTCTGGCTGCCACCAAGCCCCCTAACACAAGAAATTCTCTCCCTGGCAGGGGACCAAGCAAACAAGCCAGTAATTGGTATCAACACTGGCTCCTTCCATTGAAGGGAAATGATCCACACAAGGAAATGTGCTCCTTCTCTGACACTGATGGAGCAAAGTCCACAGTGAACAGACCTTAGGACACTTTAACAAATAGCAGTGTCAATAGCCTGCATCGCAGAGCTCAAAAGAGACAGTGGTGATGTGCTTTCAGTGGCCCTGCTGGAATTTTGGAATACTTGTGCTGTTCCAGGTTTATCTGAACAGAAGGGAGTTTCATTTTTCATCCATGTCCAAGTCTGAACTATTTGACACCATAACCAGATGAAGGATGTATCTCTACCTGAAGACCACCCAAAGAGGAGCTTTAGATAATACAATAAATATTGGGCATACTTCATTGCATCAGTACAGCAGGAAGGGAGAGAGAAGCCATGAGGGTTGCACTGTATTCAGTGCAAAGGGAGTGGAGACAAATACCCACCTGTAGTGGCTGCCCTCCCACCTCTCCTTAGGGGCCTGGACAAAATGGATAGAGCTAAAAGACTTTATAGGTGCTGCTGCCTCTTTTCTTCTGATAAGCGAAACATATTTGGTGTGTGTCACGGGCAATGACAGTGGCAGGTGATGCAGTTATTGGATGACAAACCTGGTCACGCAGGTCTAGTGAGATTCTTGCCCTGCATGCTGTGTGCAAGGAGGAGGAGCAACGTCTGAGTCCCTATTGTATGTACACAAAGCCAGCATGTTGTCTGCAAGTGGGACGTTTGGGCTTGGAGTGTAATTCTGGAATATGTTTTTCTCCTTGGGATATTTCTGAACTGCAGTCAGCGTGCTCCCCACTAGAAAGTGACATGTAGGAGCCACCCTCTCTTGTTGAAAACTTGGTAGAACGTCTGTACAATATTATGGTCACAAACTATGTCTAAACCTAATTGGTTGCATGTGGGATTGATTGCTTTAATATAAAGAACTGAATGCACTGAAGACCTGCCAGAGGTTGTGGAAAAGATCAAAGAAGGTCAGATAAAAGGCAAAATGTAGCTTTATTGAGAGCAATTGTAATTGCAGCACTTCGCTAGAAGGGCTCCTGCCAGCTCCGAGCTGTGGCGGTGATCTTTCATCAGGTGTGTGGACATAGGCTTCAACAGGCCCTGCACTTGACAGCCATAACCATCCTCTCACAGAAACCTTATGGTCCAGGCAGCTGCATGGTTTCATCTTCATCCGGAGCCAATAACTCAGTGAAGAGCTCAAAATGTTTCAGTCCTCTGGGAAGTAAAAAATCTCTCTTGAGAAATTTGTAAATTAAATGTCTTAAACAATTGTCAGAAACACCATAAAAGCATCAGGAAAGAGGCACCAACCTTCCTGCCACCCTCCCATTTCCCCAAAGACTGTAACCACTGCTGCTACCATCACATTGTGCCCCCACACGACAGCCTCACTTGAAGGCCAGGAATTTGTTGTATCGCAAAGAGAAACCATTACAGTTCAAAACCAAGCCCCTCAGGGTGCAGAGCCCTCAGGACTTTTCACAGGACCTCGCTTACCTTGGGAGCCTGCTAGCCATAACTGCATGGAACAGCTTCACAGCGCTGCTCCATCAGGTATAGATCCATTTGGGGAACGACTCAGTGGAATCCTAATAGAATATTTGCATTAATGTGAGATAGGTTTCTAGGCCAAAAAAATGCTATGAACTTATTTTTCCATCAGCTAATTGTATCAGCTGTTCTTTGTTGGTTTGCTGCCATCTCAAAGCATGTAAAACAGCTCTGCTCAGTGTTCAACAGCAGTGAGTGTCGCCGAGTCTGGAACAAGGACGGTTTCAGTGTTTCAGTGCAGAACTTCAGCAAACGTCACGAAGGAAGAGCAAAACCTCAGCCCCTGCCAGGGGCACAGCTGGGAGAAGCTGCCCTCTCTGCAGGGCTACACTTTATCTGGCCAAGGGCTTATACAAGATCCAATAAGCTTTTACAAGGCTCAATCTGTGTGATGAGAGATGCAAGATAGAGCTTATTAGACAACACAAGATGTTGCCACTAGGCACACACAAGGCAAAGGATCAACTCCCACACTTGGGCTTGGCCTCCATTTAAATTTTTGTGGCCATAGCTACAATGGTCAGGAAAGAGAAAGGTAGTGCACCTCTAAGCAATGTAGCTATGCTGGCAAGAAGCCTTGTGTAAACAGCCCAGCCTCCTTCTTTGTGTTGTGCACCCCACTGGCAGGCTGGGGATGGTCGCTCAGGAGCCATCTCCAACAAGGCTGGCTGAGCCTGTCTTTTCCAGGTTGGCACTTTCAAGTTTGCCAGGGTGTCCCTAGCCGGGGCAAGGCAAGGAAGAGGGACCACACTGAAAACTGGAGTGGCACTGGGTACCCTCATTAGGGAGCTTGCCTGCATCTCTACTCCTGCCTCATCAGCAGTCACCAGCGAGGCTGCAAAGAGGCAAGGGCAAGGTGCAAAAGCAGAATCTTGCCAGATGTGAGGTTTGATCTGCACCAGATTTCCAAAGGCCTCTGGGGATCTTCCCATCTGTACAAAGGGCTCTGTGCCTGGTCCTGGACAGTTTAGGGCTGGTCTTCCCTTATGGGCTCTGGATGCATTATCCCTTTCTATTACATGTACAAGGAACTGTTGAGATATGCCTAAATACAAGCCCTGTAATTATGGTGTGTGTGTTAGCAAATTAGACCAAACTGAGCCAAAGGGCCTTACCAAGGTATTAGATGACGCTACATTGCATGCTTGCTTTCTGCAGCTCCCTGGTTGGAGAGGACACTGTCACAAAGCGAAAAACTTGGCAGTGTGCAGGGACAGCAGCTGGCCAGTTGCAGCGTCTATATCCCTGCCCAAAGCCCCTCAAGGTCCAGAGAGATAGATGTTGGATGGGCTAAGGTCGTTTAAACATAAGCACCCCTGACTGAATTCATGAGCACGTTTTAAAGCCTTTCATTTCCTCAAATAACAGTGTGTATTTAGACACCTGTAAAAGGGCTATGCCCACTTGGCACTCACCAGCCTGCAGCGGCTCATTAAGGGCCTGCCTGGACTCCCGACAGAGGCCAGAGCTGGTGGCAAGCACTCCAGAAATTCCTCTCTAGCTCCAATTCTATTTGTTTTATCATCTTTGCAGAGAAAGCCATCCAAAAGCCGCCTTCTGAAGGGCCCCATGGTAAAAAACACCAAACACTCCATGGCACTAAGTGGTGACTCAAACTGGTGTTATTTTTCCCCCGTGAGATGCTTGGGGAAGCTGAGGCAGTGTGGCTGGAGTGTCCCTGTGACCTGTGCTTGTGACTTTGAATTGCTTCAACCTTCTCGGCATAGGGCAAAGGTGCTAGTGCCTCCAAAGTGCTCAGAGAAAAGTCCATTATGAACAGAAGCTGTGAATTAGTCAGCCCTTTTTAAAATTAGCATTTCATTAATTAGTACTAATTTAGCAAATGAGTGCTATGATTAGCTTGATTAGGACTAGAACGGAGGGGAAGGTGTGGGATATTGGGGGGTCTGCTCTAGTTTAAGTGGGGCTGGGGAGCTGCTGTCCTTCAGGGAAGGAAGATGCAGCTCGGCAGTGCCCATGGGGCTGGCTGGGGCGGGGAGGGAGGCTGCTGCTGGCT
>NW_009259237.1:3699328-3709062 GCF_000687185.1 Egretta garzetta | reverse complement strand
AAAGTAGCCACTTTCGTCAAATCCCCAAAGGCAATGTATTCCAGGCTGCCAGCCCTTTGTTGTGAGCAGGGAGGTCATGATGGATCAGTGGTTGTATAGAGCACGTTGAAGACTCTGGCAGAACCCTGCTGGAGAGGAGGAGACTCTTGCTTTTTATGGTGGAGCTAGGGGAGCCTGAGCTGCTATCATGGAGCTGTAGAGTCCTTTTGCAAACAAGCAGTGTGCATGACAGACACCTTTAGAGACTGTCATGGCAGCTGCAGAGTGTCCCAGTGACATTCCTCATCCCCACCTTCTACCCATTGCCATCAAAACCCTGCACCCAGCCTGTCTGTGCCCTTGATGCAAACACCAGGTTCCCCCCTAACTCCCAGGGTAGAAATTTAAGTACAATAAGCAATTTTGCAATGGCTTCTTCTCACAGGGATGCTGCCTGATTAGAAAAGAGGACAAAATCTCTGCACAGGAGCTTGGACACATCACCTCCAAAATTTAGCCATGGAAACCTGCCCCTGTGGCTGGGGTGCTCTGGGCACCAAGCAAGGGAGCTGAGCACTGAGCTGGTACCCTGGTACTGCTGTCTGTACAGTGGCCCCAGCCCCTCCAAGACATACAGCTCCTCCGGTGCTACTGAACCAAGTCAGCTCCCCTTGACTAAATTTTCCTGTTTTCGTCACAAAATATTAGCACAACAAAGAGCTGTTCAGTTGATGCTGCATGTATCTTGTGGACTGCTGCAAAGTCCAGTTAAACTAAGAAATTGCTAGCTGAAGTAGTTGGTCCAGAGGAAGCAGCAATTATGTATCTATTGTCTGATTGCTGCTTTTCTACAGCAGGGATGACTCCTTGACATTAGGCCTATGGAGTCTGCCTGTTAATAGTAGTTTTAAATGGTCAAGAGGTTACAGCAGTAAGGAATGTTAGTAAAAAATGTCTCTGTGGAGTTTAAACAACCAGTATTTTAGGCAGGGCTTGGTGGGTTACTGTCCCTGTACAAACAACTAGAATGTGAGAGTCTGGGCTGGGAAATACTTAAACTGTTTGGAAAAACTTGTTTTGTGCAGCTTGAGAGTGTCCCTGGAGGCTGTGGCCCAATGCCATGACTCCTGGTAAAGGCTGGGCTGCAGTAACAATGAAGCTTTTATGGGGAAGCTGGAGTACAATCAGAAACTTTTTGGTCCCAAGGGATTATGGGGAGGGGAGTTCCTGGGTTCAAGATGTCTGGCACATTATGCACATTTCCACCAGGATTTGGGGGTGTTCTATGGCATGCAAGGTATGCAAATTGCTAAATGTGTTTTCAATTTTGCTGTGTTGTGCTGTCTTTGTTGGGTGATCATTTTCTCTTCAGTGTAGCTAGAAGACAAGATGGGTTCATAGCACGAGAGGAAAAGTGTAGTTGTCTCACAAGCAGTATTGACCTATGAAGAGCTTATATTTTTGATTCTCTAGCGTGCTCCTAACTGGGTGGCTGCAGATTATTCACTAATTAAACTTCCTCTAGTAAGAAGCGTCCTGAACTGCAAGGCATCTTTGGTGGACCACTCCTTACCAAAGCGATCAGAAGTGTGCGTGTAGAGACTATCTTGTTCTTTGTTGCTATTACTTAACCTTAATCATTTGCATGCTGTATATAGCAGATGTCAGCAAGAGGTCTAGCAAGTTACCGAAGTATCTGCTCAGTCAGCTTTATAGCATCCATTCAGATTTTCTTCAAAGGTATCACACTGCTGCTAATTAATTTGAGGGCTTTGTTACAGGAGAGAAGACATTTCCTATTAGACATAGACTTCCATTACTAATGGTCTTAGCTGCTAGAAAAAAACAGGGCATGATGGGCCCTACAAACCAAAGAAGATAAGGGGCTGTTCCTGAGGGCTGAACTAGCACTGCCGCCATACATCTGTTCCAACATGCAGTTTGGGAACATTAAATCTGATCCAATGCCCATTGAAATCAGTGAAAAGATTCCTGCAGGTTTCTGTAGACTGTGGAAGGGACCATCCAGAGGCTGAGGAGCAGCTAACCCAGCATTGCACAAACAGTTAGCTTCTTGTCAGCCTGCGGTGTGGGATGATGGCCATACCCTGCGCCTCGCACACACCGCACACGTGCCATGTACACCAAGGCAGTGTAGGGCTGGCCAAACCCTTGTTTGCTGGGGCAAGGGAAACAGGCCTCCCACGAACAGAGCCCGGGAGTAGAAAGGTTGGAAGTAAGTCTTTTTTTTTAGATTACAGAAATGTAATTACCAAGCTGAGACTGCCCAAAGAGTGTAGGATTTAGTGGTTTTTATTGCTGTTGTCTTTCGTTTCCCTGGACTCTCAAGCAAGTGAACCAGTGACAAGGGGGCTGGCTTGCTGATGGGGCTGCCCTGCCAGGGCCCCCTTGCCCCCCGTTTTGTGCATCTTTCCCCTTCGTTTGCTGAGGTTTAACCTCGGGCCTGCCTCCAGTTTGGAAACACTGAATGGCCCTTAATGACAGCAACACAAACAAAACCCTATAAAGGCAGGATTTGTGATTTACATGGGGTTAATTACCACAATAAGCACATTTATTCCCTTCTCTAATAAATCGCTAAGACAGGAACAAGTACTAGCTTGACCAGATTCATCCTGTGCATATATTTTGTAGCCATTTTTGCAAATCTGTATGTGCAGGATAGAGCCAAAACTTCTCCCATGGCTTAGGCAATAACTCGTGAGCTATGTGCTTTTCTGCCAGTAATGGCATATTTACTTCAGATCTGGTACAAAATAGACTTCATCATGTCTTTTGCTGTCTCATCTATCTTTTTAAAGGAAATGAGTAGATCATAAGTGCACATTAACTACAGCAGTGTGATCTATTGCTCTGATACCTACTTGCCACAGGAGGAATGTGAGGTCTGTTTGGTTTTGCTGAACTAATGAGACCTGATCATCATATTCATGAGGTTAAAAACCTGCAGTGACAGATGCTGGTGCATGTCCAGGCCCTGCAGTGTGAAGCTGTGCTTCTGTGAGGGTCCTACGAAGTCCATCGTTTGCTTAAATGTTACTGATGACGGCAAGTTGAAGATTCGTACTGTTGAATTGAATGAATAGCTTGTTTTCCTCAGGCTGATTTATAGAAGAGGTAACTGATGCAGAGAGGTGACCAGTGGCTTTGGGAACCTCTGGTTTTAGGTGATGGATCACTTGAATGACTTTATGGGGACTATTATAATTAAACACTGCCTGCGATTCTGATATGCACAGGTTGCAAAATGCTTTTCTTCAGTTGTTGAAGCCTTCTAGGTTTTCAATAGCCACATGTGTGTAGGGTTGACTAGGTGTCCCTGATTTGCTAGAAAAGTATTTGCAATGGCTCAGTGCTGTACCGGAAGGGGCACCCCTGCCACTCCTGAGGAATTTGTATTAGACAGAACATTTTGTACAACGCAGAAGATTTTGTCACCTTGATTCGAAGGAAGTTGTTTGTGTTAATGCTTAAAGGTAACGTGAGACAAGGCAAGCTCTTTACTTTAGAACACACGTTGTGCCATTGATGTACAGAGTACAGTAAATATAACAAAGAGTCCACTGTGGTATTTACACTCACCACAGACGCATTTCGAAAATAGGATTATTTGCAATCCAATAAAATAGTACTGCTTTTAGGCAGAAACCCTGTGTGTTCAGTGAAGTGCGCTCCTCAACTTTTCTTATATGATTTATCAACCCAACGCATTCCTCCCCATTTTTTTTAATGCCTTCCATTAATAGTTAAGAAAAACCTAGGGAAAACAAACACTCTATTCCTGATTGTTTATTCACCAGTCTCTTAGGAACCATAATTACGTCTCCCAGGAATTGTGTGTTTTATCATACTGTATATCTTAAAGAGCCACTTTAGGTAAAATAACAAGGAGTGCCTTATGAAGGAAAATTGGATTCATTTTAAGACTTTTTTAACCCTCCAAAGAATGGCTCTTTGTTTACTTCTTTAGTGCATGTGGCAACTTGCCCAAGTAAATACTATGCTGCATAAATACCAGAGATTGGTATTTATGATATTACATAAACATACTCTGAATAATGACTCATTGTTGCAGTGAAGAAGAACACAAGCAATATACATTGCAGTCCATGCATTATTTCTCATCACAATATTAAGTGGCGCTGAAGCATTGTAGTATGAAATGATACTGAGATTGGAGAGGGAAAGTCCTAGCATTGTTTAGCACATCTGAGTTTACTAAACAAAACAGAAAACAGCCAAAACAGGAATGTGATGAGGATAAGAAACACAGCAGGTTAGTCATCAATATGCAGGGGTGAGGAACCAGTGGTTAGGTATATTTTGGGGCTGACTGACAAAAGGTTTATTGCTCTTTAAACTAAAAACTGATCCAGTACATTCATACCGCTGTTACAACAATGAGCTGAGCCCTCAGGGCTCATACTCCTGGCCTGCAGCAATACTCGGGTCTACTTATGGCAATAGGATGTTGATACCAGTTTTTCACTCATGGAGCCATGCTTTCAAGTGGCTTTATTTCTCAGAGTCTTAGTTTATCCAGCTGCAGTTTCATTAAACATTTACCTGCATTTTAGCAAAATTCTGTGAGTGCAACAATTTGCATGAACAAAAATGTCACTATGCCACACTTTGCATTACTGCCAAATGATGGCTCCCCTGCTGCATGGGGTTCAGATCTGAGAAATTAAAATCCCAAAAGGAAGATATGTATGTCAAACCTTCTCTTTTCAAGCCAGTGAGGTATTAAATAACTTTATTTTTCAAATCCATGGTTGTAGTCTGTCTCATCCAAACAGAAAAAATAAAATACACTCAAATCCTCAAAGGGCCACTGAATCACCCCTTTAAAAAGGATGATGAAAATTGGCACCCATAATATTTAACTAGTTTAAATGAAGCAGCCACGGCCCTTCAGGAGCAACAGAGAAATCCCAAAGGCAGAGCATGTCCACTAAGCAGGTGGTTGATCCTCCTAAAATGGGGGTGCTCTATGCTGGGTGCACCCTACTTCGTGAATGCAGGTTTGTGCATTCTAACAGAGGTGGCTTCTTTTGTTTGCTGTGGTTTATCATCAACAGAAGATGTTTCCTTCCTAGGTGTGAATAAAGGGATGAATTGAGGAGTACCCCTTCTTTCCTCCTGCTCTCTCAGCTGAGAAGACAGCACTGGATGCTCCCAGCAGCCCCGCAAAGTTCATGCATTTATGGAAACCTCTGCACTACTGTATGGTTAGTAGCTGTTTATTGTGGTTATTAAGCTGTACCTTATTCCTCTAATTTTTACTAGTTCCTGGTTTTACTTCTTTAGTCAAAACCCACTGTGTTTAAGCAGAGCTGTATTTTGATGTTTTCCTGGGTGCCATGTGCTATTCCATCTCGTATGCAAGGTCTTACTGGATAAATGGAATGATCATTGACTTTTTCTTCCTTGCACTTCACATTTTTGTACAGAATAGGAGGGAGCTCAGATGACAGGAGAATAGAAGGCTGCTGGTCTGCAAGGAGCAATGTTTAGAGGATGTGTCCTGGGCCAGGACCCAAATGCATGGCAATAGTTTCCTGAGGCTCTGCTAGCAAGCCTGGGAATGACTGTGATGCCCTCTGTGCTGTTCTGGATGACAGACGATTTATGCCTGGGCCACTTGCAGACAGCTGCTTAAAGCGCTGCAGGTCCAGGCAGAAGGCTACACCTTCAAGATTTGTCCTTATTTCCTATTTTCCCAGAAAAAAAAAATATGGAGCAGTAATGTATATCATCAAAGTTGAGAGAACAAGAAATATGGTCAAATTTCAAATTCAATCACAGTTCTTTTTTTATTTTATTTTATTATTATTAAGTCAGTGGCACCACCCAAAGCCTCCAGTTTTATGGTGTTTGGTGCTTTTCAAACGTGTTGGGATATCATGCCAAGACATCATGCCTTTATTTGGATTTTGAAGCCATGCCTCACTACCAGTTATCTCAAAACACATATTTAAACCTGCCCCAGGCAGCTTTAACCTGAATTCTTTCCTCACATTGCTTAGGGTCTGCTCTTCTCTCTTGCTGGGATCCTGGGAGATGAGATGGCAGACTAAGGTCAGCACCAAAGCCTGATAACAAGCAAGCCCCATCCAAGCCCCACAGAAGTCAGTGGGAAGACTTGGGTGGACAGCTGTGGTTTTGACTCAGGCCCAGAGATACTAGAAAATAACAAAGGGGACAGAGGGAAATAGCTTGGTCAGCTTTGGGGGTTATTCCTCCTGTCTTTTAAAAGGAATAATTACATGGGTTTTGCTATGAATTTCTCTGAGAAGTGGTTTGTGCTCCCAGCTAGCCGTGTCATAGAGATGTGCCTGTGTGATGAAGGCAGAGCAATTCTGAACTTACAGGTTAAAACATCCTTTTTTCAGTATAGTTCATTGCAAGCAACTGTGAGTCACCAGTCTTCTCTCTAACATGCTGGTCTGCTCTGCATAAAAGCATTCACACACTTTGCATAAGCATGAGGATCACACTGACAAAGAATGATAGCACTGCTTAAGTAGTTAAGTTGGTTATGTGGATCAAGACATTTTTCTGTGATCTCAAGCAGCTGCCAAACCTCTGATTAGTTTGTAACTTTTATTGTGTCTTGTCTCATTCTTTTGTTTCACACAAAAGGATGCAGACACAATTTCACTGACAATTGCTTTGAAAATGGCAGCCGTCTGTAGCACCTCAAGAAGAAAACAGGCAAGAGACTGCATTTTAATACTTCATTTCTGCATGAGTAAACTGCACGCCCATGATCTCAGCACTCACTGTGCCTGTAGAAATGCACAAGAAAAATACTGTTCTAGGCAAAAAGTACATATGTGGGCCTAGTCCACAGGCAGCACCTAAAAATCAGGTTAGGTTTTATGCTTTTCAGAAGTTCAGCTATCCAAATAAGGCAATTATATTTTGGCTCCTTCCTCCAACTATTGCTGCACAAGTGAGCACCCATGTGATTGGAGAAGGTAGAAAAGGATGAGGCAAACTCAGCACATAACACTTGTTGACATGGCTTAGAAAAGGATCTTATAACTTGAAGATGATATCGCAGCCATTCAGTGGTGCTGCTTCCTTCTGCCACTCCCCACAAATGCAAACAAAGCAAATTCTATCTCCTGATTTCAGCCACTGTTGTTTGTACAATGGCTGGAATTTTTCAGCTATCTTTTCTATTATTTTTCAGAGACCTTTTCTATTATTTTTGTTGATCAGAAAACAAAAAGATAAATAAATCTGCAAACCAGACAAGGTTGTCTGACAGGCAGGAAGTTGACATCCAGTTACGAAAGCAAGAGACTTGTCTCTTTTCTTGGCTAGTTCAGTGTCAGAGTTTTTGGGGTCCTGAAAAATATAACTGCTGAGTAGAAGAAGATATGTCTCCCCTGCACCTCAGCATGGTTCAGAGTAAAGAATCTTTACTCCGCAGATAATGTTTGTTTGTAAAATGTTTTAAGATTCTCAAATCAAAGGCATGTATGGAGCACATCCACAAATATATTACATTAAGACAAGACACATAGACAAAAAAAAAATGCAAAATTATTTCATTGAACTTTGTACAGTTCTGCACAGTGTTAAACCTCATTAAAATTCAAAATTGCATTTTAATTCTACAGTTCAGTAAATCACCAGCAAGGCACACTCTGACAGCACTGTAGTGTCACCAGAGGAGCTAAGAATTACCCCAGACAGAAAGTGGTGGCTGCAAAGGAAGTGCTGGTAATTCAGATGGCACTGAGACTGGAACATGTGCACATATGAAAATGGGCCCAAACAGGATCTTTACCCAAACACAAGGGAACTACATCCTTCTTGCCTCAAGAGTCAGAGGGCAGGAGCGTCACCATTCCTGCCACCCACTGCCTGAGAGCAAGGAGGGGCAGGGACAACACCAGTCAACATTCAGGTTCCGTAGTGGTATCACCCAGTTGTCACCTGCCCTATCCCAGCTGGGACAGGAGCCACTGAACCACAAGCATTTTCATGCTGATCATACCCCTGTTCTAGCTGGTCCTCTCCATCCGGCAGTCCAGGGTGCCCCATCTACCTCGTCCCCCACAGCTCACTAAGAACATTTGGCCTTGGCTTCATGTGTCTGTGGTCTCTTGGCTCCTTTTCTTTCAGACAGATGTCTGCTTATATGCATGGATCAAAGTGTCTTTGACTGTAGGTGAAAGCAAAATGCACAAGAGAAGCTCCCTGAGAAAAGGCAGGCTGATGACTATGTTGTCTGGCGTGTGTGTGTGTGTGTGTGTGTGTATTTCTATATATCTTTTCCTGGCATGCCTTCTAACTGCTGGGTTGTGGTAGAATTGTGCTCTTCAAATTCTAGATAGAAATATGCTGAAAAAATTGCTTTTTCACCCAATGCTGTGCAGCCTGTCCTTTCTGATGCAGGTGTCTGTGAAATGATTTATGTACATTTTAGCATAAGACCAGATAAAGGTATATGATTGTATACTTTCACACTCCACAGAAGCTTCTGTTGCTCTGCATCATTCAGGATTTGCCCCATCTCTATAATGCAGCTCACCTGTCCAACTTCAGTCCACGATAAGAAACTTACTGGAGTGTATCTGAAGAAAAGCTTAGTACCAGGGCAAAAGGTACTCCGTACAACAAGAGGTGCGGTGTCAGAGCAGTCACAGCTGGATAATAAACTACAGCAATGGCCTCGATTCTCCCATAGTCAATACAGTTGATATTGCTGAAAATACCAGAACCTACAGCCTTTGGACAGCTGTACTCAGTAGTTAGATGCTACACCATGCAATACCACAATTATCGGTGGATTTAAGGGTAATATATTTAGTGTACTTAACTGTGTTATCCACAGAATATTTTCTTTAAAATCAATAGTATAGAAGAGTTTATCTTAGAAAAAAAAAATAAATCTCAGTGTTCTTGTCAGATACCTCCAAGCGACTCACTAGTCATTCCTGCTGCCAACTGATTTTTTTTTCTATCTGCAAATGCTCTAAACTCAACCTGTGATCTGAAGAAAACAGGCAGTGTGCTTTCTTTCATTTGCATCAGTGTGCTAATAATGATTCTGCAATCAGATTTTGTCTGACAAGATGATTAATTGCATTGCTGCATGAGTGTAAGTGGAATTCAGGTCCATCTCCCATCCCTCCATTTGGCTCTCCATGTAGTAAAGGGGTTTTGGTTTGTTTAAAAAAAAAAAAATTGGCGTGCAACCTTGACTTGAAACTGGTTCTGTTGATTGAGTTCCAGTTCTTACCACTTACTCCTGTAACCTTAACTACCTTTTTTAAAGAAAACTGAGATCAGCCTCATCGATGATATTGTGTGAGTCAGAGATGTGTCAGAGACCAGAAGAGTGATAGCTGTTCTCCTGCAACCACAGGCATCCAACTAGCATTATTTATGTACCATCGACAACGGGACATGCTCAGACTTGAAGGACTAGTGCTGACCTTCCCTTGCTAATCATTTATACACTCCTTGTTTTGAGTGCTCCGCCTTAAGGTTTCTCATGACTCACTTTCTCTCTGGAGTGAACAAATAAATCCTGAAGGACTCTGTACACTTCCAAGTGTGTAACCTGTCCCCTCGTACTCGCCTTGTTCTCAGCAACAGAAGCTCTCCAGGTAGTAGTGCTATTTATTATGGTGTGACCTCAGAGCTGTAGGACTTGGAGAGCTGACAGGATGGTGGTGGTCAGGCTGTTTTAGGCTTCTCCAGGTGACTGT
>NW_009259237.1:3690403-3699311 GCF_000687185.1 Egretta garzetta | reverse complement strand
AGGAAGGGATAAAGCTCCTCTGCCCTCTGGAGGCAGGGCAGTTGGACATTTATAGTTCAGCTTCCCAACAGGGAGCCTCAAATATTCAGGTAGATACCTTGACCATTGGGATGTATATGTATTTTAATCTGTAATATATATATATATAAAATATCTACAGTATAATACACATTATGTTATTATATATTTGCAGTTCTACCTTAGATATACATTATACATTGCATGGGTATATATGTACGTACACCCATATATAGGCATGTATATCCATATAGACATGTGCATGTATACACATGCAGATGTACATACATATATGTGTGTGCATTTATAGACACACATGCATTTTTTAAACCATTTCTCCTCATTGTACGTGGCTGAGAGCTCTTAAGGTGACCCACTGAATGGGCACTTGCAGACATTTATTTTATCTGAAGGGAATGGTAAATTGAGGAGACCTGTTTTGGGTTGTTCAGACCAAAAGACCTCATGCTGGACACTCAGATGCTGAGGCTGCTGCTGGTAACTCTCATCCTCTCTGTATTGACTGGTCATCTGCTAAGTGGGGCTGCTACTGCTGACATCCCCACTTCCCTTGCACTGCTTTTGGGGAAATAAGCAGTAAATAGTTGCATTGATTTGAACATACAAAGAGTGTACAAGGGTGAATATTATGAATAGTACAAATATTATATAAGGGATATATATATGAATGCAACAATAATGGAAAAGCACCAGTATTGTCATTAACAAGACGCAGCAGTTCACAAACAAGAGGATAGATAAGCTTGAGAAACTTAGAGGAAGCAGAGATGAGAGGACAGAGGTACAAGAGGGTGCAAGGAAATACTGTCTTGCTTTTGTCCTTTCCTTGTGTAGTGCTTCCCCAAGAGGCATTGCAGGGGACTAGGGTGGATGGGAAGGACTTCCCCACTGAAGGTTTGCAGGGAGCTTTGGGGAGAGCTAGTCTGCCTGGGGCAGGGTTGGCTTGGCTCTGGGGTCACAGGTGGAGGGAAGGGAGGAAGATCTTTTGGCTTATGTTCAGCAGAGGCTGTGAGGCTGGAGCTTAATTGTAGGGGCTTGGGATAGGCCAGCAAGGGGACACATCAAAATGTCATCGGAAAGGAGGGAGGCTTGATTTAACATGCTAAGAGCATTGCTGCCCTAATGGTCCCTGGTTGAGACATATCTAATGGGATGGAGCTTCACCACAGCAGTCACAGGGGAGCAATGTTAGAAGTAGGGCACTATGGGTTGGTCCAGCATGAGGGAGTAACTTAAACTGCAGGGCTACGATGCAGAGAAGGATGTGGTTCTTTTAATTCCTTCCCCTTGTCCTATTGTTTCCTTCCCAGGCACAAACAAAATCTTCCTCTGCCCCTCCCTCCCAGCTCAGCTTTTTCTCCTCTCTTTGGCTTTTTGTCCTTTCCCTGTTGTAGAGCCAAGCTCACCAGTATATACCCACGCCCAGTGCAGTAGGGACTTTCCCACATTGAGTTAAATTTGCCTTCTTTTGGCTATTTCTCCCTATCTGGGACCCATATGTCGAGCAAAACAATTGTAAATTGCATTAGTTCGTTACTTGGCATGGGGCAGCAGGAAGAAGGGCCAGGAATGGGTTCTTCAGAAAAGGTTGTATTTCACAGCTGTACCCATTAGTTGTGCTGAGGGGACTCATTTTCACAAATTTACAGAACCTGGTCACACCGCAAAGCTGTACATGGGAGCCCAGATTATGAGTCTCCTCCTTATCAGACAGGAAGATGCTAGGAAGGTCTGGGAGTCATGGGCACACAGGCAAATCTTGCGTGCCCAGGATGTAAAGGACATGACCTGTCCTGCCATTAGCTTTTAGGGCCAAACTCTCCCCAGCTTCAGAGGACGCTTTATGTGTGTGTAAGAAACCGCGGCAAGGTCAGGGCTAGATTGCTTCACATCACCAAAATATGAATTCATACATTCATCCTAGAGCAAGGCTTGTGCAACAAGACAAAATGGAGTAACATGAAAGCTGGGAGCCAGAGCGCGCTGCAGTGTCATTGGAGAAAATACCCCAACAGCCCCACAGGAAGGCAATGCTGAATCTGCTGTCAGATTAAATCAGGGGGGTTATTTTTTACCACAGACATGACCTTAAAGCTTTCCTTTGCATGCTGAAGATGCCATCTTTGACACTGAGAGGTGCAGAGCAGTAGAACTGCATCTTTTAATGGAAGTTCCCAGGCGACATGCCAGTACTCTGCAAACAGATAAATTTATGGTCTTTCAGGTACAAACAGGCATGACTTGTGATCCAGAGGAGGATGTGGTTCTTTCTATTCCTTCTCCCTGTCCCTTTCTAAGCCTTCCAAAGCACATGTGAACATGGCCCAGCAACATAATCTTCCCAGCACTGGTAAACAATATTCCTATACTAAATTACTTGAGTAATTTCACTAAAAATTAGTAAAATCCCCACAAGCACGGGCTACTAATCATTCTGCAAAATACTAGGCTAGCTTCACTGGTACAACTCAAGAAGTCCAGCAACTGTAAGGCTTATTCAAATCTCTGCTGCTGAATCTGTGTTCTTTTGTTACTGACTCCAATTTAAAACTTTGTAAACATTGAACAGTTTGTAAAATGGGAAAAATTCCTCTCTCCAAATTTGAAATATATTTTCCCATACTGATCTTGCACCAAAATAGGCAGTGTTCACACTGGAAAAGGACCTGATTCTACGTTCTTGTACTGTGCTGAAAAAATACATCTCTCCAGACAGGTGCAGACAGCCCTGAACTTGCTTTGCTCACGCTCTGCGATGTTTGGATGCGTGCCGGCTCTACAGCCGTGTTACACAGCACAGCGCCTGAGCCTTGCCATGTGCTCTCAGTAAGACCAGGCAACTGGAGAACAACATTTTTCAGAAACCTCCTTGGGTCTGACAGCGAAGAGCATGACTGCTCTGTGGCCTCGTGGTACGTGTGGCAATATGACCGTGCTCACATGTGCAAAGCCAGCTGCCATCCAGGATGCAATATGAAAAAAAAATTAAAGGCACATTATGTCCAGCATCAGCCCCAAGGTGTGCTGGAATAGGTGTGCCAGATGCAGGATTCATAATGAAGCAGCAATTTATAGCCCTGTTCTTTTGACTGTTTTCTGTCAGCTAGCTCAGAGAGAAGTATTTGTGGCATTCTCATTGGGTCCGTGCTTCGTGGCGTTATTTCTTGGGGAGACAGGGGACTGCTTTTCGTATGGCCTTGGCTACTATCTAGCATTTTTTCCTGTAGTAATAATACAAACCCTCTGCGTATCAGGGAGGAGGAGAGGGAGGTGCAGAAACTGCTGCATGCCCAATAATATTTATGAAGTCTTGTGCTTAGCTATTTCTCTGCCTGCCTGGTAATGTGCTGTATGGTTTTGTTCGCTTCCTCCGTTCAAGAATATTCAAATGCCTTGTAGACCAAATCAGTAGGGAGCAGTTAATATTTTTACTAGATCAACTGATAAGCAAACTGATAGATAAATAAACAAATATGTTTTGGGGCACAAAGGTCTGTTTCCATTCTAAAGTAATCTTCAACAGAAGCAGCAATTTTCTATGGTAAATATGGGCTAAGAAGTGCTGTGATTTCAGGCAACCAGTGCAACATCCTTTGGTTCTCCCAGGCTGCCAGGGAGGCAGCCAGTGTCTCATTGCTGCTGCAGTGAGGCAGACTGAAACGCTGAGAGGTGGGTTGGCTTTCTCAGGGCTGCGTGCCAGTTTAGCGAGATTGAAAAAGTCCTGATCCAGGACTCCCAGTCTTTACTAAGTCCGTAAAACCGCATTTTCTCCTCTTGTGGCCAGTATTGTCTCAGCAATACTTGCGATTGCTCTCATGTAAAGCCCTTTTCTTCTCCGGGATGTTAATGTTGGCATATATGTATTTTCTGTCAACCTTCTCCAGAAAGTTAAGTTGTTCTGAAAAGGCAATTAAGTAAGGAAGATTTACTACAGTTTTAAAAAGCCGTCACTTCAACGCACTTCCCCAAAGGAACACTTTGTGATCCAAAGTATCATTGCCTATCATTGCATTGGCAATTCTTCCTTAGTCAAAGCCTTTCCATGTTTCTTCCTAGGATATTAAAATGGATTGAATCATCGGTTAAAACATCTACTGAGATAAAACTTGCTTCTAAAAATGGGCTGAGTGGAAGGGACATCAAGTTATTCATCTTGCATTTTTAATGGTATTTTTTGAGCATTGATAATTATGCAGGTTGCTGGTTTTGCCTTCCCCTCCAATAACAAGGACTTTGCTGTTTCCAAACAAAATTTGGAAGGGTTTCATACTGGTCTTGGGAGAACAAGAATGGGATGTCTTGTTAAATGCGTAGGATTAATCTAAATTCATTGTTATTTCCAGGTAATGTTTTGGCTGTTTGTCCATCTGTCTTCCTGGCTGTACGTTGTTAATCTAAAAATCATTAGAGAGAGTTTCAAGGGGGCTCAAACTTTACCATCCTAAAGCTGAGCTAATGGAAGTAAATGACACTTTTTCCAACTTTCTCAACAGGAGTGCTGCTTGCCATCACCACGGCTGGCTGTGTCCTTCAACCACAAACCAAAACATTTCCAGAGTCTGGTGTCCTTCTCCAAGGTCTCCAGAGCCACAGCTGTGATGGCCGGGGCTGTTGCTTGGTGGTATCAAGCTGAAGAAAAGCCAGCAGTCATTACCCCACCGTACAGATGCACCAGAAGTCGGCCATGAACCCAAGGAGAAACGTGAGTGAGTCTTATGCAGGTGCATGCCTGGGCAACAGCCACACATCAGAGGTCTGCAGCCCCCTTCCTAGCAGGGCATGGGGTGCCCTCTAAATTCAGGGGACTCTTGCAATCCCGGCCAAGATGGGGCTTTAAGGGTGGCACATGTATTTTAGAAATACGGGTTTCAAATTAGTGGTTATCCCAAACGTACTGCCTACTTATGGGCAGTCCTAAAGGACAGGTAGAGCCTCCTCTGTCAGTGCCCTCTCTGAGTACACAGAGCATTAACCTGGCAGGAGCAGGCCAGGGTCATTCACGGCACTGGTGCTGTCACAGTGTCCAAAGCTCTCCCAGGTGGCAGAGCGGGGCTCCTCTGCCTGACCTTGCACTGAAGTTGTGGAGCAGGGTGAGCCCAAATGTCATTTCAAGGGACATTTTTATTTCTAAGTGACCTGCTGTGGCAGTGGCTGCTACTTGCAAAGCAAGCTTTTTCTGTTACAGATTTTCTCTGTCCTTTCTTTGTAGTTTAGTTAACGTAAGTGTGGATGTAAGCATACAGCTGGCTTCTGTATAAGAAAAAAACACACACTGTCTGCTGCAAGCAGGAGGCTGCCCTGTCAGCGGGGCTAGCCAATGCAGCCAGGGCTCGCTCGCCCGCAGACCAGCACGTCCCCATCCTCAGCCATCTGGGGTGCTTTGTGCCAACCCCAACTCCCTTCAGTCACTACCAAAAGCCTTGCAGGCTCAGGGTTATCCTGGCATCGTGGTGAGAGCCCTCGAGGAGGTGGTCTCGCGGCTCAGGGCGAGCGTCCCCGCTGAGGCAGGCATCACCTGGCCGCCCGCCTTGGCCGCTGGGCGATTCCTGGCAGAGGTGACTCACAGGCAGGGAACCCTGCAAGGGCCCTGGCGCTTGCCTGCACTGAAACACTGCCTACAGCCTCCTGCCTCTGCCCAGCCTGCCCTTCCTGCCGCCTTTCCCCCGGGGTCCTAACTCCCGACTTTGTTGCTCTATAAACATAATAACAATAATTATTCTCTCATTGGACACATAGCCATCTTCTTTGTTTGCAGGCTTAGATAAATATCATTCAAATCATGGAGTCTGATTCATGAGTCAGGATGATGGCAGCCCTCCAAAACCTCCTTGCCCATGGAGAGTGTTTGTGTGAGAGAGATAGAGAGTTTCACTGTATGAAGAGTAAGAAACTGGAAGCCAAGTGAATTAAATACAAAGCAGATAATTATGTGTAATTCATTTACTGACTAATGATTGCACCTGGTACAGAGGTTTATGAATTCATTTTACTCTGCACAGGTTCTCAAAAACAATCTCCCTGCTACAAGTTAAAAACTAGGCTGACATTTCTTAACCGACCGGTGTTTACATTAGTCTTATTGTAAGATTCTGCCTTTTCGGCTCATTTCTTATTTTATCTCATGACATTTCACTTTTCCTGGGTTCGTCTGGTGTCTCTTTAACAGTGACAATTAGAGCTGGTTGAGGCTGGGTGTCACTGCAGAATGAAGCCATCACTCCGCTCCTGAAAGCCTCGCAGGGCCATCGGACGTTGGACTTATCTCCCGTCTGCTGCAGCCAAACCTTGCCACGGAGACTGTGCCTTTGGCGGGGGAGCCTTCCCCCTGTGCTGGGATCACCAGCAAATTGGCGCTCTTTTCATGCTGTCACCCAGTTGTCACCAATCAGCTCCCTCCAGCTCCTGTCGAGCAGACAGGACCAACCTTCACCTGCTAACACCTGGGTTGATTTCAGGTTGAAGATACAGAGACAAAGCCTTTAGTGGGGTGAAAAAGCCTTGCGCTAACGCAGTGCGACCCAGCAGCGATGTCTCAGCGTGCGTGTCAGTCTGAAGTCCGCAGCCTGGCACACTCAGCCCCCGGTGAGCTGGGCACCGCACCTGCAGTTCCAGCGTGGAGGCCTGAGCCCTGCCGGGCAAAGCAGCGTGCCCGAGGCCTCGCCCAGCGCTTGCAGCAGCAGAGATGCTACCCGAGGTGATGTTCTACCAAGCAGTGGAAACAAAACAGCTTTTCCAGCTGTGTTCCCCATGCGATCGCTAGGCCTAAGCTGGAGCCCCTCTCCTAGCCTGTTCATGGGCTAAAGGCATCCCCTCCACCCCTGGATAGAACTATACACTCAGTTAATTGCTCAGCCCCTCTGTGATGGTGGTTTGTCAAATCAAGACATTGGACTGCGTTTCCTGGTGACTGTCTGGACCATCACACAGCCGGGATCCATTTTTTTATTAGTCAGTTTAAGCACAGGCTGCGTGAGAGGTAAATGTACAGCATTTGTGCACGGGGAGAGGGCTACGTCTGCAGGCACTGGATGAATGCATGTTTCCATGAGATGCCCTTCAAGACTGGCTTTGGGAAGGGAACGAAACAAGAATGACATATAAGGGGAAAGGGGAAGTTATCCGGCAGTTTGAATAGAGTATTTAATAAATCATGAGATGACCACACTGAAGGAAGAAACCCCAGTAAGCTGATGACACTTACATACACTTCCTAGCATTATTTGCCACTGAGTGTTTACCGAAGTGTAACACGGTGAAGCTGAGCTCACGGCTGCCAATAAAAGAGCTGTCTGTGTAACTCCCACTGCTGCAAGAACACACGCTCGGAGGTGTCTCCTTGGAGCTGTCACCAGCCCCAGTGCGTGGTGACAGGAGGGAGCGACCTGAACTCACTGGGCACGCAGCAATCCCTCTGCACGCGCCGAGGATGTGTGCCGGGTCCCCGCGGGGTGCCGCCCCCACGCCTCGCAGCCCTCTTGGGCAAGCGGCAGAGGTGCTGCTTTCTCCATCCATGGCAGCCAGGTAATGAACATCAACAACAAGAAAAGTAACCCTATGCTCTGCTATTTTTGATTTGAGAGATTTGTAATTAGAAAAGCCAAACCCAGCTCATCTTGTTCACATGACTATCCCCATTGATTAAAATGCAGTCAGCATGCGCTTTTAATTTTGAACCTATGCAATCCTTTTCCAGTGAAGCTCTGGCAAGCCAGGACAGATTGCAGTCTGTGCGATACTTGCACTGTGATAGTGTTCTACCTGTAGGTGGATCCTCATTTCAGATAGCGAGACGCAGAGCCAACGAGCCTGATTCACTGCTGCGTTACTCCAGTTTGCAGCGGAACACCAGCACTGAATCATCAGCGAAGCTAAAATAACAAAAGATAAAATGGGAGCATTGTGTCTAAGTTTGCAGCGTGTGGACAGAAGCCATAGCTCCTTCTTGCAGACCCATTAACCTATACAGAACTTTTTTCAGCTCAGAATGTATCAAGAATATGACAGTGTCTAGGCTAAAGTTTTACATATCAAAAACCCAATTAAAATCTCACAGCCAGCATGGGACTCCCTCAGTATGTTGATATGGTGATTCTTTTTTTTTTTTTTTCCTGTATTCAGAAAAAGAGGATTTTTGCAAGAAGAGCTTAAGCAGCTTCTGGAAGGACGCAATTTTTGATGCAGCTCATTTCTGTGCACCAGATGGGCACCGTGTAAAGCTCTGAAATAGGGTAAGTAAGTTAAAACCCCAGTCCTGGTTTCTTTTCAATTTACGAAAATACTCACCCAGCAATTGTAAAGAACTGAGTAATTGTGATCTTCTTGCAAGTAATGCTCTGGAAAAGCCAACTAAACGCAGTAAGCAAGCTTGCAATTAGTAGTTCTAATTATAAAGTGTATACATAAAACAATGTAGCATCATAAGTAAAGGCCAAATTCAAATGATGCAATAGGAACAGCAGAACATCATCTAAAGATGGACAAATGATCCAGCAAGAGAAATTCTTCTCAATTATCTGTGTTTTTCCAAAAATAGCAACAAAAAAAAAGACAAAATAATAGTTTACACAACTTTTGTAGTAACCCTGTCTCAGTGCCACCTGGCGCCCGCCTGTTGTAGACCAGAGTCTTCCTTGGGTGGCATCCACAGTCACGGTGTCGGCCTCCATGATGAGAGACCGTCACAAGCCCAAGCTGGTGGGGGAGCCTGTGGCTCAGACAGCGGGCTCAGATCATCGCTGTCATTTGCCTTTATCAGGGGACCGCTTCAGGACTCACTTCCATTTCCGTCACTGAAAGCAGTTATCAAATACCACAGCTGCTTTTTTTTTTTTTTTTTTTTTTTAGCTTTGGCCCCTTGGTTTTCTAGGTA